>NW_012149853.1:2113443-2261724 GCF_000956105.1 Propithecus coquereli | reverse complement strand
GAAGGATGGACATATTTGAAACTCAGACTTAAGGGGGGAGGGGGCGGCAAGGACAACATACGTAACCTAAACATCTGTACCCCCATAATATGCTGAAATAAAAAAAAAAACTCAATAATAAGAAATCAAAAAAATAATTATTAGATTATAAGCTAAGATTATTGATACTTTGGTTTGTAACTCCACATTTTGTCTTCTACACAATTTAAGAGACTAATGCATTAAAAATTATTAGTTCATATTTTTAGACACACAATATATAAAGATGTAATTTGTGACAATAACAACTAAATAGGTATGAGATGGACCTGGGGATGGAGCTGAGTTTTTGTTTGTTATTTAAGTTAAGCTGATACAAATTCAAATGATGACATTATAACTTAAGGATGTTAAATATCATCCCCATGGTAATCACAAAGAAAATAGAGACAAGATATACATTAAAGAAAATAAGAAACAAATTTAAATATTTCACTAAAAAAATCAAGTGAACACAAAAGAAGAAAATAATGCAGGAAATGAGGAACAAAAAAGCTATAAGGAATGTGAGAAACAAACAGCCAAATGACAGAAGTGCTTCCTTATCAGTAATTACTTTAAATGTAAATATTTAAATGTAAATGGATTAAACTCTCCAATCAAAATATAGAGATTGACAGAATGGTTAAAAAAATGATTCAACTATATGCTATCCTCTAGAGAGTCACTTTAGATCCAAAGACACAAATAGATTGAAAATGAAAGAATTAAAAAGGGTATTCCATGCAAATAGTAACCAAAAGATAGCAGGGGTGACATACTAATATGAGATGAAAGAGACTTCAAACCAAAAAAGATTACAAGAGACAAAGAGAAAGATTATGTATTAATAAAAAGTTCAAAACAGCAAGAAGGTATAACAATTATAACAATTCATGTATGTAATAATAGACCATAAAAATATATAAAGGAAAAATTGGCATAATTGAAGAGATAAATAGACAATTTTACAATAATATTGGAGACTTCAATTCCCTACTCTCCATAATAGATAGTACAACCAGAGAGAAGATAAATAAGAAAATGAGAAACATGAACAACACAATAAGCCAACAAGATCTAACAGACATATACAGAACATTCTATCCCAAAATGCCAGAATACAAATTCTTCTCAAATGCACACAGAAAATTTTCCAGGAAAGACCATATGTTAGGCCACTAGTTAAGTCTCAATGGATTTTAAAAGATAAATCTCAGATAAAGTACCTTCTTTGATTACAATGGGATGAAGTTGGAGGAAAATTAGAAAATTTACAAATTTCTGGAAATTAAACAACACATCCCTAAACAATGGATCAAAGAAGAAATTACAAGGGCAATTAGAAGATACTTAGAGATGAATGACAGTTAAAACCCAACATACCAAAATGTATGGGACACAGTGAGTGCAGTGCTAAGGGGAAAATATATAGCTATAAACACTTACATTAAAACATAAGAAATATCTCAAATTAGCAAGCCAACTTTACAACTTAAGGAACTAGAAAAAAAAGAGCAAACTAAATCCAAAGATAGAAGATGGAAGGAAATAAGGATTAGAGCAGGTATACCAAATGATCCAGCAATTCCACTTCTGAGTATAAACTCACGAAAATTGAAATCAGGGTTTTGAGGAGACATTTGCACACTCATGTTCACAGTAGCATTATTCACAATAGCCCAAATATGGAAGCGACCCAAGTATGCATTGATGGATGAGTGGATAAGCAGAATGTGTTACATATGTGCATGTAATGGAATATTATTGAGTCTCAAAAAAGAAGAAAAGTATGACATAAGCTACAACATAGATTAACCTTGAGAACATTAAACTAAGTGAAACGTCAGTCACAAAAAGGCAAATATTGTGTCATTCTACTTATATGAGGTACTTAGAGTAGTTGAAACCGTAGAGACAGAAAGTGGAATGACGGTTACCAAAAATAATCCTAAAATTCATATGGAACAAAAAAGAGCCTGAATAACCAAAACAATCCTAAGCGAAAAGAACAAAGTTGGAGGCATCACATTACCTGACTTCAAATTACATTACAAGGCTAAAGGGCCTGTAATCCTAGCACTGTGGGAAGCTGAGGTGGGAGGATCCCTTGAGCTCAGGAGTTCGAGATCAGCCTGAGCAAGAGTGAGACCCTGTCTCTATTAACAATAGAAAAAAATTAGCTGGGTGTCATGGCACACACCTGTAGTCCCAGCTACTCAGCAGGCTGAGGGAGGAGGATTACTTGAGGCCAGGAATTTGAGGTTGCCGTGAGCTAGGCTGATGCCATGACACTCAAGCCCAGGCAACAGAGCAAGACTCTGTCTCAACAAAACAAACAAACAAAAAACCCACAAGGCTATAGGAACCAAAACAACAATGGTACTGGGGTACTGGTATAAAAATAGAAACATAGATCAATGGAACAGAATAGAGAACTCAGAAATAAAGCCACATATTTACAGCCAACTGATCTTTGACAAATCCCACACACAAAAGCATACATTGGGGAAAGAACATCCTTTTCAATAAGTGGTGCCGGGAAAATTGGATTGCATATGCAGAAGAATAAAACTGGACCCCTATCTCTTAACATGTACAAAAATCAACTCAAGATGGATTAAAGACTTAAATGTCTTACATACTAGAAGAAAACCTATTTACCCGGGGGAGGAGGGAATGCGGAGTTATTGTTTAATGGGTATAGAGTTTTAGTTTTATAGGATGAAAAGAGTTCTGGAGATAGATGGTGGTGATGGTTGCACAACAATGTGAATGTGTTAATGTTTAATACCACTGAACTGTACACTTAAAAATGGTTAAGATAGTAAATTTTATGTTATGTGTATTTTCCCATGATACAAAATCTTGGAGAAAAAGTTGCCAATGACTTTAAAATTTTTTAAATACTGGGTGATGGGACCCATGTATCACAAGTTTCCTTCTTTTTGTGGTCCCAAGGCATTCATTCATCCTAGTCATTCATTAGAAAATACTTACTGTGTACCTACGCTATATTTTGGCTCTAAGTGCTGGGAATATAGACTGGTGAAGAGAAGATTCACTGGAGTGTAGATCTTAAGGAATCTTAAGGAATGGAGAGGGTAAACTGTTGTCCTTTCGGGTGGCAAGAATACTTCCTGGAATACTTGCAAAGGCCCTGAGGTGATCATGTGCAAGGCATATTCAAGGAGCAGCATGAAGGCTTGTGTGGCTGGAACAGAGTGAGCAGGGAAGAGCAGCAGGAGAAGAGGTCGGTAGGGTCTTTGGGGCCAGATCAGATGGTGCCTTGTGAGATAAGGATTTGAGATTACTTTGGAGGGGAAAGGGAAGACATTGAGGTTTAAGCAGAGGAGTGACATGAGCTAAATTCCATTTTCAAATGACCCATCTGAACTCTCTGAGACAAAATTTTGGAAAATTTAGGGTGAAACAGGGAGATTTCTCAGGAATCTGTAGCAGTAATCCAGGAAAAAGATGATGAGGGCTTAAATGAAGGCTGTCGAAAAGTGGAGGTGGAAAGATGTTGTCAGAGACATGCAATGTGATTGAGCAATTCCAGGATTTCTCGACAGACAGCACGTGGCCTGTGAGAGAAAGAGGGGAGTCAATGATCACTTTGGAGCATGGGCCAGAGAAACTAGAGGGATAAATAAATAATAAAAAGTTTAGTATGCAAATTCCTACTAACAAATAAATAAATGATAAATTAAAATAATAAAATAGATAAAAATTCACTTCCCCACTCCATCTTCAAGGTTATTTCCACTAGAAGTCAAGTAGAAGTCTCCAGCTGCCCCAGCCTAGGTAGCCCTGCTATTACCTTAACTAAGACTGCTTGCCACTCCCTGCACCTCCCCTAGTAGGTTCAGCCTAGACACTCTTTAAAAAAAAAACAGTTAAGCATGTATAAGTTGAGAATTTAAGATGCTCCTGCCTTGTTTTTTAGATCACAGATCAAGCCCAAGAGTCTGGCTCTACATTTGTGCCTTGTTTTTGCTGATGGGACTCCGGGCTCTGTGAGGCACAGCATCTACATGGTACCCCAAGGTCTGTTTCCTTTCCATGTCTGAGAACTGAGACCTGTCTGGCTCCCTAGTCACCCATGTTATAACCTCTTCCTTTCCTTGTCTTGTGGACTTTTAGCCTCTCCTTGAGTTTCACAGTAGACATAAGGCTATAAAGATTCTCTTTTTTGTCTTTGTAGTTCTGGTGAGTTGTATTTTTCAAGGAATTCATCCATTTCAACTAGGTTGTCAAATTTCTTAGCATAAAGGTGGTCATTTTTAAATTCTTTTAATGAGTGTAGGGTCTGTAGTGATGATTCATTTTTCATTCCAGGTATTGATAATTTGTGTTCTCATTTTCTTTTCTTGATCACCGTAGCTAAAGGTATAGGTATGTCAATTTTGTTGGTTTTTTCAAAGGAACCAGCGTTTAGCTTTGCTAACTTTTCTCTTTTGTTTGTCTGTTCCTGACTCAGCTTTGGAAACATTCTCCTAATGCTAATTACCTGCCTGCTTGTCTGTTTGGATTCCCCAGTTGTCCTTCAGGTGGACCCAAGGCAGAGGTCGTTGTCGTATTACTTTGTTTTATATCCTCCCAGTGCCATCTGTCTTTCTGGTCTAGGGTCCTCTTGAAATGAAATCCAGTCTTTCCCTCATGACCTCTTATTTTATCTTCATTCAACAAACATTTAGTGAATACCTATTATGATCAAGTCATGGAGATACAGCAGATGAATAAACTGACTTCATAAAATTTATATTCCAGTGGGAAACTGGACAAATAAACAAGATAAGTAAATATAGAATTTGACAATTGCATATTTCTCTATATTCACATATTTCATATTTTCAGACCATCCACTTGGCACCATATTGGCTTGTTATAAACTACTGCTCAGATGGCATCTTGCTTTTAAGATTGTGAGCTCAAAGAGAGGGAGTCTCTTTATGGAAAAGAGATTCTCCCCGGAGGGAAAAAACCGTGAAGCTTCATCATAACTTTATCGTTTATCACTACAACCATCTTGTAGGCCTGGGACCAAGTGGGATGCTGGTTGGGTTACCCTGCCCCCGTTATGAACTTATATAGCACTGCAAGGCCTGGCTGAAATAGTTAAACTAGGCTTTTAAAATAAAGGGCAGGGTGAAATAAGATAAATGTATCTGTAAATTTTGCATTTCCTCAGATGTAGGATGCCATTATTGGACGATATAGCCCAATCTTTAAAAGTTTAAATTTTGGTAACTTTTTATTTTGATGAGATTTTAAACTTTCCCATAACCGGTCAGTATCATGTTCTGATGCTGGAACAGATATCTTCCAGCCCTGCCTGGGTCTGTCTCACCGGTGTTGCCTGCCTCCCCACCCCCATTACCTCGTGGCTGTGTCTGCTTCCAAGACCTGTCCCTCCCCGACTGCCTCGTCTTCCTGTAGTTATCTGCCATGCCTGAAATGGTGATATCTTCAGATTTGAGAGTATCCTCATTTCTGCTGCTTAAAAACCTGAAGTGGCAAATTTAATGAAGTTCCTTGAGCTGGAAAGGGTAGACACCCCATGTAAAGTGAGTTCCTGGCATTACTTCTCCTGGGTTACTTATGGACAAGATGAGATTACTATTATTTATGACTATTATTGTGATTATCATTATTGGTGGTAAGTCATTTCAGCAAATTTGCTCAAAACATTTTGCTGAGCTACTGAAGCACTAATTGGATTTTATTCAAAATGGTGTTCTTTGTAACTTTTGTGTCATTTCCTAGTCTCTTTCAGTAGAACTTCTCAACAAATGTCAACAAATGTCTGTTTTTGTACAAGAGAATGGCTCTGGTGGAGCCTGCGATGTACCCAAACTTGGCAGTAATTTACTTGCAAGTTAAATTTATGACACATTTAAACATTTATATTCATTTACAAGGAATGGCAGGACTACAAGCATTTTTTCAAGTTTATTACTATATAGTATATATAATTTGACCTGACGTGGAAATTGTGGTTGGTTGTTTCACCAAGGAAATCATTTCAGTTTTGTTCTTCCACTTCAAGAGAAAATGTCTGCAATTAGTGTCAGTTACATACCTACTCTATCATAAAATGCTTCAAATGGATATTTTCATCATGAATAAGAATTATGACAAATGGATTAAAACGTTATTGATATGTTTATAACGTTTATAGCAAATAAAATAATAATGTGAGTCTTGTAATAATGCATTCAGATTTTGACTCTGATGCTAAACAAATAATGAAAGCTATGTGTCTGAGAGAATCAGTAGTAAGAATTATGAACTATCAAGTAATTGTTAAGAATTGAGTACAATATTTTAAAACAAGATTTTACAGACAGAAAGAGTACATATTGTGTGATTCCATTTGTATGAAATTCAAGAACAGGCAAAACCAATCTAGCTTAATGGACATCGGAATAGTGGTTATCTTTCAGGGAGGCGTAGACTAGGGGAACAAAACACCTTCTGGAGGGCTAGAAATAGCCTATATCTTGACCCAGTGGTGGTTACAGGGGTATGAACATATGCAAAACTTCATCAAGCTGTACACTTCAGATGTGTGCACCTGACTGCACATACATTATATCTCTAGAAAATAAAAATAAATACAAATATTCTCTTCTACCTCTTGGTGATTTATGTAAGTATTTTACAAGATCTACAGACTTCTCTGTTACAATTGACCCACAACAGCTTTTCAGCAATCTTTGACTTTCCTGAAGATTGAGTTCCTTTGCAACACTGTAGAGGAATCTTGCACAGAGCTTTTCATCGTGTCGTCCTTGCAAAAAAAATATGCCAATTGAAAGGTAGAATGAAATCTATTTTGTCACTATAGGTCTACACAGCTTTATTTATTTAGCCTGCATGTCTTTTCTTTATTTCCAGCTAGATAAGGAGCAGACACAGAGTGTATTTAGTTCTGTGCTACATTCCTGCAAAGAAGCCCAGTTTTGCATTTTTAATGATTAGTTATGTTTCTTTTGGGTTCCTGTAAGGATTATCTGGATTTATTATAAAAGCAACATGTACTTGTTAATGAAGTGTTGTTAAATTCAGCATTGCTAAAGAGGTTGGATAATAATTTGAGATATAAATTCAATTTATGATTCTGTCTTCCTTTTTGTTCTCCACCTTTCAAACCTGCAGAGATTCTGGTTTTCCTGCTTCAGGTTAGAGGTGGGGTGGGGGTGGGATGGGACAGGGCAGAAAGCAGAAGCAACCGTAGGCCTCCTGGCATTTGTTTTCAAAAGCTCCAACTCACTGAAGAGGGTAGCGTTGGCTGGAGAAAAGATTTTCTCTCTGACTGAAAAGAGATTTTGAGTCAAAGACGGGGAAGAGGAGAAGATATGTGAATCTCAAAGAATGTGGTTCTCATATCTTCTTGGGAGACCTTTGGCAGGGAAGCAGAATCAGCTGTCAACAAGGCAGGGACCCAGACAGGGGCCCAGACACTAGATTGTGTTGTTCCCAGAGTGGGAGTGGAGAACACTTCCACCTTCAGGAACCATGAGCACAGGGATGATGGGGCAGCAGCCATACCCTGCATGGGAAAATGACCAAAGACAGGACCTCCTGTCCAGTCCCCCTCTCTTCCCAAAGCCTTGGTATTGACCTGAAGCTTGATAGGGAAGCCCCAAGAACACCTCGGATTAAATGCATTGCCAATCAGGTGGGGTGGGGGACTCATGGTCAGAAATTAATTTGATTGAAAAGAAATAAAGGAAAGATATTTCTAGCACGTCCGAGTTTATGGATGGAGATTCACACCTACCATGCTGTGAAAATATTCTTCCGTTCAAAATCCTCATTGATGTCATTTGAAGGGAATTTTCTAGGACCGCATGTTTTTGGACCCTGAGAAAGAGATCTAACATATGAAAGTGTGATCTTTGAGAAAGGTAAATTGAAAAATATCAGTTCAGATGCCTTGGGGCCACAGAGAGCTTCCCAGTTAGGCATGAGTGTAAGCGGTGTTGGTTTGGATACCAATGGGATGAACAGGTGTGTGGGGGTGGCAGCTGAGTCTGGGCCTGGACATAACAACCAGAGTCATGGTGGACCAGATGAACAGTTTCAGGAGACACAGACTGGTGGTGAGGAGATCATTCAGAATCAGAATATGTCTGCAATTAGGTCTTAAGGATCTGGACAAGTAGCTGTAAAAAATCTCAAAGAACAAATATTTTTTCCCATTCTGTGGGCTGTCTATTCACTCTAATGATAGTTTCCTTGGCAGTGCAGAAGCTTTTTAATTTGATTAGATCCCACTTATTTATTTTTGTTGCTGCGGCGATTGCTTTGGGGGTCTTCTTCAAGAATTCCTTACCTAGGCCGATGTCTGAAAGGGTCTTCCCAACATCTTCATTTAGAATTCTTAAGGTTTCGTGCCTTAGGTTTAAGTCTGTTATCCACCTTGAATTGATTTTTGTGAGAGGTGAGAGGTAGGGGTCTAGTTTCAGTCTTCTGCATGTAGCTATCCAGTTTTCCCAGCACCATTTATTGAAAAGAGATTCTTTCCCCAGTGTATGTTTTTGTCAGCTTTGTCAAAGATTTGATTACCATATGCAGATGGTTTCATCTCTGGATTCTCAGTCCTGTTCCAGAGGTCAATGTCTCTATTTTTGTACCAGTACCAAGCTGTTTTAATCACTACACATCTGATAAAGGGCTGATAACCAGAATCTATCTAGAACCCAAAAAAATCAACAAGAAAAAATCAAACAACCCCATCAACAAATGGGCAAGCGAAATGAACAGAAACTTTTCAAAAGAAGACAGAATAATGGCCAGCAAACATATAAAAAAATGCTCAACATCTCTAATCATTAGAGAAATGCAAATCAAAACCACAACGAGGTATCACCTAACCCCGGTGAGATTGGCCTCTATCAAAAAAACACAAAACAAAAAATGTTGGCGAGGATGTGGAGAGACAGGAACTCTTCTACACTGCTGGTGGGACTGCAAATTAGTGCAACCTCTGTGGAAAAGAATTTGGAGATACCTCAGAGAGCTAAAAATAGAAATACCATTCGATCCAGCAATAGCACTATTAGGCATCTACCCAAAAGAGCACGAAACATTCTACGATAAAGACATCTGCACCCGAATGTTTATGGCAGCACAATTCACTATTGCAAGAATGTGGAAACAACCCAAGTGCCTGTCAATCCATGAGTGGATTATCAAAATTTGGTATTTGTTTACAATGGAATATTACTCAATTATAAGAAATGACAGTGATCTAGCACCACTTACATTTTTCTGGATTAAACTTGAGCCCATTATCCAAAGTGGGGCACCACAAGAGCAAAAGAACGGGTTCCATTTGTACTCACCATCAAATTGGTATTAACTAATCAACACATAAAAGCACATATCAGGACAACATCTATTGGATGCTGGGGAAGGGGGAGGGCGATGGGAGGAGGGGGGAGGAGGGAGGAGGGGACGGATATTCGTATACACAAGGAGTGCAATGCGCACTACCCGAAGGATGGACATATTTGAAACACGGACTTGGGGGGAGGGGAACCAAGGGCAACACACGTAACCTAAACATCTGTACCCCATAATATGCTGAAATAAAAAAAAAAAATCTCAAAGAAGGGAAGATACAGAAAAAGCCAGAGAGATTAGAAAACAACAAAAAAGAGTTGATCTAGATGGTTCTTTCCTACTTTTAGTTTGAGTCTGGGACTGGAAACTGAGGTTGGGGGAGGGGAATTCCAGGCCGCAGGTGCATTCTGGGAAGGAATCCGCATCTGGCTGGGAAGCGAGAGGCTCACAGCTGGGCTCACTTCCCGCTGGAACCAGAGCAGGAGAGTTGGGATTATAGCATGGTTGTTATATGGAATGTAGAGACCTGCACCTCGGCCTCAAGCCAAGGGGGGAAGAAAGGGAAGGGATTGAGTTGGAAGCTCAAAACAGAGATTTCTAGGTATTGCCTTCAGTTATGGGCCAGTTACAGTAACAAGTTCAAGAAAGCTGTTGCAATAGGATGTGTAAGAATGAGAAGCACTCTGACCACAATATCAACCAGGACCCCGTGTGTGTGTACATGTGCATGTGTGCACGTGTGCATGTGTGCTTGTGAGGTGATGACCATAACTGGGAAGCCAGCCTGGAAAAAGCCGGCCTGGAAAGACCTGGTTTTATTTGTGTCCAGGGAATTTGGGAAAGAGCATTCTGTCTTGGCCAGGAAGTAGAAGAAAAATTCAACTAGGAAAGGTTACTTCCAAGGACCAGTTTTAGAGGGTTTCAGTTTTGAAATCAGTAAGAGAAAAACAAATAATTCCATTAAAAAGTGCACAAATGACATGAATGGACATTTTTCAAAAGAAGATATACAAATGGCAAAAAAACATATGAAAAATGCTCACCATTACTAATCATCAGGGATATCTACCTAAAGGAAAATAAGTCATTATATAAAAAGACAACTGTCATTATATGTTTTTTGCAGCACAATTCACAGTTGCAAAGATATGGAATCAACTTAGGTGTCCACCAACTGATGAGTGGATAAAGAAAACGTGGAATATATACACCATGGAATACTACTCAGCCATAACAAAGGATGAAATAGTGTCTTTTGCAGCAACTTGGATGGAACTGGAGGCCATTATCCTAAGTGAAGTAATGCAGGAACTGAAAACCAAATACCACATGTTCCCACTTATGACTGGGAGCTGAGCTACAGATATGCGGAGGCAGACAGAGTGGTATAATGGACATTGGAGACTCGGAAGGGGGGAGGTTGAGAAGGGGGGTGAGAGAATAAAAAGTACCTATTAGGTGCAAAGTACACTATTCAGGTGACGGGTACACTAAAAACCCAGTTATCACCTCTATACAATTCATCCATGTAACCAAAAACCACTTGTGCCCCTAAATCTATTGAAATTAAAAAAAATAAAATAAATTGGAGCATTTCCGGTTTTAAGAAATTTTTTAAAAAAGAGTTGCAGTTTTAGAAAAATGCTGAGAGATAATACTAAATGCTTGCTCAAGTCAGGCTGATCCAGAGAATAATCTGGTTATCTCTAATTTACCTCTGTCTACACTAGTATTTCCTCTCACTGTAATTACTTTGCTTTTTACCCTAAAAAGCTTATCACATGTTGTAAGGACAATTGGCTATGTGGGAAGTACATCACATAAAATTAAAAGGAAATTCTATGATCGTGGTCTTTGAAAGTGAAATTCTTCCTAAGTCTCCACCAGCTTCAAAATTCTGAGATTCACATATTTTATAATCTATAAAATAATGACATTATCAATAACGCATTGTTTGCTGTCTTCTGAGCTCTCAGTGGGAAAGATATGCTAGGTATTATAGAAGTTGGACAAAGATGTGCATGTATGGATTAGTGAGAGAGCAGAATCAAGTGAAAGAATGGTTTGAATAACAACATATTGATAACAGATAATACAAACTCTTTTCATTAGGCGGCAGAAGCATCTAAATAGAAATGCATCATTGGGAATGTGTATGGTTTGGTCCCAGTAAAAATATCCGGTTGCAGAGACATTTCATGTGGTTTAAACTAACAGGCAAAAAATTAAAAATTCATTGGCATATGCTCATTCATGTAATTGTATATTTTGGAGGTAAATGTAATGGCAGAGTTTTGCTGTGATGGAACTGATTGGAAAATGATCTTGTGGAGAAAATTCATTGCTCATCATAAGATTTCTTTGCTTTAGAAAAACACTGGGTTTAGTAAAATCTCTAGCACTAAATGAAAGTCTGCTTTAATAAAAATGTGGATCAGAGAACTGTGGTTTTTAGTAAGAGGGCATTTGATCCATTAAAATTGTATTGGTTTATTCTTCATGCCGGCTTTTTCTGAAACCCATCAGTTTGAAGCATGAAGCAAGCACTTGCCAGGTATTACTCCAATAATGAAAGAAAGACCTGTAGCAATTGTTAAAACAAGTCTTAGCAATCAGCTGTGACTTGTCCCTTGCGAGGTTCTCACAATGGAAAAAGAAGTAGCTTATTTTGCTTTTGTTGAAGATGACAAAGCAGTAATTTTATTGTCACAGAACCCCCTCGGCATCATAGAACTCAATGATGGAAAAATATCCACAGCATCAGATCATGCGGCGTGCTTGGGCTGCCTGCACCCCGTCCCCTGTACAGAGTTCCCCAGCGCTCTGTCTGGGCAAAGCTGGGCAGGATCCCTGACGGGGAATCTGCCACGCTCCCTGGAACAGGATCCCACGGTCTAATTGACCTTATTATTAGGAAATTGTTCATAAAATTAGGAAACTCAGAGTAAACAGAGAACTCAGCACTCCCCCTTGCAGAGAGTAACGTACATGTGGAATGAGTTACTGAGAAAGTGATTGAGGCAGAGAGCACAAATGAATTCAAGAGACTCCCGGGTTTATTTCTTGACATGGCAGAGGAGGGAGGACGGGAGGAGGCTAGCGGGAAGGTAGAGTTAAGATGCCTTTGGGAAGGACAGGCATGTAAATAATTTTGCCTATTTTTCAAATTTCTTCTTATGTTTGTGAAATATTCCCAAGGAAAGGGTACTTTGCTGCATGTTCTCGTATATTTGGGGCTGATGGGCACAGCAGGGTCAGATTCTGAGTGACAATTCTGATCTTGTCATTCTCTCTGGGGTAAATGATTTTCAGTCTAGAGGCTGGGGCAGCCTCCCACCTGATCCAGAGGAGAAGAAATCACAGGAAAAGAGGAGGGAGAGACCGGAACTTTCAGTGTGTTTTACACCTAAAAATGCGCAAACCAGAGCTGACCCTGAAGGCTTCTGACTGTTTTCAACTCTGTTTCTATCTTGTTTTAAGATGGGAAAGGACACTGAAGACCAGTTTTGTGATAGGCCAGTGACATGGAAGACTTTATTTTCTTCTCATTGCTCAGATGTTGGAATTATATTAGTCTGCTAGGGCTGCAACCACAAAGTACCACAGACTGGACAGAGCAAGTGACAGAAATGTATATTCTCACAATTCCGGAGGCCAGAAGTCGAATATCAATGTGCTGGCAGGGCTGGTTTCCTTCGAGGCCTCATCCCTTGGCTCATCCGCTCCCTGTGTCTTCACAAGGTCTTCTCTGTGTGTGTCCTAATCTCCTCTCTTATGAGGACGCCAGTCATATGGGACGATGGCCTGCTCAGATGACCTCATTTTACCTTAATACCTCTTTAAAGGCCCTACCTCCAAATACTGTGACATTCTGAGATACTAGGAGTCAGTGTGAATTTTGTGGGGACACAGTGAAGTCCACAGCAATGAAGCTGAGGAAAAAATGCGAAGGTCTGGAAGAGATTTGTTGCAGGACTAAGGGAGAAGTCACGCAGCTGGCTGGGAGCCTCTGTGGGGCCTCGGGGTCACGTCTAGGAGGGGTTTTGAAAGGGTCCACAAAGTGAGAGCTGAGCTTCTGGCTCCCAGCACCAGGCCCTGAGTGCTCCCAGTGACCGACTTTAATACATCCTGAAGTCGGGGGCTTCTGGAAGCTGAAGTCCCCTGCCCTGCACCGAGGCCCACCGGTGACCTCCTTCGATGCTTTACAGGCAGCACAAGCTGGGGGAGAGGGGAGGAATGTGGCAAGGGGGGAACATTAAATGGTGAGAAAACTGCCTTGGCTGGGATTTCTGAAGCCAACTGTTTTAAGTAGAAAACCGTTATAAGTGCAAGCAACACCAGCAGGAGCCGGCAGTGCGCTGCAGCACGTCAAGGAGGGAGGGAGAGAGCACCGCTTGTTAGTCCTCCAGGACATAGAATTTATTAGTCTAGAAAACAAGTCCAGACATGGGGCCCTTTTAAACTTTAACCGCTCAGAGGGTCAGTGCATCACCCTGCTCTGAACCTGGTACCCGAGGCTGTGAGCCGGTGGGTGAAACTTAAGGGCCAGCACTGTCCTCTGGGCTCCTGCCAGACTTGAGGTGTCATGTCATGGCCATTTGCCCCTCCTTCTCCTACCTCTGCTGTTTTCCACCACCACCCCGAGTTTTTCTTATTAAGTTTATAAGTTTGTCCAAGGCCTGATAGCAGTGGGGGCTGAAAGAGAAGGTCAAGGGCAGGTGAGATGGATGACACATACGGCCCCTTGGACAAGCAAGCCAAGGCAGACGCCTTCATGCTGCCTGTCTTCTATGCAACGGGCAGTTCGTCCTCCCCCACATTTGCTTTGGTTCCTCAAACGTTAAGTCATCTGTAGGATGAGAAGTGGGTGGTAGCCCACAGATGGAACCAGATGCTGAGGTGTCATTCAGCTTGAGCGGCCTCCAGTGGATTTCAGATCAGGCTGCGTGTCATTCCTGCCATTCGCTGGACCACCTTCCTCAAGGGCTCATCATGCACAGGCCACCGTGGGCCCTGGAGCTATTCAACCAAGGCTGACCTGAACTCCCCCAAGGGGACTTTTCCCTCCCATTTAGGTTCCATATCTGGCTCCACAAAAAGTTCAGCTCAAAAGGGGGGGACCCTGGGAACACATGTTGGCAGAGCACAGTAGCTCCTCAAATTGTCTCTCTGTGCACAGAGCAATGCCTTCTGCAATTGGCATTGTCAAATTGAATTATTTGACAGTGTGAGGGAAGATGGGGAAAAGCATGGTAACTGGTTAACTAGAAAACTGAGGTGTTAGTGTCAGCTGCCAGTTTTGATATGTCTGTACCTTCTATAAATTAAGCTGGGGTATTAAAACCAGTTCAACCTCCTCCTTCCGTTTCCTAGAATAAGTTCTCCCTTTACTGCTCCACAAAGTAGGGAGGTTTCATATGGGTTTTTAATACAGATTTTGTGATGATCAGATGGAAGTAGTGCGTGTCTGGCATGCAGAAAGTGCCGTATGTGCCATTTCATCATCATTGCTATTGTTATTATCATCACCAAAATCAGATAAAAACGCATTCTATGTTGAGATTCCTCCTGAAATGAATAGACAGTCAAGGAGCTAGTCCAGTGGGAGTTGGGCACCTCCTCTTTATGAGAGAAGTGGCGTTGTCCAGAAAAGAAGAGATCCCAAGGCTCAGTTGCGAGAATCAAGTCTTTTCATGTGTTGAAATCAGGAAGTAGCAAAAATTCACAAATTCCTGGTCACTTGAGATTTTCCGCCTGTTTCAGGAACCGCAATTGGACATAAATTAATCCTGGGAACATATTGGAGTTTACTTGTAGTTGTCTCTAGACCTTTTTATAGCCCAAATCTCTCCCCCAAAAGATGGCTCTGCTGCTGATTTCCACTCTCCTTAGGATCTTTATAGAAACTTCCCTAGCTTCCGAAAGGGTCAGAAGAACTTACCTGTCTGAAAACAGTGGTCACACTAGAGTGAATTTTCTTGAAGACTGGTCGTAGTTCCTTAGCTTTGAAGGTGTTGCCAATGTATTTTTATACATAGTACTAGAAAGTCAAATATTTGGCAGGTTGGTTCAAAAGAACGTTTCAAACTGGGATGAGGGAGCACTAAATATAACTAGTGAGCTAGATTTGTCTGTTTCCTACCAAATGCATCTTTATGAATTAGGATCAAAAGCTTCCTCCTGTAGCACTGTAACATTTTATTTTGTCATTCTGGCACCCCAAAGTGTCACTGTTGTACTAACAAAGTAGCAAACACTGAAAGTAGCTGAGGGCAATGCCCTTGCTTCTGGTAAGCCTGAAAAAGCATCAGATTGGCCAATAAGGATGGACACAGAATGCATGTACTTGCTCCATCTGGTCCAAAAATACTTGCTCAGCTTCCACTATATTTGTGGCCCTGGGATAAGCACTGACCATTAGGCAATGTTCTTACCACAGGTCTTTGGTTTTAAGGAACACAGCATTACTCAAGCGTGCTAGCATATCAAGTAGAGTGTATTGAAGGGACACAGTGACAGTTCAGGGAAAAGGAAAATAGCAGAGTCAGATGGGAACCAGTTCCAGGAGCTGGGGAATGAGCAGAGTCTCCAACAGCTGTGCTCGCTCTCTGTGTTTTCCTTCTCTGTCTCTTTTACTGGAGCCACTTGGCATCGCTTTTCCCTCGGAGTCAGCTCTGGTCCCCCGTTTCTCTCCACAGACCCACTGTCTTAGTCTGTTTGTTCTATAACAAAATACCACAGACTGGGTAATTTATAAACAATAGAAATTTGTTTCTCATAGTTCTGGAGACTGGGAAGTCCAAGATCAAGGTGTGGGCAGGTTATGTGTCTGGTGAGGACTTTCCCGCTGCAGCCTCACCTGGCGGAAGGCAAGGAAGGGCAAAAAAAATCACAAGGTGGCTGGCGATTAGTCCATGAATTGCAGGCTTCTTGTAACCCACTCTGTCCCATTTCAGGGGAATTGTGGAGCAAGGCACGTGATATAAACATACCTCCCTAAGCATGTGCTCTCTGTAGAGGTTGAGAGAGAGGCGGTTCCTAGAGAAGTTACAGGTTGGGCAGGCAGCCCCCATGTCTTCTAAAAAGGTGCTTTCCTGGAGCTGGCAGTGGGATTCTTGTTGTTGCTTGACCCCTAAGGCACTGCTGCTATGAATCTTATTGCTAAAAGGGCATTGAGGTCATCTTGGTCCCAATGACCTAATTAGGAAAATGAGCTTACGTGTCTTCTTGCTACATGCCAAACTTGAAGAACTTTTCGTGCATTAGCTCATTTCATCTTCATGAAATCTTAGTTGGAAGATACCATTGCTATCCCTATTTGCGTATAAGAAAATTGAAGTATAGGGAGGTTAAAAAAGTTGTCCAAGGCCATAGATCGGGTGCAGCAGAGTTAGGTTTCAAACCTGAGCACGTGGGCTACAGAGTCAGCACTCAAACACTACTGTGCACTACCCACACAGTGTGTGTGGGTGACTGAGTTGAGTTAGAAGTTCAATGTTCTGCATCCCGGTCCTACCCCCCAAGCTCTGTAGGACTCCTTTAATTTGGGCAGTTAGCGTATTAGTAGTATTAAAGAAAAAGATGTTGGGTCAATTCACTGATGCCTTTATAAGCTTCCAGGACAATCTGCTCTACAGTTGAAAAAAGAAAAATCTACTGTAAAAGCTTCCTTTGCAGCCTGTGGGCCATCCCCTTCCCAGGCCAATGGAATGGACTCCTTGTGTTCTCCAAGGTTCTCGAGTTTCCCTGAGACACACGATGGGTGAGGGCTTCTGCTTGGATGGACTGAGAGTGAAGGGGGTTGGGTCCATGTGACAGGGCTGACCAGGAGGCAGGTGGAGAAGGTGAGGTCAGGAGTAAAACCCCTACTTGCTGGGTGCAGGCTGTGGAGAATGCTGGGCCAGGGATGAGGCCAAGAAGAAAGTAACAAAAATCGGAGACAGGATCACAGACATAGCCAGGAAGTAACCTCGGTAATTTAGACTCAGGGGCTATTGTTTTTCTCATCTGTTAAGAAAAAGTTCTGACCAGATAATGGGGCTAATGGCTCAGATTCTAGTTTGTGTTGATCAAAACCAGGCACCAGAGGGTTGTTCTCTGTTCACTGAGATGGTGGAACCCATGAGGTCCAGGCTGGTGGCTGGCTGCCCTTCAGGAGGTACCTGTCTGTTCTCCAAGAAGCATCCCAGTTTCCTCAATTCCACAAAGGATGTTGGCCTGAGATAGGGATAAAACTGTGCTCTGTAGCTCTGGATGCAATCACTGGCAAGCGGAGATGTGACCTGATGCCAGAGACCTCTGCTACTGGGACAGATAATATAGAGAGAAAACACCTGGATTGTAAGAAATCTGGATTGTGAGATTATCTAAATTTAACTTTGCATTCTAAACCCATCCTCCTCATTGCCCTCCTCTCGCCCCCACCACGCACAGCACTATAAATAATTTTGCTCTCCTGAAAATTATGAATTTATAATTTTGGGATAACATAAATGAGTTGAATAGCGGGACCCATAGAAAGGCTTTCATACCTGTTACAGAGCTAAATGCTGGCCTCACTGCTGCAGTAATTCATCTCTGCTGGCCAGAGGAAGGCAGATGGAGCAATGGAGACTTCAGACGGATAGTGACTCTCCTCTTCATCACCATGCAAACATGCTAGCTTTGAAGGTGACAAACACATCACTTGCTTATTGCTTGGAAACTTTTACAGTAAGCTTTTCTATACAGAAATGGTTTAACAGCTTTTATTGGGTCTCCATCACCTCTTCCTTCCTCCCTCAAACACTAGTGGAGCACCTACTGTGTTCCAGGGCCCACATTAGCATCTGTGGGGAACACAGAGGTGTCTACCACATGGATCTTCCCCTCAAGGCACTTACATTTACATATGTGATAAGATATCACACGATAAATATGATGTGTTACAAAAGCTTGGCATCACTCACTTCCCAGGTGAGGGTGGGAAATGCAGTAAGCCCCCCATTCATGACTGTCTTGTGCTCCGGAAGTTTATTATGAGCCATCTGCTTACTTTCACGGGAAAGTGTGTTCTGAGTTCCAATGTTACACTGGTGCTCAGGATCCTTTTTACCCTATTAGGCTCTTAGTATAGAAAACAACATCCCTTATAAAGCTCCCAAAGCTTGATCCTTTTCTTCTGTTCCCCAAACTCTGGGCATCAGGCAACGGGAGCCATGGTGAGAATGGGCATCAATCTGAGTCCTCGTTGAGCAGCTGTAGCAGTATAGGTTGTGGGTGTGTGTTTGGGAGTCAGGGACATCCTGGTGGTGGAGGCTGGGTGACACCACTGCCTCACATTTCCTGGGTCAGCCGGGAGGAGGGTTCTAGGGTTCTCCCTAACATGGGGAAGGAGCAAGGACAAAGACCCTAATAGCAGATTTATTGGCAGTTGTCCTCTGATAAACCAGGAATACTGGCATAGGGATTGTTCGCTTTTGTTCTACTTACCTTTCTGGTTTGCACTATCCAAGGAGAGAATAACTAGTGTTGTGGAAATGTATTTGCTGTACTGGAAATACCAACTACTCTATTAGAAAGCGTTTCCTATGGGAAGCACACTTTTTCTAAGGATTCCATGGAAACTCACGATGCATGAAGGGAGAATCTCAATGACACGCTTAGGGTGATGCAGCCTGGAGACACACGTTTTCCTTTGGTGGAAGGGGAAGGTAGCCCCTACAGCAAATACAGCTGCCCGGAGTTATAGTCTAAGTGGAGAAACACAAGTACAGTTAAGAGGTGTGAGAGTTTACAAAATCGGTTCCAATTTTCCACTGCTGGATATCAAACCATACAAACCTTAGTGGCTTAAAACAACATTTATTTTGCTTAGGAATATGCAATTTGAGCAGTGATCACTTCTACTCCATTCGATCAGGTGAGGTAGCTTAAAAGCTGGGCATGGCACCATTTGAAAGCTCATTCATTCATGAGTCTGGCTGTTGATGCTGGCTGGTGGCTGGAATCTCAGCTAGGGCTGTGGTCACATGTGGCCTCCTCATGTGGCCTGCGCTTCCTCACAACATGGTGGCTGGGGCCTGACACGGTTACACCAACTCAGCAAACAGTTTTGCTCAGCATCTCCTCTATGCCAGCCTTGGGGTTGAACCCAATGCCACATGGGCTCCCAGAGAAAGTAGCTTTATTTACTGATAGGTCACAAATTCAATCTTCTTTCTTCCCCCATAAATTTGCTATATATTAAAGATTTATACAATTTAAGGGAACGCCAAGTCTCTTTATAAAAACCATATTTTGAAAAGGTAAAAAAAGTAATTGATACGATACTGATGTAAGATGATAATGATATGTTGATATATTTTTAACCAAATAACTCAAGGTGACAGCAATACTCCTCTGTGAGGTCCATACTGGTCACTTGGGCCTGAATATAATTACAGTAGATACTCTTGTCACCCAAAGCATTTCCTATGTCCTTCTCTGGACACACACACCTAGTTTACTAGTTTATTTCAAAGAAAATAAATGCTAAGTAGCAGCAACTGTCGTAGCTGTGGTACCCAGGGTAGGATGCAGAAGTGTTTGCTCTGGTGGGGAAGGAGCCTGAGATGCTCTGAACAAGGTGGCCTGTCCACTTGGTGGGGACCACTGTGGCACTGTGAGGAAATATTCACATCCTGCAACCTCTGCTCTTTAATTATCTGTAAACTAATTTTAATGCTTATTCCAAAAGTTGGCCAGCCTTTTCTTTAAAGGATAGCTGGCATCTTGGAAGGCTTTTTAAGTTATTTGCTTTAAATCCTTTAAGTAAACAGATTAAACCCCCATTTGAAATGAAAGTAGCTGTTTACTCATGTAAATGCATTGTTTTCCCTTCCCTGTTTGAAGGCAAACAGATTAAAGGACTCCCAGCATCTAAAGAGGCTTTGGTAAAGAGAGTGTGTTGAAATTCCTATTTTATTTTTCTACTGCACCTCCCCCCAACTCATTTAGGCTTTCTATGACTTTTAAAAGATGAAAAAGAAAAGTTTTCTTTACTAATTAGCAAGGTTTCACAAGTGGGCAGGGGCGTTACTGTTTCCATTTAAAAGGGTATTTGTATACACAAGGAGTGCAATGCGCACCACCCGAAGGATGGACATATTTGAAACTTGGACTTGCGGGGGGGACCAAGGGCAACATATGTAACCTAAACATCTGTACCCTCATAATATGCTGAAATAAAAGAAAAAAAAGGGGGGGACAAAATGAAAGGCAGTGACATGTCCCTTGGCCAGCAAATACAGGCAGGCCAAGCTGGGAACTGGCAGCAGGTGCCGGGGCAGGGGATGTGGAGCAACTTCAGGAGGTGCCAAGATGCTTTTATCTCTGAGAGATTTATTTTTAAGTCTTACTTTATAAATACAAGGACAATTCATCATTGGATTTTCTAACATCATATTTAAAATAGCAGGACGTGGTATATTCATGAGCTGGCACTGAGGTCACCAGGAGGTGGTGGATTCTCAAGTCCCACTGAGAGAAAGTTGGCGAGAATCTCGTCTCAAACTCAATAAAGGCCATTTTCATAATTCTCACTGAAGCAATGAAGACATTTGTCCCTTCTCCCGCCACACACATTTCACAAATGCAAAGCTGACTTTTTAAAAGTGGCCTGCCTGGCTCATTCTGACTTCTGGAGCACCATGGTTCATTCTGATGGGAAAGTGGGACCCCCGCCCCCACAGCCCTTCAACTCAGCCTTTGCTTTGCAGCCCCTGGGTAGGGGGCCCTTCTGGAGGATCTGGGCTTTCCCAGAGGCTGAGCTGGGCAGCACTGCCCGGTGCATCCCGTCGTCAACCCCTTTGTGTTCACAAGCGCCTACTCAGTAGGGTTGGGAATCCCTTTCACAGATCTTCTTGAGTCTGTCTACACATTAGGTTGTTTGCCATGTTATAGGTACTAAAGACCCCTGGGGTCAGGTGACATATTTACCTTCTTAGCAGAGGTATGACACAATTGAGGCAGCTCTGGATTTGGAATTTGGATACCTGGAGTTCAGTTTCAGACTCCGGCTTACTCAGCTATGCACTGGGCACACCACCCTGCTTCCGGGAGCTGGCCCCACCTCCAGATCTGTGCAAGCCTGACTGGCCTAAGGGTAATCCCTTGCCCCTTACCCCCAAATAGTCCAAGAGGAGGAACCTGATGAGCTTTCAATCAAACGTTGCTGTGAGTGTCTGGGAAGGTCCCTCTTTGCTCTTTTGAGAGAGCTTCCAGAAGCAACCCTAGCTTACTCTCCTACTAGATGTAGCAAGAAAGCATGAAGTCCTGATGGCTGGACCATAAAAACAGGCCTTAGGGTAGAGTGGATGCTGGACGGCCAAGTGCAGAGGAGAGAAGAAGTGGGTCTTGGTAACATTGCCGATTAGCCCCAAACCCTCCAGTCACGTGAACCAGTCTGCTTTCTTTTAGTGTATGCCAGCTTCCCTAATGTTAGCTGTTCTCTACAAGCTGAGGCATTCCGATGAATAAGACCAGTTTGTGGGGTTGCCATTAAGGTCAAACAGAATGGTATATATTTTTTGTCATAAACAGACTTTATTTTGTGGGACAGTTTTCAGTTTATAGAAAAATTGAGCAGAAAGTAGAATTCCCATATATATTTTCACCTCCTTCCCCTCCCCCCAGTTTCCTCTATTATTAACATCATGCATTGGGGTGCATTTGTTACAGCTGAAGAGCCAATGTTTATTGATATGTTATTATTAACTGAAGTCCATAGTTTACAGTAGGGGTCACTTTTAGTGTTGTACATTCTATAGGTTTTGACAAATATATAATGACATGTACCCACCGCTCTAGTATGATACAGAACAGTGTCACTGCGCTGAAATACCCTCCATTCCATCCACTCATCCCTCCCACATCCCCTGGACCCCTGGCAACCACTGATTATTCTATTGTCTCCATAGTTTTTGCCTTTCCAGAATGTCCTATAGTCGGAATCATATAGTATGTGGCTGTTTCAAAATGGCTTCTTTGACTTAGAAATATATATTTAAGGACATTTTGGTGGCTTGAGAGCTCATTTCTTTTTATTGCAGAATAATATTCCATTGTCTGGATATGCCACATTTTATTTATCCATTCCCCATTGAAAGACACCTTGGCTGTCTCCAAATTTGGCAATGATGAATAAAGCTGCTATAAACATCCAAGTGCAGGTTTCGTGGGGAAATAAATTTTCAACTCATTTGGGTAACTCCCAAGGAGTGCCATTGCTAGACTGTGTGGCAAGAGCGCGTTTAGCTTTGTGAGAAGCCGCCAAACTGTCTCCCAAAGTGGCTGTGCCAGTGCGCATCCCTCCCAGCCGCGGGTGAGCGTTCCTGTTGCTCCACCTCCTTGCCAGCATTTGGTGTAGCCAGTGTTTTGGGTTTTTGCCACACAATAGTATTTTTACATATGCCTGAAGCGGGGGTAATGTTAAAAATTCTTAGCAATGAATATTGCCAGGCAGAAACTGAAGGGAGCAGTGTGACTGTTCAGGTGAATACTGGTGGTCACAGGCCCCACCTGCAGCAGAGCACCATTGGAAATCATCGCCAAGTTTTCATTTCTCTTTTCTCCTCCCTGGGATAGCACAGCTCGTGCGCATCTGGACTGCTCCCTGCTCTCCCCTGCTTCCTCTACTAAGATGCTGGGATTCACTAAGCCATGTTTAATACCCCTTCCTCTTGTTAGGAGCATGTGTGTTCCTTGAGACCCCAAGGATCCTGGCAAGAGTGGGTGTGATGAAGTTCCTTGTTGCAGGGGGCAGTGCCACATGGACGTGTGTCTTTCCACTGTCACCAGCAGGCACCAGGTCAACACTGGAGGGGGGCTAAGTTTGTTTTCAGCATTCTGCCTTCCTGCCATTTCTTGTCCCTTACTTGTCTTAGGCACTCCGCCTCCCTAGAAAAGTACTTCACACTAAAATTTTGGAAACTTTAATCAACCTTAATTTAATCTCTTTTTGAGGAGTGGGTTGTTGTATTTTAAGAGGACCTGAGGGAAGCGGGGCCGGGGGAGTTTAGGTGTCAGGTGAGCATCAGTGTAGGGACCATGGTAGAGACCTCAGAGGCATCTGCTCACCCAGGATTTGACTGCCAGGCTGCTGCCGCCAGGGGACTAGAGACAAATTGGGAAGAAAGAATGAGAGGAGAAGAGGTGGAGGAAAGCAAGGAGAGGACAGAACCCGAAGGACGGATGGGAAGCAGACCAAGAAAGAGGAAGGATCACCGTTGGTGACGGTTTCAAATATTACTGAGCAGCCCCTGCCCGAGTCTCCCACCATCCTCTCCACTACGCCGAGTGCCGTGCTTTGTATTCACAGGATAAATGATGAATTTCATTTGTGCAAACTTATCTGAAAAGAGCTAAAATCAGGGTCTCATACTCTTTGTTTTCAGCGTGAGAGCTTCTCCAGAGTGGGTCACAAATCCCTCCTCTGTTCCCCAGTGCTGTCTTGTACATTTGGATTTCCGATTAACCAACAGATGTGGGGGGAAGGCGGCTGGCCCGGCCAGAGAGGTCCCCCATGACCACACATGTGCAAATACCGAGGCTCGCAAATCATTCCCGCGAACTCAGCTGTAGCTCATGTGATTCCCCCTCTGCTACCACATCAGATGTCTGGGAGGGTTGGTGGTGAGGCAGGGGGCGCGACAGGCCAGAGAGGAAAAAGGTGACAGATTTGACTTTAAGGATAAGTTTGATCATCTCATTGCTTTGAATTTCTCGTCCCAACAAATTTTGAGGCCTGGAAATGCTGTCAGGGAGAATATAACAGAAAATATTACCCTATGTGGATTAATAGCAGTTTAATGAATAACTAATATAAGATAGGAAGCTCAGACCCAGTTGAAATATGTTTGGGCACGAGGTGGTTTTTCTGGATACAAACATAGCCCTTCCCTCACTGTGTTAGGTTTTTTTCCTAAAGTTTCAAAAGAGCGAATAAAAGGTTCATGAGTTTCTCAGACATCAAATAGCTCTCAAAAATGTCAACAACATCAGTGTAAAACTAATAAAAATATGGCACAGATTTAGCACTTGTACTTAAAGGAAATATAAAAAAGGGAAAGAGAAGCATATGGAAAAGCATGCTTGGGGTTTGAACAGATGAACCCCACATACTTAAAAAAAACTAAACAAAACAAAAAATATTGGATAGTTCTGGAGGGAATGTTGGGAAAATGTTGGCTTATTTAATTATAAAAAATGATATAATGCCTCCCTTCCTTTTTATTTAACAACATTGAAGTTGAAAATGGACTTCAGCCATTACCTTTGGCTGTCCTAGCAGGACAGGGTTTCAGACCTTAATTTCTTTCCCAGCCTCTGGTGTGAGGGGAAAGGTTGCCTTGGCATGGAGAGACAACATCAGAGCAGACCCGTCAAAGACAAATGGACGTACAACTCGCTGGGAGACTGTGAGTGCTATTGAACACTTTCTGAACCTTAGTTTCTACACATATAAAATGGATACAATAAATCTTTCCTCATTGATTTCTTGTGAGAATTAAGTGATAAAACATGCAGGAAGTGCCTGCATATGGTAGACATCTAGACCAACACTGTCCAACAGAACTTCGCAATGCTGGAAGTGTTCTATGTTCTGTGCTGATCAATAGAAAAGCCACCTGCCACATGTGGCTACCCAGCACTTGAAATGTGATTAGTGCTACTAAGGAAATTAATTTTTAATTTTATTTGATTTTTAGTTAAAGAGCCATATGGTGGCTACTATATTGGACAGTGGAGGTCTGGACCATATGTCTAATGTTGATGATAGGGGTGATGATATTGGTTCTGTTTCCTCAAGTTGAAGTTAAAATTTCATGCTCAGAAAGCTGGTGATGTGTCAGGAACTCATGCCTCTAGGATGGGATCAGAGACCAACCTTTTTTCACGGGAAATTATGTCATGGTTAGGTCTTTGCGAATGTGGTCACCTGTAGTCAGCTAGGTGTTGAGCATGGCTAATCTTTGGTTCTGCCTTCTCCCAACCAGTTAAGAGGAATTGCTAGGGAGAAATGGGCAATCTATGTACAAGAACTAAGCATTCTTTCTTTTTGGCAAGGTCAGCTTCTGTGCTCTGTGACTATTATTTCCATTTTGAATGTTTTTATTATAACCCAAAATGGATGGTTACGGGATTGAATGATCATTCAGAATGGCTCTGTACTTACAATGGTCACAATGTCTCGGAATGATAGCACACCTAAGTAAAGAAGTAGATGCTTTAATTGAGGTTTAAGAAGAATCAGAATATCCTGTGAGTATGAAGTTTCCCAAGAAGGTAGTCACTGAAGAACATTCCATCTTGCACAGGAGACTTCACTTGAAAGCTGTCGGCCAAATACACGGCTACTTGATGGATCCCACTGGGCTTAACAAGCACAATTCAGGTCCTCACCAAGGAATTGTGATAGATTGATGTCACTGAACACTGACCTGGCCTTGGAACATTTTTCTCCTTTGCATATCACCCACATCTGAAAATTTTCTCAAATATTGGCAAAGGGAACAAATAATGGGGGATTAGTTCTCTTTCACTCATATATTCTGATCTTTGAAATGTATTTTTCAGTAATCAGGATTAACATAGTAGCATCTAACTGATTGACCCAATGAATTCTCCCAAAGTATGAAGTGTATACACGTGGAACTCATTTCTCAAATTCATTATAACAGCATCCTTGTTTCATGCAATCTCAGTTCTCCAGAGTGCTTTTAAATCTGGTTCTTTCCTTTCAAATAAACAGTGAAGAGAGGACCCTGAATAGCAATGTGATATACCCAAGATCACAGCGCACAATGCAACTGGTCATTTGAATAATCAGATGGAGAGAAGCACTCTTGTTGGCCAATGTTGGTGCCACAATCAAATGACTTGGGACAAAAGTTAACAGCTTGGAAAAGGAAGCAGGAACATGGGTGGAAGAGATAAGAAGGAAGAAAAGAAAGACGGAGGTACAAGATGAGAGCAATAGATAGTAGAAGGGAGGTGATAAGATAACGAAGGTAGCAGGTTGGATTCTAGCTTTTTCCAACCAATTAAGAGGGGCTTTTCAGGGAGAAATGGGTAATCTTTATACAAGAACTACTATTATTTCTTTTGACATGGTCATATAAAAGAGAGCAAGAAAGAGAGGGAAGAGAGACAGAGCCCTACAAAAGCCTTGTAGGACACGGCTGACCACGGACAGGGGCACATCCCCAGTGTGTCCCACTCTACTGCACCACAAACCTCGATGACAGGACCTGCTCAGTGAATGCTTACACTGACAATAAGATTACTTGGGGCTTGTATTGATTTTTTTCTAGGATATATTCTTGTCATATCCCTATTTACCATTTACACAGATTATCTCAATTATTTATTTTATCCTTTTATATTGGAAGAGTTGATGTATTTTTCTAAACTGCCTCCTATTTAAAGATGCAGTATATCTAGCCATATAAACCTTGGATTTCACACTTTCAATTTATAAAACACAGTTCTATAAAAATTCAGTGTGCACTTCAGGGATGCTAGAGAAGCCCGGCCTAAGACCCCTGAGGGACCCAGCCTCTGTGGAAAAGAATTTGGAGATACCTCAGAGAGCTAAAAATAGAAATACCATTCGATCCAGCAATAGCACTATTAGGCATCTACCCAAAAGAGCACAAAACATTCTACGATAAGGACATCTGCACCCGAATGTTTATGGCAGCACAATTCACTATTGCAAGAATGTGGAAACAACCCAAGTGCCCGTCAATCCATGAGTGGATTATCAAAATTTGGTATTTGTTCACAATGGAATATTACTCAATCATAAGAAACGACAGTGATCTAGCACCTCTTACACTTTCCTGGATTAAACTTAAGCCCATTATCTGAAGTGGGGCACCACAAGAGCAGAAGAACGGGATCCATTTGTACTCACCATCAAATTGGTATTAACTAATCAACACATAAATGCACATATCAGAACAACATCTATTGGATGCTGGGGAAGGGGGAGGGCGGTGGGAGGAGGGGGGAGATGGGAGGAGGGGGGAGGAGGGAGGAGGGGAGGGGTATTTGTATACACAAGGAGGGCAATGCACACTCCCCGAAGGATGGACATATTTGAAACACGGACTTGGCGGGGGGAACCAAGGGCAACACACGTAACCTAAACATCTGTACACCCATAATTTGCTGAAATAAAAAAAAAAAATTCAGTGTGAAGATAAAGGTTGAATTGCATTTAATATCCTCTGCTTCTGAAACCAAACAATTATGCAACATTTTAGAAAGATAGCCATCAAATGGTTAAATGGTTAAATGGTTAGTTTTTTTTTGCTTCTGGGTTTAAAGAGTTAAACTTCAGTTCTCTGGATAATTCAGGTTTATAGGACATCTATCCCCTAGTGGTCTATAAAACAGAGTTGTTACTGAACATACAAGTATCCTGTTCTGCTATATTTCTTACTTTTCTATAAGTTTGAGAAAGTAAATGGTACCTGTTCAAGTTGCAGGTTTAGAGGGAATAACAGTTTATCCAACTTGGAGTTAAAACCCTAGAAATATAATTGGTATATAGCGGACATCGCTAATTGTGTTGATAATTTAACCTGATCAACTCTTATATTTAGTCCTTAGTCTAATATCCTTAGCCTCACTCCCCATACATAGCCTCCCATCTGCTGCCAATATAACTTGGTCATGTTCTCAGGCATATCTGCCCTGCAACCTTAGAAAACAAAACAATTCCTTCAAAGCTGCCCCAAAGGTTTTGTAACTTTTTATGCATGCTTCTGAGTACTTTGTATTATGTGCTAGGGTTGCCATAACAGAGTGCCACAGACTAGGTGTCTTAAACAACAGATATTTATTTTCTCACCATTCTGGAGGCTGGAAGTCTGAGATCAAGGAGTCAGCAGGGTTGGTTTCTTCTCTGTCTTGACATGACTATCCCTCTGTATGTCTGTGTTTTAATCTCTTCATATAAGGACACTAGTAATATTGGATTAGGGTCCACCCGAATAATCTCACTTGATTTAATCACCTCTTTAAAGATACTATCTCCAAATGCAATCACATTTTGAGGTACTAGGGGTTAGGACTTCAACATATGAAACTGAGGGGGACACAAATCAACCTAAAACCTGTATGTTCCCAGCTTTTAATGTCTGCTTTTCCCTGCGTACAGCCTCCATTGCCATCAGAAGTAACCTCTTACTCTTTAAAGGCACCATAGCTTCCACGGTGATGAATTACCACAGTTTCTCAACATCTCAATGCCTTTGTCTCCACATGCACTTTACCCCTAGACCCCTTGAGAGTGGGGTGATGCTACTGGTGCTGTGGATCCTCCGTGTCCCACGGCCACCTGGCAAGGAAGGTATCTGTACCTTTCTCAACTATGTGAGCAGCACACAATTGCAAAACCTCATTTTGAAGTTCTGTTTCCTGGAACCACTCTGCTACCAATTACTGTATCAATCAGGATCCAGGCAGGAAGCAGACATTTTGCTTAAATTGGGTAACTTCACGACAGTGCCAGAAAACAGCAAGAAATAGTGCAGAAATCCTAAGAGTGGGACCCTGGGCTGAATGGGCAAGGGAGGCTGTGGATTTTGTAACCCAAAGCACATGTGCAAAACAGAGCTATGTAGAAAGGGGACTTGGTAGGAGCTGTTACCTTTGGGCAAAGACACAGCCAGCCCAGGTGAGCTTTCTGGAGGGGAGATAGAGGAATAAATTCTCTGACCTCATCCTCCTCCTGCCCTTTGAGCCCCTGGCCTCCCACCCAGAAGCAGGGCAGTGGAGCCTGTGACTATGGTAATTAAGGCACCCTGGAGTTCAGAGCAGGGGAGAAGGCTGGACAGTGGACCTAGGGGGGTGGTCAAAACATACCCAGATTGAGTTAGAATTTCCATGGGCCTGAGCCCATGGTGGCAATTGCTGAAAAGTAGAAAGTGTTAGGGAGTGTCCATGTGTGGGATCCAGGTGAAGTGGGAGGGAATTTTATTATATTTTGTGAAGATTTGCCAGGTTTGAAATTATGTAAAGATGGTCCCAAATTTTGTAAGTTATGCTCTACCATAATATAAAGAAGGTAGTAATATTCATTGGGTATTTATCTTTATATGATTGATTTATATAAATGTATAAATATGTATACTATGTAAGTCATTGCCATGTATATTTCCTTGATCCTCCCAAAAGTTCTGCAAAAAGGTATCATTATCATCCACATTTTACAGATGAGACAACAGTAAAATTGTAATTGGCTCAAGGTAACAGTTGTTGGAGCTGGGTTTTAACCCTGGTGGGTTCATTTATGTGCCTTGATCTTGACCATCAGTCTATATATCTTCTCTAATTTCCTTGTTGATCTCAGGTAAGACTTGCAGTTGAACATTTTATTTATTAAACAATTGCTGTCACCTGGGAAATCCCTAGTTCTTAGAATTAGGAAAACCTTTAGTTTTGTGATCGAGGGACTCCATAAGCCTCCCTAAGACTTCTGCACATTTCTGGGGAACTTACTTATCCTGGCTCTTGTGCCCCAGCATCTAAATCTATGTCCTCGGAGGTAAAACTCAACACATTTTCCCCTTACAAAAGCAAAGGAAAATTTCTAGAATGTATACATTATATGAAATGTTGTAGGGGAAATGGAGAAATGTTTCATATTATATACATCAATGTAAATTATGTAAAGACTCTATATTAGACATTTCTATTCTCTAATGTTTCTTCTTAGGCACTGTATTAGTTGAATATGCCAGAAAAATGCAGTATAACACTTGCAGAATCTCACTGGCGTACAGCATACTTAGCTGTCGTGTCTGTGGGTTGACTAAGGGTTGGCTGCTCTAGACTGGGCTTGGCTTAGTGGCTCTGCTGATCTTGCCTGGGCTTGCTTAGGGATCTACAGGTTGTGGGGTCAGGTGAGCTGGGCTGGGGCTACTCTGGTCCATATGCGCCTCCTTTGCCTGGGATGAGAGGGCTGACCCTCTGGTTCTTCTGCTGGTGATGGCAGAAGCCCAAGAGGGCAAGGCCAAGTGCTCAAGTACATTTCTATCCTCTGCTGCATCGTGTCCACTCATGTTCCATTGCCTGAAGCAAGTCCTGTGTCTGCAGTGTTCTGCTATACCATTGGCTATAGATTTATTTATTTATCTTAAAACCACTCTACTGGGGTACGACTGGCATGTAAAAAGATGCACATATTTAATATATATAACTCAGTGAGTTTGGGGATAAGTATACACCCATGAAACCATTACTACCATTGAGACCATAAACATATCCATTACCTCCCAAAGTTTCCTCCTGCTTCCTTTATTATTATTATTATTAGTGATGGTAAGGACATGTTTTCAGAGGTTGATATACCAGCAGACAGCTAACATCAACCACATTAAGATCTCTATGTTGTTCTCACTCCCAGCTGTCAAGACACCCCTAGCTTTTGAGTTTTTTCAGCTAATCTGCTAGATATTATGGAACAGAGAAAAGCTATTTATTGCTATATCTTGACCCAGCAAATTCCTGACCCATAGAAGCTATAAGCATAATAAAATGGTTGTTTTATGCCAGTACATCCTGGGTGCTTTGCTATGCAGCAATGATAACTTGAATATTCTTCCTTGCCAATTTCTTTTTATTTGTCCGTCTTTGTATTCTCATCTGATTGGCTGCAATAATTGCTGCCAACAGCTCTACTGGGCTGAGCCTTTTGAGGTAAATCAACTCACAGGTCTTTGTCAGACTATACACAGATGCCTTTGGGTCATGTGACTACCTCTGACCCAATCAATAAATAGCTCTATACAAGTTATAACTTTAGCAAGGGACTGTGGGTAAGAAAATTTCAGCTAGAAGGGAACATTGGCAGACCATATCCTTATGCATAGATAGGTTACATAGAATAAAAATAAAAATATAAATTAAAAATATACCAGAGCATGAAATAAGTTATATCCCATATCTAGAGTAATAGGTAGTTGTCAAGCAAAGATCATACTGTTATCATTTAAAAATGTATTTTGTTTCACATAAAAATCCCAAGGCACTATGTCATGGATTTCTTCTATTTGGTATAGCTCCTATCACAGTGTTGAAAACATAATAAGCCCTTCTTTCATGGTTAGTATTTTCCATCTTCAGAAAATCCAAGGAAGGCTTAAGTAACTAACCTAAAATTTGTGGGTAGATTTCATCCATTACTAGGTTATGAATTTACATACTTGTGCTAATTTAAGACTTTTTTTTAGTATGGCAGCAAGCCTATGTTGCATAATCAAAGAAAATAGGAAACTAACCAAATCCTTGAGACATTTTCCCCTTTATCTTGGTACTTTTCATAACTTCCCAGCTCGAGATTTTATTATGTAAATTCCTTTAAGAGAAATGTTACGCTATTGGAAGACAACATCCGTTTTTCAGGCTCCTCAACTGGTGCTCATCCCTAGCTCCAGCAACTCCCTGGCTTTGGAGTCTCAGCCCTTCCTAAACTATCTGGGCTCTCTTTCCTGGAGCCCCTGTGAAGCAAGGTGGGCCCCATCCTCTGCCTCCATCTGGACCTCAGTAACTCCAGCTCTGTCGTGCAGTTAGTCATAGCAAGTGCCTGTGTCCAGACTTGGGAGCGCACTGGCTTTTCCGACCGCAAGCTGAAACGATGCCGTGAAGACAAGGTAGTGGGAAAAGTGAGTTAATACACCTTCTGCCTCTGAAGAGGTAGGCTGTAAACTGAACCGGGATTCAGAGCAAAATGAATGGGGTGTCTTCATCCAAGTAAATACTGGCCATTTATCCACAACACGAAACCACCATACAATTCAAAACATTGGCAGGCACTGGTAAGGGACAGACTCGGGAGGGGCCTCCAAGCCAGGGATGAGGTGGCACAGGCAGAACTGTGCAAGGACACTTCTCCCACATGACGCTTGGCACATGCTGTCGCTCCTTGTCTTGTTTTCATGAGTACCGCGTTTGCAAAAACAAAACTGATTCAGAGGCCACGCTGTATCTCGTCTGGCCAGCTAAGATCTGCTCATTAATCACTGCCTAGCTCCATTACTTAGCTAATGTGTCAGAGGTGGCTCTGTACTGACCTTCTCCCTTGCCTCTAAAAAGTGACACATTAATTTTTATTACTGACTCTGTGTTTCAAAACTCTTTGGGGACTGGAAAACCCAGCAGGTAAATCTCAGGCCCTAGAAAGCAGTTAAATTGAATTGCAAATAAAAGGCTTAGAAAGTCCTTAAAATCACAACCTTGGCAAGCATCTCCAATAGGAAAAATTAACTTTGTTCTCTCATCTGAGTTAGCAGATTTGGGAAAAATTGAAGTCTTTTTTGTTGGATAGACTACATGGTACCATTTTCATAGGCAAGCTGCCTTCTGAAGTTGGAAAACTGCTTCTTTTTGGATTCACCCAGCCTTTTTAGCTGGATTTAGACAACCAGATCTCTAGGACTTCTGCTGCTTTGTGTGTGAAACCAGCACTGTTCCTGAGAGAAGGCTATCAATCTTTTACATACTAGTGACAAATTCAATCAGCATCTATTTAAATAAACGTACCCAGAAAAATATTTATTGAGCACCTACCTTGTGCTAGACACAAAGATAAGTAAGGCATAGTCCCTTGACTTTTAAGTACTATTATAGGAAAAACTTTAGACAAATTAAGTATAACAGAATTTAACTGAGCAAAGAATGATTTGAGAAATCAGGCAGTCCCTGGAGCCAGAATAGGTTGAGAGCCACTACTGGGCTGCCACGTGGCTGGATAACATTTACAGACAGAAAAAGAAAAGTGATGTGCAGAAAACAGAAGTGAGGTTCAGAAGAGCTGGATTGTCTACAACTGGGCGTTTGCCTTATTTGAACACAGCTTGCACAGTTGGCCGCCTGGGATGGACGGAGACTCGGCTACATGTCACCAGAGTGGGTTACAGTCTGTTTACATCCAGTTAGGTGACAGTTCACTATGCAGGGAGAAACTTCTAGGCGGAACTTAAAGTACGTAAGGAGGCGGCTTTGGGTGAAACCTAATTTAACAATACAGACAGTCGAGGGAGCAAACAGACAGCAGATGCTGGTGAGCAGCGCGTGAGCAGGGAGGGAATGGATCCGGAGTTCTCTGGAGTCCAAAGGAAGCAGCACGTAAACGGAGCCTCGAATAAAAGGTGGCGTTCTGAGTTGAGTTTCTGAAAAGGAGACTTTGAACAGGCGTGAGCGGGGTGGGTGAGGAAGTGGGTGCTGCCGGCAGGGGAACAGCACACACAAGTTAAAGTGGGAGACCGTGTGGGGACCCAAGTGTGGGTGGCGGCGTGGCAGACAATGGTGAGACAATGGGACTGAAAGGGAATTCGAGCTGAGTCATGGAGGCCTTGGATGCCATAAGATGACCTCGAATGCAGGCACTGGGGAGCCTTCATAGATTTGGGGGGACAGGCTCACACGGTGAGATCACTGCTTAAAAAGCAGAGCGCACTGGTGGCATTGTGGCAGGCACGATGGTGGGAGACAGAGAACCAGCTCGTGCCGGCAGTCGAGGTTATAAGCCAGGCTGAGAACCACGATGTGTTCAGTCTCAGTCTGAACCTAAACAGAGCAGAACAAGGACGGTGGAGAAGTGGAAGATGATTTCAAGGCTTTTTGCCTAAATGATTTTATTTCTATGTATGAGATTATAGGATTACCCACCGTCAAAGAAATTTCAGGCATCATCTACAGGTAGGAATGAAAATAAAAGAATTTACACAGATGGTAAAAACTCTAAAACAAAACAAACTAATCTTAATCTTCTTCCTTTCTTTTCTCCTGATATTCTTGTACCCTTAACTTGGAAATACTTTGGAGTTTTTAATTTTACCTGATAAATATTTAGCACAAAGCATTTACCAATGGTCATTAATTGTTAGTTGTCCCCAAATAGTTAATTAAAAAGTAAGTAACCTAATAATTTCGTTTTACTATGCCCCTAGCATCATATCTCTATACACCAAGAACAAGCAGTAGGTCGCCACACTCAAGGCAAGTCCAATGTGCAATTTTTGCCTGAAGAAGATTCTGCAAATTTCCTAAGAAAAAAAGACTGCCTTCCCTCTTTGCATGTTAGCATCCTTGTGTTGATTCTGGAACTCTTGATGTTGGTGGCCAGGTGCCAGCCCTTCTGACCAGGCTGCCAGAAAAGGGAGTGGAGTGGACACTGGAACCCAGGCCAGAATCAAGCAACTGGTGAACCTAATTTTTCAATAGCTTCAAGACATAAAAAAATAAGTCAAAAAGTTTTAGTGATGAGAGGAAATTGGAATTCAGCCCCTCTTTTTTGTAAAACAAACGAAACAAACGCAGCCATTTATAAGTGAAGTCATCTAATCATTGTTTAACTGCAGTTCTGTGTGATGCTTTATGGCCCAGTGTGGGAGGCTGGAGGGCAGTAAATGAAGGAAATAGGCTTTGGAATTGGAGAGCCTGGATTTGCATCTGAATTTCGCCACTTACTGCTTGTGTGACCTTGAACAACCTGGGCTTCTCTGAACCTCAGTCTCTTTATCACAAGCTGTGGTTGATGAGGTCTACCTTCAAGTCTTGTCGTGTGGATCAGCTGAGCTGATGAACAGAGAGGTCAAACCCCTGGCACTGAATCAACCATCAGCCCTTTAATACGAGCTAAGTTGGTCCTCCGCTAGGCACTTGGAATGTAACGGTGAGCATAATCTTGCTCTCACAGTTCCAGTTTTAACAGGGAGACAGTAAAAAGCAACAAATGAATTCTATGGCAGGATAGACCAAGGCAAGAAGGGCTCTGTGGCTTAGAAGCCCCACCCTGGCCCTCCTCCAGCTGAGCCCCTTTCCTCAGGGTGAGGGGTCTGCAGGGCCAAAAGCACATGCAGTGCCCGTGCTCAGAGCCCAGGCCCCTCCTCTAGACCTGCTCAGGGGATCGGGATGCTGGAATTCCCTGCCCCATGCCCCAACCTTGTTTTTCCTCCCGAGGGTGCGCTGTACCAGTTGGGCAGGCACCACGGACCTGAGGTGTGGCTGCGGGTGGTGTTTGCAAGTTTATGGGGACGGAGCTTGGTAAGTGTGGCCCGGGGTGTGCAGATGCATGAGTGTGAGGCCCCTCGTGGTGCAGGATGGAGTCAGGGGTGCGCTCACAGTGGGGAGGGCGGCTGTGGGCCGGGGCCTGGCTCTGCCCGCCTGGCGCTTCTCCATGCAGGCTCTGAGTAGTCCAAGAACTCTATGCTCCTTTTTGGTCTCCCAGACCTTTAGGAGGCTATACCAGTGTAGATGCAGACAGGAGGAGAGAATACTTTTTGTTTAACAGCTTTGTTCCTTGATGGATGGTATCTTTGGCATGTTTAGACACCTAGTAGGTGGGCCTCCAATTACACTCTTGCCCTGAGCATCTTTTGACTGGCTAATTCGTATATTTCTTTTTTTCCTGAACCAAATCACGGTCTTTTTTTTTTTTTTTGAGGCAGAGCCTCACTCTGTTGTCCTGGCTAGAGTGAGCGCCGTGGCGTCAGCCTAGCTCACAGCAATCTCAAACTCCTGGGCTCAAGCCATCCTACTGCCTCAGCCTCCTGAGTAGCTGGGACTACAGGCATGCGCCATCATGCCTGGCTAATTTTTTCTATATATTTTTAGTTTTCCCGATAATTTCTTTCTATTTTTTTTAGTAGAGACGGGGTCTTGCTCTTGCTCAGGCTGGTCTCGAACTCCTGAGCTCAAACAATCCACCTGCCTCGGCCTCCCAGAGTGCTAGGATTACAGGCGTGAGCCACCGCAGCTGGCCCAAATCATGGCCTTTTTTTTTAATCCCTCTGTTCCTTTGCACAGGTGTCCCCCTTACCTGGAACCTGCTTTCTCTCCATTTCCTTTGTAAGCCTTTTGCTCTCCATCACCCAGGTCAGAAGTCCCTTCTCTGTGCATCCTTCCACATCAGAGCGTGTCCTGGACTCTGTGGTTATCAGTGTGGTCGTTGTTCTTGGGGGTCTTGGTAATGAAGCCCTGCAGCAAACTTTTCCCCTGCAGAGCCTGAGATTTGGTAGACAGGAGAAATGCCCTCAGCGGGAACGTAGGCTCTGATCCCTGAGTTTCCCACCAGGGAGGAGAAGGGGCACAGGGAGCCACAGGCCACTACAGCTCCCAACTCAGGGGCGGGCACTTACTCTAAGCCCACACCTGGGCAATGTCCACATGTCCTGCTAAGCCTGGAGTCCTACAGGAGAGGGAGACAATACATTCGGGGTGTGAGTAAGAGTCTCTGAGGGACTGGACTTCATTATTCAACTATAAAATCATAACATGGAAAACAAAGTAATTTTAAAATATAGTAACATAATATAGCGAATAATAGAAATTGATGTGAATTGTGCATTATTCAATATATGATGAAATAGATAATGTATAAAATTCAGAAAATAGTGATGTGTCTATATGTTGCAACTATTCCCACTATTCCAGGCATTGGGTCTGTTTTCCTAAAACTGCCCTGAACTCTCGGGCCCCTGTACCTTCACTCACATTTACCATGGCCTAGAACGCCCTTCCCTTCTTCCCTCCGGCTGGTGCTGTCCTGCCCCACACAGATTATAAATGCCCATAAGCCCTGGCCTGCCTGGGCAGCCCCTCTTTGCACTCTCCCTCTAACCTTTTTTCCCTTCGTAGGATTTCCTCTGGCCCCTGCACCATAGCGGTTTATGGTCCCATCTGTTTCATCACCAAATTGTGAAACCATCCAAAGCAGGGCCCATCCTGTCCCCTTCATCCCTACACCCCTGGCAGCTGAGATTGAGCAATGGTGACTTCTGGGCCTGAAGGGCACACCAGTACCTGACTCTCCCAGGACTAGAGCTTTCACATCAACATTCAGATATTTAGGACTCTTCTTGGGTCTAGGGTTGGGCCACTCCTTCAAGGGGTCACTTCTGTTTTGTTTGAAGCCTCCAGCCTGGCTGGGTCCCCCTGGGTCTGAGACCAAGACATCCAGGGGTTTTCTGATCGTGGACACATGTGTGTCCATTCAATGGGAGTAATGTCTGGGCAGCTGAAGTCTTACTTGTGCCTTCCAGACTAAAGGAAAGTGTGCGCGGCTCAGAGTTCCCAAGTTTAGTTCAATTCAGAGATGTTCCTTGCATGAAGCCAAGGTTTTGTGCAGGGGAGAGGGAGGGAGTTTCTCCTTTTTTATCCTTCCTCACTTCATCTGTGGTGTGTGTCTCTGTCAGAGAGTCTTAATCCGGGTACAGGGGGATGGGATTACAGGGCTCTGTAGGTGTCCTGAAACCGAAGGAGAAATTCAGGTCTTTGTGATCATGTTTGTTATTCTCAGGAGAGAGTTTGCATCAAATTTCAGTATGGTCTGTGACACAAAGAGAAAAAGAAGAAAGACCAGGTCATTTAGTAGAAGTGGAGGTCTGAAAAATACAGATCAAGTCAAGTCAAACTCATAAGCGTAAAAACCTATTTTTTAGGCTGAAGTCCATGCTGTTGGTGCCCTGCTCATGTCCCCTCGGCCCACCCTGAAGAGCACATGCAGAGTGGGTTCCCTCATCTTGCTTCCTAGAGGCATCCGATGCCAAATTGGGGGCGTTCCTCCCCCTCAAACTGAGCAGGCCAGTGAGGGGTGCACCCTGGGGGGTATGCACCCCGCTTGCTCCCTGCTCGGGTGGGGGCAGTTCTGAGGTGTGCTCCCCACAGTCTCTCTGAGGGCGCCCAGGAGGGTACCCTGTTCATTATTGCACCCTCATAGCTCCCTTCTCCTTCTTTCTCCACCTTTCAGTGTCACTTCCTAAATTAACTCCCCCCATCTAAGGCCTTGTCCCAGGGTCTGCTTTGGGGAGGAACCCAAAGACAGAGGATTTACTATACACTCAGGGCACAAGTAGAAGCACAAGCTTCTAACTTTTTGAATGTAAATAGAAAACCATACAATATAAATAGACTAAAAGCCATATGACCTCCTTAACCCAACCAGGCCTATTTCAGACAGATGGGTTTTGGGTTAGTTTCCTCCAAAGTGCTTATTGCTCTTTAAAGTCTTGCTTTTCCGGATGTGGAATATTAACACTCATCTAATGAGTTGAATTACTTGTTATTTATTAGAGAACTAGAGGAACTGGACCCATATGTTGGATGGCAGCTTGACAAAACTCAGTTAAGAGCTCACACCTATGAATAAAGTGTGGTTTGCCAGAGAGCGGGCATTCACTTTTCTAGCCAAATGTAGTACACTGAAGCACTAAGATGTACGAACTGAATCTTGACCTGCTGGTATGCAAACTTTTCAAAGTCCCCAAATTTGAAGACAGGTTGGACATTTTTCTAGCGGAGTCCCTGGACCCAAAGTTATTTTTCACGAAGCAGTTTTGTAAAATTTATGATGTGAGGATACACTATGCTTTTTTCTTGTGATTCATCCTGCTTACAAGCTTCTCTGTAGCAATTTGGCAAAGGGCAGAAGAAGGGGTTCCTGGGGATGGTCCTGTCATTTGCTATGGTGTTTTCATGAATCATGCGGAGAGAATTGACTCCCCACCCCCTTCGCCTGGCTGGAGAGAAGAACCCTTTTATGGGTGAACTTTCCCTACAAACAGGAGAGAGTAAAAATAAAATCTTCCCATGAAAAAAATCATTTGACATTTAATCATTCAAAATTATTCATCTTCAACTCTCCTTCAAATTGCAGATTGTATAGTCTAGCTCCTAACTTTATGGATGGAGAAACTGAGGCCCAGAAAAATAAATGGATACAGCCAAGATAATCCAAGTAATCAGAGTGTTTCAGAGCCCTCTTGCCCTGGGTATGTGCGTGCTGGGAGACTTAACTTTCTGAGTACCTGTTTTGTTTTGTTTTTCATTCTCAGAAAAGAGATAACAGTATAGTTCTTGTAGATTTGTCTTGCAGAAGCAAACTGATATAAAACTACTTTATTAAGGTATAATTGACATAAAATAAATAGCATATATTTAAAGTGTGCAATATGATGTTTTGATATATGTATACACCCATGAAACTGTCACCACAATCGAGATATCAAACATCCGTCATCCCTGAAAGGTTCCTTGTGTCCCTTTGTAGTTTTTCTCTCCTGTTCCTCCCGCTCCTCCTCCCTAGGCAATCACCGATCTGCTTGGTTTGCATTTTCTAGAGTTTTAGATAGTGGAATGATACAGATTGTATTCTTTTTCATATGGTTTCTTTTATTCAGCATAATTATTTTGACATTCATTCTTTATATTGAATTATGTCAATATTCCTATTTTTTTTTGGCTGAGTAGGACTTCAAGGTCCGGATATACCCTGACTTCCTTATCCATTCATCTATTGGTGGACATTTGAGTTGTTTCGGTTTTGGGTTATTACAAATAAAGCTATTGTGAATGTTCATGTACAAAACTTCGTGTGGATATATGCTTTCATTTCTCTTGGGTAAACACCTAGGAACGAAGTGGCTACATCATACGGTGAGTGTATTTTCTTAACTTTATAAGAAATCAACAAATTGTTTTCCAAAGTGGTTATACGATTTTACATTCTCACACCAGTGAATGAGATTTCTAGTTCTTCCAATACTTGGTGTGATCGGTCTTTTTAGCCATTCCAAGTATGTACTGATGTCTCATTGTAGTTTTCCTTTGCAGTTTCTTAATGACTGATGATGTTGAGCACCTATTCATGTGCTTATTTTCCATCCAAATATTTTCTTTTCAAATCTTTTGCCCATTTTTCAATTGAGTAGTTTATTTACTTGTTGTGGATACAAGTACTTTATCAGATATATGATTTGTAAATATTTTACCAAGTCTGTGTCTTTTCCATTCTCTTAACAGTGTATTTTGAAGAGCAGAAATTTTAATGGGGGTCTCATTTATTAACTTTTTCTTTTATAGATCATACTTTCAGGGTCTTATCTAATACACCTTTGCCTAATACAATGCTATTAAAATTTATTTTATGTTTTCTTCTAAAAGTTTTACAGATATAGGTTTTACATTTGTATCTATGATCCATTTGCCTTAATCTTTTTTATATGGTGTAAGGTAAAAAAAGAAGTTAGTTTTCTTTTACATGTGGATATCCATTTTTTTTTTTACAATGTATTTGTTGAAAAGACGTTCTTCCTCCACTGAATTACTTTTTCATCTTTGTTGAAAATCAGTTGTCTATATGAGTGTGGTTCTATTTCTGGATTATAGATTATGTTACAAAGATCTAGAATCCACCTTTACACCAATATCACACTGTTGTTGATTATTGTAGCTTTATAATGTCTTGAAATCATGTGGTATGAGTCCTATAACTGTAAATTAATACTTTAGGTCAGTAATCTTTTAAGTGTTTAGCACATAATAGACCCTTAGGGAATGTTATTTCCACTGTCTTCTTTTATTGGGCATTGTTTGCAATTCTGAAAGAATTGCTCCCAACTCTTTTAAGTTCTTTAAGTCAACAATTATTAAACAAGACTCACTGTGGTCTACCCACCCCCGTCCTTTTATAGAGAAGTATTACGGAAACAATATTCTCTGCTCTTAAGAATCGTACAAGAGATGAAGAATAAAAGATATTTTAAAGTAAACTTTCTTTTCTTATGTTGCATCTCTAGTTCATATCAAATAAAACAAGAGAACATGCTTGATGGAATTTTCTCTCTGTGACTCCTAAATATACATGATTATTTACTTCATGTTAGAAATGCAAAGACATTAGGAAACAAAGAGTATGTGAGTGCTGGGAGAGTCAGCAAGTTTATTGAGGAAGAAGAACCTCAGAGAGAAACTGAGTAGATTTACTTAAGCCTGGAAACCATTCAAACACATCCATCCACAATTATGTATAATCGTTTAGTATACAAAGTATACTACTAAGTACTGTAGGGACATGAAGATAGGATGGATGTGAGCCCTATTGGTCAAAGATCCCATGGTCTAAAACGATCAAGCATGTCTGTAGATAAATATTTTAGACACGGGGGAAAGTGATATGTGGTATAAGAGAGGAGGGGATACGTTTCAATAAGGGTTTAGGAGAGGAATGGGTTAATCTACTCAGCAGGGCCAACATTAGCACTACTATTTTTTAGCACAGACAGCCAAAGAACCAACCTCGGTAATGTCCTCACTCTTGGGTCATCCAAGAACTATCATAATTTGGACAGACTCTGGCCTGGAGAGTCCAGGACTCCTGCTGGCACTGGGATTAGGGCACACCTCACAGTTGGCTGTGTTTTCTCCAGTGCTGGCACCATTCTCCAGCTTTGGGAGGAAAGATGGCCCCAGAAGCTCCAGGTAAACATGGCCTTCATACCCCATGATCTCAGAGGGAGAGATGGCTTCCTCAACTAGGACCCGGAGGGGGGCTTCTGATGAGCTGTTTGGGGTTACATGCCCATGCCTGGACTAATTGCTGTGTCCTGAGAGAGGTATTCAGAGTGGGCTGAGGGGCCCATCTGCTCGCTTAGAGGAAAAGTAATCGCTCATCCAGGAACACATGAAATGAAGGAGGGGGCAGAAAATTAATGGAGGTTCATTGCACTAGCTCTGTGAGGAGCACAGAAATAATAATAAAAATAACAACAACTATTTATGGAAAAAATGTTTCTATGTATTTATTTTCAAACTGTAAATAAAAGCACTAATATTCCCAATTATTTATCCCTCCCTTAATCTGTATTCTTTGCCATGTGACTTGCCATCCTGCAACCTCTACGGGAGCTTGACTTTCCCCTTGACTTTGAGCATGGCCTTGTGATTGGCTTTGGCCAATGATACCGAGGTGGCAGTGACAGTGTCCCAGTTCTGACTTTAGGCCTGAGGGGCGTCACATATATCTGTTGTTGCTTGTGAATTTCTGCCATCTCATGAGAAGAGCATGTCCTGGTTGGCCAGCTGGTCCTGGTAGGGGTACAGGGGAGGGAGACGAGAGACCAGCGGAGCAGAGCTGTCCCAGACAACACACAAACTCATGAGCAAAGCACATTCTTCTGGGTTATGCCCCTGAGATTTTAAGGTTGTTTTTTTTTTTTTTTTTTTTTGCAACAAATGCTAACTGATATACAGGCCAACAGAGATGAACAAAGTATCACAGCATCTGTGAATGCAGTGTAACCTCTATAAGGGCAGGTTGATGATATTCCTTGCTTTATCCCCAGTGCCTAGTGGATTGCCTGGCATACTGGACAACCTCCGTGACGACACGGCTTTACTGCAAAGTGCTGGGCCCTGCCACAGGTACAGAGGGAGAAATAGACATGTGAGGGGATCTGCCTTAAAGGAGCTTGCCTTGTGTTTGGAGAGACCAAATGGGCATGTGAAGCTTACAGGACAGGGTGAGAAAGTGCTAAATTGGAAATAAATTACATAAGTAGAAATGACATATGTGTTTCAGCGTTAAGATCTGAGGGTGGTCTACTCCGCCCATATGCCTGGTCTTGCGCCCTTGGGTGTGTGCTGGCCTAACTCCCATTGGCCATTACTTGAGAATCTTGCTGGCCATCAGAGCCTGATTTGCTTTCTTGCACAGTCCAGAAGTACCAGGAAATCAATGTCCTCCCTGGGAGCAGCTCTTAGCCAATGACTGATGACGTTAATGTATATACACCTGGACTCTTTTTCTTGTCTTCTCAAATGGATGACACCAAGTTGTGTCCTATAGTGGCTCTCAGAATTCCCAGTGCTATTAAGCACCTGTTATCCTCAGGATACTTTGTTTGATAATGAACACACCACACTTGGCCTGCCTTCTTCCGTTTCTCTCCCCCCGCTGCTGCCAGTGTACCCTGAGATCACTCCCAAATAATGGCTTGCATGTGAGTAATTGTCACAGCATCTGCTTCTGGGGGAATCCAAACACAGACACATGAGAACTAAATTTTTGGTTTCATTCTTATTTTTTTTTTAACATACTCTCTTATCTGTAAACCAATTTTGAGCATGCATCTAGCTTGTTTTATTTATCAACAATTTAAGTTCTACTCTAACAGTCTATGAATATTACCTAAATATACAGAAAAATAGGAATTAACAAAAGATGAGGAAAGTAAATAAATTTTTTAAAAAGTCTTGCAAGTCGTGATGGCTCTATATTGAAATGATCCTGTGTCTGGGAGGACGCTCTGTCTTAAGTGGGAGTCGGGCTCTCAATGATCAGATGCTTTTGGCCTGTGACTGGTCACAGGGGTTGTCTACTTTACCTTGCTTTGGGAGGAAGAGGAGGCATGTCAACTCTGCCTTCATCTTGCTCTTTGCTTCGCCTTTGTTGCCAGTATTAATCTTCATCCATGGATGCCCTTCAGGAATCTTTTCTTTTTAAAGTCACTTAGCCATTTTTTGAGGGTTAGTGTACTTAAAACCAGATAATATAATCCATAAATCCAATAAATTAGGTGCATATGAGCTGCAATATGTCACAAGACACATAAAATCAAATCCCTGAGCGAGGGCACTGCCTTCTGCCTCTGTCCTCTGGATCCTTCCTGGAACACAGGTGACACGTGGCTGCCAGCCACACAACCTGCCAAGGGGGCAGCATCCACCTGCATATCCACTAGGACAAAAGCCTAGTTTCTTATTGATTTAGAGAAAACAAATATAAACAGAGGTTCTCATATTTTCTTCTTATTGCACAATTGGTCATCTCTTGCCCCGCAGGGGGCTGTGCTGCTTGTGGGAATAGAGGGAGGGGGTGGGGCCCTTGGACCTGTAGGCGAACCTTGGATGAGGAGGGAGTGGACAACGCAAGATCCCTGGGGAGAAAGGGAGGCTTTCTACACTTATTATTCTAAGGAATATTGAAGTGATTTCAGTGATCAAAATGAGGTTTCTAGTTCACCAGTTGGGCTCCTACACAATCTTTATATTGTACACTAGTGCAGATTTTATGCCATTTCCATTTACCCAGTTGTTGGAAGAAAGACTGCACCCTCAACTTTTGTCCTTTTAGTGCTAAAAATGAAAACCAAAGTTGGAGGTGTAGAATTTAGGGTTAGAGAATTGGGGATGTGTTGATCTTCATGAGTGGACTCTGTTTGCTGAAAGAATGATTCTACTGTGAAATTTCATAGCATGTTGCAGTTTTCATCATGATATCAAGAACGTTCAGGATGCTTAATACTCTATAATAATGATAACTGTTGGTTTATAGCCTTAGTGGTGATGTCCTCCAAAATTAAGAAACAAACACTGTGCTTAGAAACAGCCACAGAAATAATGGAAGCATGATTTTTATTAAATTTCTGATGAAAAAAAATTAAGCTTTTTTTTTTTCAGTCTCAGATCAGTAAAGGTCAAACTCACCATCTGAAGTTAGTTTGTGTGGTTTTATTTCCTTTCATTTTCATTTTTTAAAAAAGACCTCCTCATTTAAAAAACGTGTGAGTCATCAGACCCCACTCAATAAAATTTGCTTCATTGATTCTAAAAAATGGCATAGTATGAACCGGGAACTATATTATGTTGTCCATATCTTCTGGCCTTCGACGGGTTGTTTTTGCAAATAAAAGCTCAGCGCAGGAACTGGACAATCTTGAGGCGACCTTCCCTCAGAAGTGGTTTGCGTTGCTGGTACACCAACAGTGTTTTATAAAGTTGTCAGCCATGAGGCCTTATTACAGTACAGATGAAATGATGGTTACTGGAACTCCCGTAAATCATACCATGCCACGGACATTTCTGTGTTCATTAGGGGAGTAAAAGGCAGCGGTTGAAGTGTGTTCATGCGGGTTTTTTATAGGCTTCTTGGTGAACTGAGGCTGAAGGGTTAAAACACCGGCCAGCAAGCCAAGGCCCTGTTTCTAGATTTTGAGCCCAGTCATTCCACTTTGTCATCGTAGAAACTCAGAGTAAAATCAAAGAGTTGATAATAATTTATGGACTCTGCCTTGCTTTCATATGTCAGCCCTAGTTAGCGACCTCAGGAAGGGCACCAGGGTGAAGTACCATATTTCAAGACTGGCCCTGCAGTTACGGCCTAATTTACAAGCCACCTAAAAATCAGAACACAGCACTGCATATTCCTTTTGTGCATTATAAAGAGACTCCTTAGCCTTTTAAGTCACCCGGGAAACTTTTGGATACACAACATTCAGAGAGAACATGGCCTCGGTCTGAATAGTGACTCTGACTTAAAGATGTTAAGTGCCCTGAGTTCTGCAACAAACTCCTTCTTATAATAAACAGCGTGCTAAATGGATGTATGGAGATGTTTCTCTCCAGCAAAGATAAGGAGATGGCTGGGAGACTGGGAAAGGATGCATGTGTCACTTTGGAAGTTGGCACTAAAATGAATGATATTTTTACCTTTTGGAAAGCCCTGCAGGCCGCAGAGTCGTTGGGCAGTAGTTGGCCTCAGAGCCGAGGCCACCCATTCTGCTGCTGGCCACGTGCCCTTGGCCCTGTGCCGCTCCCCCCACCTGGCATTCTCAGTTTTTATAAACTCATGGGTAAGTGAGAAAGGAATGACGTCAGGGACCCAAACCCTTGGATGCTGATCTAAAAGCATCCACCAAAATCCAACACCCGAGCTTCATAAGTTCCCATCTGAAGTAGGATCAGTTTTTACAGCAACAGACAAAGGATCTCTCTGTTCTTGTGGGAGCTGCTTGAGGACTAAGTGCAGAGGTGGGCAAAGTTTGTCATCAGGGCCTCTGCTACTTGTCTTACTCCCTTCATTCTTCAAAAGAGATCCTCAGGGTAGCGATTCCCTGCTGGATGCCTGCTTCTAGTCTGGCTGCTGACGAAGAGACAGAAACTAACATCATTTTGTGCCCAACGTTCACCCCGCATAGGCTTTGCCTTATTTAACCTTCTTAATAGCTCCAGCACTGAATTAGTGTTCATAGCTCCATTTTATAGGTGAGGAAATCGAGGCCTAGAGAAATTTAGAGGTACGTCTGCCAAGACCATGCAACTTGTGAAAAGTGGATTAGAACTCAGAGCTGGTTTCACTGTCTAGCTAGAGTTCCCCATCACAAGGGCATGCACATTTGGATGAGTTTGTGTGCTGAGAGGTCTCTGTCCTTCACTTTGCATAACTTCCGTGTTCTAGGTACCATGTCGTGGTGCACAGCCAGGGCCTGCACTCAGATGATGTGATTTTAAACTGCAGGTTCATCGTTTTTGAAGGAACTTGGGCAAGTCACTTGTCCTCCATGGCACTTTGTTGCCACATATGTAAAATTGGGATAATAATAGCTCCTTCTCATAGAGTTGTTGGAACTTAATTATGTGAGTTAAATCAAGGAAAAGGCTGACGGCGGGGTCTAGGCACAAAGTAAGAAATGTGAACTGTTATTTATAACCTTATTGTTGGTGCTAATTTGCTCCAGATAGGATGGTAACAGCTGGTGACTTCTTTCCACTTGGATAAACTGTGCTAACTTCATACAAGTGGGCCCCTGAGCACGGGAGGCTGAACTAGCCACACTGCACATTTAAGGCCCCGGCTCACATCGCTTCTGCCAGGATCTGATTAGCCAAATCCAGTCATGTGGCCAATCCCACTGCCCACGGGAGGGGGGAAAAATTGGGGCCACTAAGTTGCCTGGCAGAGAGAGGGAGTGAAGGATTGAAAACCATAACTCCACCTGCTAGAAAAGGCATTGTCTTCTCCAAGCCTCACAACAGCATCCTGGGAGGAGTGATGTTGGTGAGACATTGTCACTCCTCTTTGGGGATAATTTCCCCAATGGGAAGGAGGCGGCTCTGGGAAATGCCATGGATCATAGTATGGTAGGCCTTAGAGCCTCTTGAATTCAAATTTCCCCTACTTTACCCAGATGTGATGTGGCCGGTTGCATGTTATACAGAAGCTGCAGGTAAAGCTTTTGTATCTCAATAACCTGACAATTCTGACTCATATTTACTGCATCCTGACCCTGTATTAGCACATAGGTTCTCTCATTTACTCCTCTCCCAGACGTATACAGTTGGCCTTATTACTTACGGGCTTATTTAACAGGTGTGGAACTGGGGCTTCTGCTCCCAGGCAGCCATGAGCCTGCAAGAAAGCCATGCCCTGCTGTGTTCCTTGGTTCTTCTGGGTACAGGATGAGGAAAACATGTTTTCCTCCCTTTTCCTGCACATGAGGATTTCCTTGTGTTTGAAATCCTGTGATGATAGAGATGGTTTATTTAGAAGAGCTTTGGCCTCCTCAGAAGAAAGTTCCTGCATAAATTTGAAGTGTTATGGTGAGATGCTGTCCTGGAGACGTATGTGTGAATAATAAAAATGTCAGCACCTGCTGCAAAGAACCACTGAATGAAAGGAAAGGAAAATACCATACATCAAAGACAGTTAGTGGTTTATTTAGATTTCAAGTCCCCTGAGTTAGGACCACACCTAGTACATTGTCACATCCAATAAATGTCGAGAAGCAACTGTCTAGCACATGATACGCAGTTGTGGAGACATTCTAGGCTGCTCTACCATACAAGAGAAATGTGGTCTGGTCACGGTGGAAACCCACTTTGCTACGTGCTGCTTCCCCGGCGCTTGCTCATTAGCATAGGGCTTTGCTAATGAACCAAGCACAGGGCATGGCTTTCTGGAGTAGGGAAAAGGGGCAGTGAGGAACAGTGAGGGTGGGCTAAGGGGTTGAATTAGTTAAGATGCAGCTGGATCAACTTCTAACACATAACTTTTCAGGCAGGGAATTCGCCCAGGCAGGAAGTTCATCAGACCCAGCTCTTAGATACCTTGAGTCTCTGTGGTAGACGCTATTGGTGCCCAGTTCATCCACACCATGGGCCTCTTACTGGAAGTAAGTACTCAAAGCTCATTTCCTGTGGGCTTTCTTGAACCTCAGGAGCATACTTGGCTTGCACAAGGTGGGGTGCAAGCTGGCACTGTGGGGTGGCAAAATCCCCCAGGAGTGATTTGCCATCATTCTCAGATGGATAAAAGATTTATGGATAAAAGATCCGATTCCTGGCCCCTCAGTGGGACAGCTCAGAAGTGTGGTCTGCACCCTCTCCCAGAGGCCTTCGATGGGCCTGAGCCCCTGCCACCCACAGGGAACCTGCTAATTTCCCACCCCATCCGCTGGCTACTCTCGCTCCCTTGTCTCAGTCCCTACCCCCACTTCCGGCCAGTACTGCTTGGGATCACCCTCCAGCCTCCCAAGGAAGCCTCTCATCTCCAGGTTTGCTTCTGGGAGGACGTAACCTAAAACGGTCTTTGAAAATCTAGCAGAAACCTTTCTCCCGCAAGGTCTGTGGAAAGGGTCACAAACCATGCGCAGTCATACAACACTCTTCTGATCCCTAGTGCCACAGAGGAGAAGGTGAGGAGACCCATGCTTCAGAGCAGGGGACTGGGTGGGGGCACAGCAGCGGAGGAGGAGGGGGCTCAGGGCTGGGTGGAGCGGGAAAGGGTCAGGTGGGAGGCACCGGGCGGGTGGCCTCAGAGCTTTGGGAGAATGGTTCCTTGACACATGGAAACAGACCCTGTGACACTTAGATTTATTTTCAGGCAAACTGGTCGCCACAAACCCAAAGTTCCCCTAAACAATTCCCAACAAAATCTTCCAGAAGTTTTGAGTATCTGGTGACCACATTTTCTGAATCAAGAATTGGAGTACTATTCAGCTTTAAGAAACAATGGTGATATAGCACCTCTTGTATACTCCTGGATAGAGCTGGAACGCATTCTGCTAAGTGAAGTATCCCAAGAATGGAAAGACAAGCACCACATGTACTCACCATCAAATTGGTATTAACTGATCAACACATAAGTGCACATATAAGAATAACATCTATTGGATGTTGGGAAGGGGGAGGGGGAAGGGGGAGGAGGGAGGAGGGGACGGGTATATGCATACACAAAGAGTGCAATGTGCACCACCTGAAGGATGGACATATTTGAAACTTGGACTTGGGGTGGGGGCAAGGGCAACATACGTAACCTAAACATCTGTACCCCCATAATATGCTGAAATAAAAAAAAAAAAAGAATCGGAGACCAGTCTGCCAAAGAGTGTTTTGTTTATGATTTGTGAATATATCTGTACAGAAAGAGACACTAGAGAGAATATTGGGAATTCATCCTGCTCCAAGAATACGGAGATTTGTGGTCCCCAAACTCAGGGGTCATTTGATTTAGTGTTTCTCGACAGACTGTATATGTTACCGTGGGGTGTGTGTGGGGGGTTGTGTGTGTGTGAGATCAAAAGTAGAAATCAGAATGTTTAAAATTATTGAGATTTTATAACAAAGCTCACAACAATGATGATACTATAATTTTATTTTCCTTTTACCATAAATTAAATAATTAAGTGCTTATAAATATATACATGTTTATAACACAAATAAACTAGACATTTTATCTCTGAGCGTGATGAGAGTCAGATTCTCTTAGTAACTGAAAGGATGTAGGCTAAGAAAGGTTTACACATTGATTTCACCCATATTTATTTTTAATCTCTGGGTAGGCAGTATGCAAGCCCTGGATAAGGTGGACAGAATTCTTCACCCTCATTAGGTTTAAATTTGTTATTTAAACAAATAAGTAGAGATAAAATTACAAATCGCAAAAAAAAAAATTGAAAAGGGTACAATGGGAATCCCCGAGAATTTTTTTTAATAGATAGCAATCTAGAGGCACCTAGGGACAGGTGCAGGACGAAAGAGTAAATTAATGGTAAGACTGAGGCTTCAACCAATGTTGGTTGCCCCTCACAGTAGGAGGGACCAGATAAAGTACCTGGCACAGTGCCTGGCACATGTAAGCCCATCAGAAGTGTTAACTCCTTCACTTCCATTCCCAGTTTATGAGTCTTCAACACGTACGATGCTGACAAAAGCACCTGGCGTATGATAAGTGCTCAAAATGGTAGCTATGGCTACAGTAGTACAGTTGCCCCTCCGTATGAGCAGGGCATTGGTTCCAGGACCCCCCTCCCCCCTAGGACACCAAAACTCACAGATACTCAAATCCCTGATATAAAGTGTCTAATGGGGGCCAGAAACAGCCATCGGTGTCATGGATTTGCAGAAGAAATTGCTGTAAGCTGTGTGTTAAGAGTGCATGGGAAAGTTGAGGAGGGTATGGAAGGACAGACTAACTTCAGAGGTAAAGAGAAAGAGGTGCATGGCATGAGGAAGTCCTGTGTATGAGAGAGCAGAGGGGGTGAATGGCACAGACCCCGGCAGACACAAGCCACTGGACTTCATCCCCTGCCTGCTCACATGCACTCTGTGGTCATGGACTCCACTGGGACTCCATTGGCCCTGGGAGAGTAGGAGTGGGTGTTTGCAATCCATGGAGTCCCTCGTGTCACAGTGTAACAGGACCCAGGTGTCCAACTCCAGCCCTGCAGGACAAGGAAAGTATCCATGGTGCCTTTAATGCTATCAAATATCAAATTATTTTAAAAAACATTGGCACTCCTCAACTGCTGAATTTGCATATTGGCTAACTCAGCTTGGGGGTGGCGTAGGATGGGGCATATTTCAGGGCAAGAAGAGCTTTCAAGTCAGGTACTGTGATTGACTCCATCCTCTACTCACGTAATAGGAAAAATCATCATTTACCTACAACCGCCTTCTGTTAAATTCATTGATGAAAATGGAAATTCTGCCAGTTCTGTTCTGCCAAGTTTGCTGTTGTATGCGAATTCAGAGCTGGAAACTATTGGATTTCTTTCTTTACCTTTATCTTTTTTTTTTAGAGACAAGGTCTCGCTCCGTTGCCCAAGTGGAGTGCAATGGTGAGATTGTAGCTCGCTGCAGCCTCGAACTCTTGGCTTCAAGCTATCCTTCCCTTGAGTCTCCTGAGTAGCTAGGACTACAGGTGTCTGTCAGCATGGCTGGTTAACTTACTTTATTTTTTGTAGAGATGGGGTCTTGCTATGTTGCCCAGACTGGTCTCAAATTCCTGGCCTCAAGTGCTCCTCCTACCTCAGCTTCCCAAAGTTCTGGGATTATAGGAGTGAACCACTGCATCTGGCCTATTGTATTTCTTTGTACAAGAGAATGAGAAGATAGATTTCCAGGATGATACACAAGAGAAGAAGAAATACAGTAAGAAAACAGCAGAAAGCTGGCAACCACAGGACTTATTGGCTGTGGGAATCAATGATACCAGACCAGGATTGGCTAAAAGAGCATTTTAAATTGTTTGGTTCTGGGCACAGTATGCCCTCTCTGCATGATGTCCAAGTATTCACTGAAGTCTAATTCATTATCAAGTGCTTTATGTCAGCTGGTTACAAAAACGGGCACAGATGAAGGAGATGTGACACAATATTGGGGTGAAATTTGAAAACAAATAGGAGGAGTTGGAGCTGGAGCCTGGAGACAGTTTCCCTTGAGAACGTAAGCCCTTCGGGAATGTATGAAAATGTCAGGAGGGTCCTGGATTTCCCTGGGGTGTGAGATAAAGGTTTACAGTCATCCCTTGTTATCCTTGGGGGATTGGCTCTAGGACCTTCCTTGGATACCAAAATCTGTGGATGCTCAAGTCCTTAACAGAAAATGGCATAGTATTTGCATGTAAAGAAGGTTAAGTAATGTGTCTGTGGTCTCACAGCTGGTAGCTGGAGAGAGGGATGGTGCAGTCTGGCTGCAGGGTCAATGCTTCTGGCCTCCATCTTAACCTGGGCCTCCCAACGTCAATTGGAGTTTTTGTTCCTCGTTGGCAAAATGACATCAATTGCATTCAGTACACAAGGTTATTATAAGGATTAAGGGAGTTATTAAAAGTGTTTAGCACAGTTCCTAGGACATAGTAGGCACTCAAATAATTTTCCCTTTCTATTACTACTAATACTCCCTTTATAAAATAAAAGTTGCAAGAGGACAAAGGCCGATGTCTCATTTTTTTTTTTTTTGTCTTTGGAGCAAAGGGTTATTGAGTTTCTCTAATGAATGGACTGGAAACCCTAGACAGATCCTGCACTTACTAAAACGTGAGTCCATTATCTACTTACAGTGACTGCAATAAAGCTTCCTGATCTGTAACATGCACTTGTGGATAAAGATCAATGAGCTTTTCACATGGTGGCTGGAGTAGACGTGAAAGGAAACAGTGTCAGACATGTGAAAGTTACCCAGGGATTCTGGCCATGCCATTCCTCACCTTATCCTTCTACGGATGGTCCAACCACATCCCAGGGAATTAAGGAGCAGATGATAAACCTGAGGGCTTTGAAAGAGTGAAAAGGTCTGAATTAGTTCAACAGTTCAGGGCAGAACTCTGCTTGACTTTTGGTTGCAACTGGAGAAAGTTGCTTTTCTTTTCTTCTGAAAAACTGTTAATTTTGATTCAAGTGCATCTGAGGCAATTAAAAAAATTTCATTTCATAGCTTTTATTACTAACCAAAAAGAAAAATGGAAAAATTTTGGTAATTGTAAAATACTAAGAACTCTTTGAGATAATAGTTTTAATGCTTCCAAGGAGAAAAGAAGTGGCAGGCAGGGAGGAAGAGGGAGAAGGAGAGGGAGAGGGAGAGAGAACCTGGGAGGGAGAAGGACAAACCCGGAGGATGCCAGAAGTTGGAAATCAGACCCCCGGGAGTTGAGTTGCTAGTTCCACCATTTATGAGCACTTACTGCTCTTAGAAAGACACTCAAATTTTCTAAGCTCTTGTTTCTCCATTTGTGAACTGTTTGTAGCAATGCTTGTTCACTTTCTCTTGGGGAAGATTCAATTAGGTGATGCACACAGAGGACCTGACCCATTCTGCACAGGGCACTCAGTAGACAGTGCTGCTTTAGTTTTCCTCCTTCTCCACCTCTTCTTTCTTCATGATAGTAGCTCCCGACAAACATATCTACTGGCTAGGGACAGCAGGCACAGAGTTTAATGTGGATAAATGTGCCTTACAAATGTACATCAGCAGTTTTTGACTTATTAGCACTTGGGTTGAGGGACTGCTTTGTAATTTTCAGGTAGGGGGATCTTTGGGAAATCACTCAACTGCCCTGAGAGAGACATCTAATCTGTAAAATGAGGACACTTTTCCCCCTCTTCCCACCTCATGTAGTGTTGCAGGAATGAAATGTAATATACAATGGTGGCTTTTTGCAGCAGAAGTCAATGTGAGGAATAGGGTTTTTACATTTCTCCTTCTTACCAAGCATTCCTCGCATATCTTATTGATCAAATGCTTCTTCATAAGAGTTTAGATACTGACAATTTTTTTCACAACAAAAATCTCAAAAACTTGCTATTTTACTGCACATTTGGCAATTTGCCACATGCTTATTATTAATATAATTGATACATCTTCCCAAAGATACTGTTGCATTCAGCTGAGAAGGTATGGTATGTGCATATAGAAATAACCAAGGGAAAAGAACAATTAAAATAAAAAGAACTCCAAAAATTGGGTCAGATTTCTTAAAAAGATTCCTGAAAGTAGAATGGAGAAAAGCAGTTAATTCAATATGCCATTTTGTCCATGTCTATTCAACGATGAAGATTTACCACTTGGAACATGAATGCAACCAAAAAACAAACAAACAACCACGGCAGACAACAACAACAACAACAATAAAAAAACCCCGAAAAATATGCAAAACAAAAACAAACTAACCACCCAGCTTCTAACCTGATTGTTCTCTAGGGTGCTAACACACACTGGATGACATATCTCCTTAGATGAGTGAGCAGTGTGGTCCAACATACTGAATCCCAGCCACAAAAAAAACTTACCGTAAATAAATGGTAAGTTAGGGCAGACACAATTGGTTGTCTACCCAACAGCTATACCTCCGGCTTCCTTTTGTTAATATATTCATAATTCTAATATGTGAGGAAAGTAGCTAGATGCAGGGAATACATTGTGATTTCTCTAAACATACTGTTCCATCGATAGTCACATGTAGCCATTCAAATTTCAATTAACGAAGGGTAAATAAAATTAAAAAATTAATTCTTAGTCATGCCAGCCACTTTTTATGTGTTTACTAGACACCTGTGGTTAGCGGCCACCAGAATGGAGCATGCAGATGTAGACTCATTCTGTCTTCATAAAAAGTTCTATTGCATGAGACTGGTCTAAACTAATTATGGTGCCTTTCCCTACTTTGTCAGTAGAATTTTTTTCTAGGATAACCATGGGATATCTAATTCTGGCTAATGGCGTGTAAGAGAAAGATGTTCAGAAGATTCCAGGAAATAGTTTTTTCCTTGAAGAGACAGAAGTTTGGGAAGAGAAAGTCCTTTGTTTCCTCTGTCTCTCCTTCCTGCCTGGGCAGTGTCATATGAGGACATGGTGCATGAGGATGACACGGACATAGGGAGGGGGTCAGAGCAGAAGTAAGAGAGTCAGGGGCCTTGATGGTGTCCTTGAGCCAAAAACTCTGCCTACCTCCAGACTTCTTGTTAATTAAAAACTTAATGTCCATAGGATCGAAGCCTCCGTTCTTTGAGTTTTCTCTTACTTGCAGCATTCCTGATTGATGTTTAAGAAATTTGGAAAAAGAAGACTAAAAGTGAAAAAATTTATTCACTATCCTTCTGCTCTTTTTTAAAAGCCCCAAAGATGATGTTTCTTATTATGCACATATCTTTACATGGCTATGATTATATGGTATATGCACAATTGTCTTTGTTATTTTCAAAACAGTCTTTTCTCTTAACATGAAAGCATGTGTTCATTGAAGAAAAACTGAAGAACATAGGAAAGTGTAGGGAAGAAAATTAAATCTCCCAGACAACCCCCGCCATGAAAAAGAACCAACATCTAACATACTGAGGTTGCTTTTTACAATTTTTCATACATTTGATGGACTTTATACACTGATTTTTAAGAATTATCAGTGTAGGGATCTCATCCTATTTTGAAAGGAAGAAAATGACAGATCATACTTCCATGATGTGACTTATTAGTCTTGATATCAACTAAAACACCGACTAAGTATGGGTTGTAGAGGGGCAAATCATGACTCTATTCTTTCATAATGAAAATCATTTTCATAATGAAAACAAATATTAGATTACTTATGAAACTCTGAAAAACCCTAATTAAAATATATCTTTTAGACTCAGAACAATTTTAGGAGGAACACAAATATTGTTGATAGTTACTACAGTTCTGGCCCAAGGAGTGTTCTGTTTCTTCTACAGCTGCCTTATAATTATGCGTTTCTTTTTCTTAAGGTTTGTTTACTTATTGCAGTTTATGTGTTTTATTAAAAACATCAAAACCAACCAGCACTCTACAAGAGTTTGCATGGGCATACCCTCCCAATTTAGGTTTTATTTTATTTTTTTAACAAAACAGCAGGATCATATCTGCTTTGTTCAGCACTGTGCTCCCAGTGTCTGCCTAGCCCGTGGACTAGCATACAGCAGGTGCTTAACAGTGGCTTATCCAGCAGTGGGAGCACCAAAGAAGAGCAGGCAAAACATCATTTCAGGGAGTGAATTACCTCAAGTAAGGAAAGGGCTTTCAGAAGAATTTTATTTACCCTCTTCAAAACATTAGAGGAAAGAAGTAAAAATAAAAACTAACAAACAAAATAATATTTGTGGACAGTGATTTTTAAAAATTTCCAAACTGCTGTGGGGTGACTGGGCAACACACATTTCTGTAGCTTCTCATTCAATCTTTGCCTTTCAATGTGAAAAAAAAATTATTTCTAACATTTGCTGATATTTTTTCTTCACTGGTGCCTGCCTTTGTGGTCAGAAGACTTGAATTTTCCTTGGATTTTCTAGCAAGAATTCTGTTCTGTGCTATGACTCCTGTGTGTGAATAGTATCGCCTAGCTTCATCTGAAGCTCTGTGTTGGCTCAGCCAGCAGGAGGTGGGGATAGGCTGTCCGCCCATTTCACCCCCTTCAAATTCTTCATCCTCCCCCCGAAAGACACCAAGACTAAAGTGAGTTCACCCTGAGGGGCCACTGAAGGGTGGCCCATAGCCAGCAGAATTCTAAAGGAACAGCTCTCAGAGCCTATGCCATTTGGAAAACAATAGCTCAATTTGAGATACAAAGATGCCATTTTTAGCATTTTGGAAGAATGGTTAAGATGCTTAAACTGGTCCTAAGCAGTTCCCAAATTCTGGGGAGCCATGAATGAAGACATTTCCATTGATACCGAGACCCTGTTACCCTCAGATGCAGCTGTCCTGTCCAGGACCAGTTTGCTGTGTCTGCCAACAGCCTACCAAGTCCCATCTGCCGATTTTTCCTGAAGACAAGCAGCTTCTTAACTCTGAACTATGATGAACTGTCTTAGTTTGGGTTCCCAGGAAATAGACTCTGAGATGGATAATAGTGAGTAGAGGAGTATTCTCAGGAGATACACCTGTAAGGATATAATGAAGGCTGGATTGGGCAGAGGGAGAAACTGAAACATAATGCAGGTGCGAATGAGGCCTAAGCTGATCTCGGGGGGCAGATCTGGCTGTGGACAATAGGTCCTTGAATAACGTGGGCTCACTCAATGTGGTTTCATTATAAAGTTGATGAGAAAAAAAATTGATTCCTGGCTGGGGCCACTGTCTGTGTAGAGTTTGCATGTTCTCCCGTGTCTGCGTGGGTTTTCTCTGGATGCTCCAAACTCCTCCCACATCCCAAAGACGTGCAGGTGAGGTTCATTGACATGTCTGAATGGTCCCAGTGTGACTGTGTGCCCTGCCATAGAGTGGCATCCTGTCCAGGGTGGGTTCCTGCCACCTGCCTCAAGCTGCAAAGATAGACTACGGTCACTGGTGACACTGAGCTGGAATAACAGGATAAATAATTACCGCATTTCTATTAATATTTCTTAAATGTATGTATAGTTCATATTTATTTCAATGTTTGATATTAGATGTGTTTTGGGTCCTGATTTTAAAATTTGTTGAAGTTTCTGTGACCAGAAATATGCCTTAGGAACTTAACTCTTGTTTATATCAATTAGGCTATGGTCAAATTGGTTTTGTTATATGTCATTTCACTAAAAATCAGTTTCCAACAACCTATTAATGATGCTAAGTGAGGACATAGTGTCATTTCTGGGGCCGAGTGCAAAATGAAAATGTAGGGCCTCTTGCTCAAAGAGCAGAAAAAAAGTGTCATTAGAGGTACCAAAATATACAATTTTCTCCTTTTTTCTGTGGTCTCTCAAATTGTCATGGTGATGTTTATTTTCTATTTAATGTTTTTTTTAAATAAAGAAAAATTAAAGATTTAGATTATTAGCATGAATTTTACCATTCATCTTTATATTATGCACTGCTAGTTTTAAACATGAGTGTAAGAACATTTAACTTGTATGGAGAATCACCAAAATGCACATTTTGTATTTTATTGCCCATGCACGCGTAGGTTTCCCATTCTAACCAGGACAGCGAAAACACTGCACAAAACTAACTCAACTGATTTTATTTCACTTTTTGATATGTGCATGTTCTGCCAATATTCTCTACCTTTGTCACACTGACTAGTAATGGAGAACTGAAAGCAAAAGTAACCATCTGAACGTGGTTGGCTCACACAGGAAGTAGAAAGGATATGGTAGGGTTCCTTGGTTGTTCATGCTGCTTAGAATGCCATTGCCTTTTTTCTGTATTTGGAGCAAGTTCTGGTTTGAATGAAAAGTGTGGCCTCTCGCAGCTGTCAGCACCACACTTACTCAGCTGTAGATCTGATGCTTAATGGTAATTTGCTTTGAGCTTTGCTGAACTCATCGTGGGTCCACTGGAATTCTGTGCTCATGGGGCATTGTGAATGGGGCAGCAAAGAGAGAACACCTGTGCTGTGCTGTCTCCTCGGCTCACGTGCCTGCTCCACTGGCTCAGAGGACTGCGCTTACAAAATTCACATTCAAAATTAAGATTATAAAGAATTTCAAGATGACAACAGAGCATGGATCCAAGCGTGGGCTTCTTCTGAGCATGGGGCCTGGGAGACTGCCGAGGTCTGATGGCCATGAAGTCAGTCCTGCGTGGAGAACTCTGGAGCTTGGGTGGCCCTTCAGAGTTGACCCAACTGAAGTAAGAGGGCCTGGGATTTGAATCCCCACATCAACCAGTCATTGTTGTGGGCCAGCCCTTGTGGGGAGGTGTAACTTTGGGCAAGGCGGTTCTCTATGGCCCGGGGCAATCTTAGTGTGGAATGCAGCCCCTGGGAGCTGTCAGCAGCCCATAGCCCTCAGAACTGGGGAATGGGTGCATGGCCAGGTAGAGAAGAGATGTGTACTGCCAGGTAGAGAAGAGATGTGTACTGCACCACAACAGGCACTATTGGGGTCTGGGCTTGCCAGCACCAGGGGTCTTGAAGTGAGAGGGAACAGCTCCCTTCACTTTGTAAAGTTTGTATAAAAGAGCACCAAGGAATGAGCTCCAGCCCTGTGATTTTAGTAATATTTTTGTTGCAATGCTCTTTTTGGTTTAAGTGGCTCCACACACCCGGTGCAGCCAGTGACACCATAATTCTATGCCAGAGACCCTCACTGTCCTTGACTTAGCTCCTCTGGATCATTCGATCCCAGAGGACAAAAGTTCTCCAGGAACACTGTTGAGTACCCACAGGTGGGGCTATCTCTCGTGCCCTATATGTGCCTGCATATATCCACACCTCAAACTTGGGCACGTTGGTCTCACCCTTGTACCCAGCCTGGGCGGTAAGAAACTATATTGGCATCACAACAAGCCCAAATTTGATTCTTCATCTTCTAAATTCTTGAGATAGAAGAGGGTGATTCCCTTTCTCAGTGAGCTAAATGTTAAAGATGATAGAGAATATATATGTCTGATATTTTCTGTTTTCAATCATTTTTATGTTTAGAACCTCTTTATGGGAACATGTTTAACTTACTTTGTAAGGTAAAATTTACTCACTTATTGGTTAACTTAGCAAATAGTTATTGAACTATCATTTACCAGACAGTGTAGAATAGAGAAAAGGTTTCTGCCCTCATGAGATTTCTAGCCCAGTTGGGGAAAGAGTTGGGGTTATGATAAATAACCAAATAAGCAGCTCATGTATAAACACATAATTGCATTGGATAAGTGCTAAGGAGAAATGATTGTGACAGAAGATAACCAGGAGGGGCCTATTTTGATAATTCCCATGTCTGGCATCACCCCACCCTGGCTTGATCTCTTAGATGGATAGGAAGTGCAAGTGGTTTTTTGTTTTAGCTTTTTTAAGCCTCAGTTTTCTCATTTGTAAAACTCTAACTCAAAGGGTTGCTATGAGGATTAAATAGCTGTTTTGGTTTGGGTTGCCTCAAAAACAGATCCTGAGACAAGAATTCAGGTTTAAGGAGTTAATTTGGGAGGTGATCTCAGGAAACACTAGGAGGAGAGGAGGGGAGTGAGGCAGCTGATGCAGGCTATGCTAATGACCACTGTGGGCAGCTCAGGCTCAGTCCCACCAGGGCCCTCTGGGAGACATATAGGGTGCGCCTGGGTCATCCAGAACCTGCCTCAGAGTCATCTCATTAATGGGCAAGGAAGGTGTCATAATTATCTACCAACTCTTTGGTAGATTGCTCGTCGAGGGCTGCTCCCAGAAGTGTTAACTCCATGCACATACAACCTGCCCAGTGAGGGGCTGAGTATGCTCCTGTGGAAAACCTTCAGTGGAGAACTGCAGGGGCATTTGCAGTAAGGTGGGTTGGCATGCATGGGAACAACAGTGCCACAGAGCGTGGATGGAGCATTGACAGTCAGCAAATGCCACAAGCAGACAATGAGTATAAAGTGGAACCCGCCTGCTAGTAGGTGCTCAAGAAATGACAGCAATCATTACCTTGCATTTAGTACTTGTAAATCATGTTGTTTTATATACATATATGTATGTATATGTGTGTGTATATATATATATTTATATACACACACACATACACCTTATTTGACGGCTTATATTTGAGCTCCTTGAAATTCTTTTCAATGCCCAACATTGTTCCTTTCCATAGTAGGTGCTCAATGGAGTGCCAAAATCATTTCTCACTGTTTTGTTCTTGTTATTTTTTAAGTCAACTTTATGGAGACATTTTCCCATTTTTATTACTCAACTATCATCCAACAAATTCACTACTTTATCTTGACAGCCTTCTGTTTAGAAAAGATAACTGGGAAAAAGTAAGTCTAGAAAAATACGAAACATCAGCTTAGCATTTCAGGAAGCAGAGCAAGGCTATCTTGTGTGCTGGCAAACTTTAGTGTTAATGCTACTTTTTAAAGGAAACTTTTCATGGGGTTCTAAAACTCTTGAAAGTAAAGATCAATTGTGTCCATTATACTTAGGGTCCTCTTTGCAGCAATGGTCGAGAGAAAGCTGAGAGGGGAGTTCACGCCCCAGGTTATACAGCACGTAATCTATCTCATTCTGCCTTAAACCTTTAAAAACTGACAGATCAGTGTAAATGCCTTCAGAAATTTCAGGGTTTTGGCTGCATTTATTTTTTTTTAAATTCTTTTTGCATAAAATCAGGATGGCTTAATCCACGTTTAGGCCTTGGTTGGCTGCCCTAATATACTCTTCAAAATTAGACCCATTTCTTAAATATGTCTGGAGTGGTGTCAAAAAGACATCTAAAGCCAAGGCTAGTGTGTTTTTGAAGCTTTACACAGAAAAGATCTCTAAGGATTTCAGCTATGTTGAAGCAATATTTCTGTGGAGAAAACTTGTATCCAGACTGACATTTTCCATCCCGGGTTTTCTACCTGCTGTGATCTGGAATGGCCAAGATATGAAATCTCTGAAGTTGGGGTTATAACACAACTTTACTGGTCTCCAAGGGCTTGTTGCTCACAGCCATTGTTCACAGATGCCAGATGATCTAAGAAGAGCATGGAAACCTGGCACCTCACTGTTTTCTGGCTAACACCACCAAAGAAAATTAATTGTTATTGTTTTTGGAAACCCTTATCCAATGCACAAAATAGTAATATTGGAAATTATGTTTTTTTCTTTTTCTTTTTGGGGGAGGTTGGGAGTGGGAAGATGATGACGCTGTGATTTTATTGTAGCTGCCCCAAACGGCCAGTTTCAGGGCAAGAAAAAAGTGTTACATTCCCTTGGCTGAGAATCTTACAAAGTTGTGAAGCAAAAAAGCTTCACTAATTTGCCTGAGTAGATGAGATGCAATGAACTTGAGCCTCCTGTCTGACTCAATGGGGCTCGAATGTCTGGTAATTCCTCTACCCAAGACTGGTTTGCTTATTAGCCCGTCGAGAGTACAGCCTTGGGTCGACTCCAGCTCTACCTTCTGCCAACCCACTTTTATAGCCTTGACTTACCCCAGGCTCCATTCTCCTACATTTGATACTTTGCCCCAAGCCATGGTACACCCTCTCTTCATTGTGGCCAGTCATGGACATGAATCTCTTTCTTTTCTAAAAAACAGAGGCACCAATTCCGTATCCTCTGAGACATTCCTTTGGATTGCCCCACCGTTCCTCACAGATACTGTCATCCTGCCCTGTCCCTGCCTCTTAATGTGCATTGGACTCTCTTTCTCTGTTTATTTTGTCTACTTGCCTCTTCTTTGGATGCATGAGCACAGCCCCAGACTTCGTCGTCCAATAGCCCTTCAAGTGGCCAGTACAGTGCTTGACACCCAGCAGACACAAAAGAAGCTCTCACTGACACTGTTGGCCAGGGAGAGCATGAATTCTATTCTCCTGAGATCCCAGCAATGGGAGGCTGATACTTCATAGAGGAGAGTTAACCCTCCAGGTAACCTTCCCTGCTGGGACATCTGGGAAGCCTAGCATTTGGTTTTGGTGGACATATGTCATTTTGGTTACAATTGCCCACCATCTGTTTCCCCTTCCTAACAACACCCTTACTGAATTCTTTTTGGGAAATTATCTTTCTTGGAATGAGACAAATCCAGGCAACTCCCTCCTCCACCACGGAAGCAGGTGGGGTCTCTGAAGTCCCAGCCTCTAGATCCTTCTTCTCATTGCCTCAGAAAAATCAGGGAGCTGCCAAGAGCTCTGCCTGAGTCAGACTCCTGCTTCTGGCATGCCGGATCTCTAACAGAGAGGAAAATGCTGGACTTTATTCATTCCAAGAACATACGTGAGGTGATCAATTAGCTCCTGCTGTCTGGATGTCTGGCATTTCCCTATATCTTATTCTGATCCTGTCTTGTTTCTATTTAGTTCTCTGGTCTTCCATCCAGGCTGTGGGCTTCATGACATCCTGCCAATAAATTCCCACTCTCTTCTCAGGCATAAATTAGGCAAAGTTGCTTCCTGTTGTTTGCAACCAAAGATCCCTAAAAGACACTGTCCTCTATCACTGATTTGTAACAGTTCAAAATCTCAAAATCAGCTGAGGCTTGAGTTGTTCCCTCTCAAAAGGAGTTTCCTATAGCAAGGTCTGGCATAGCAGAAATATATGTGTGACAAAGGCTAATTTTGTTTGAATTACTCCAAAGAGTCTACACAGCAGCTGGGGATTACTTTGGGGGAACAATTCGGTTTCTAAAAATCAAATCCAGGAATAATTTTTTCACGTGCCTTCTTTTTGAAGTGCGGGCTTAGAACCGAGGAGGGTGTCTGAAAATTACTTGTTCATCTGATTTGCTTGCTGCGTGGATGTGGGAATAGGGGAGTTCTGGGCTTAATCAGCAAGGTCCACTCTGGAACCACTATGCCAGGGAGGAGGACAGCTGGAGGGACCTGTGGGGTGCGTGGGTAGGGACTGTGAGACAATGAGAAGAAACCAGGGACATCTTTCCCAACAAAGAGATGGAAGAAATCCTCAAAGAAGCCGAAGAGTCCTTTCTTTCTAGAAGGTAGCCCTTGGCGGTTAAAACCCACCTAGGTTTCAGAATTTGATCAGATGTCTTTGTGAGGCTGATTAGGGGCAGAGACCCTGTTCTCCTCTGGTCCTCTTGGCAGAGAGTACAAAAATGTACTGAAGAAACTACAAGCCATACAGACTTCTGTAACCAAACATGTACCTGCTTGCATCGTTTCTGAAAATCCCACATCTGAAAGAGAACCAGGCCTGCTGCCTCCACGGAGGCTTTGCCAGGAAAAACAGTGCAGTGCTTCAGTGCAAACAGGACTGCCTGGCAAAGCCCAGGCGATGCGGTGCAGCGGCCAGCGGGGGCGGCTCCGGACAAACAGCCCGAGGCTGAGACAAACATCAAACCTGCATCACTACATCATCTGTCACAAATCAGCCAGGAGAGGGACTGGGCACAATGGACTGCTTAAGTTTATGACTTACGGGGAGTTAGGGAAAGGAAGAGATGTTGAACTCGATGGTCTGGCTAATTCAGTGAAAGAATGAAAATATCCAGGTAAAAATAAAACAACCATAGTGAAATTTAACATTTGGCTATTCACCGTCAAAAACCTATTTTCTACTGTTATCTCCCAGATGAAAACTGGGGACAGTTCTTCATTGGTGAATTGATTGTGTTTCTTTCCAGATTTTACTCTAAAAATTTTCCTCATCAACTAGTTTGAGCAGGGGAAAACATATCACATATTTTGAACTGCAAATAATTGCAAAACTGGAGATAAAACAAAAATGGATAATAAACACAGAGGGAAAATAAGCATGTCTTGATGATGACATTTTTGTTTGATGCTCAGAGAGCTCGAGCCACTGTGGTGCTGGGTAGGCAATCGACTTTGTAAACACCCTGAATTTCTTGTAGGCAATGAAGTGACAGGAAACTGACTTTTTAAGGTCTTGGGTTATTTAGGGGCATCACAGGGGTAGGGGGAAGGGGGAGAGTGAGACTCAGGAGTGGAGGGTTTGTGAATAAGTCATCAAAGGGCCCAGGGAGGAAAGGGAGCAGCACAGGTAAGTCCCAATATGTTTCTCAGCTCTATTCTGGGTTCTTTTTATAGGTTCTCTTGAGAACTGCGATCCCTGTCCAGAGATGGGGACTAAGAAACAGAGCTCACCACTGGGAAATGCCTGATATCAGAAAGCCAATCCCTTATTTGTGGTCCTTTCCTGCATCAAGCTTTGAGTCCAGGGCCAGATGCTGGTCTAGTTCTCAGGACTGCCTGAAGGTTAGTATGGAACCTCTTCCCCAGTCATGCTTTCAGGATCTCCTATTGTGGAGGGCATGTCCTCTTCCTCTCCCTCCCTAGCCCCCATTTCCTGCCAGGCTTCCTAGTTCTGCTTGCAGGGTTGGCCTTGGCTGAAGGTGAATTGTTGTTTTGTCTCTAGGCTTGAATAGGCCCCACCTCAAATTTTCCAGGTGACACAGCAGGGCCAGGAAAAAATCAATGTACGAGAGATCTTCCAAAGCTCAGGAGCTGGAGTGGTGGCAAGATTTAGAGCTGGCAAACAGAGAATGTCACTAGATGAAGAATGAGGTGGACGGACAGGCTCAGGATGGGTGGTGTGCTGGTAGACTGTCTCTCACAAAGCTCCAAGCAACAGCAACAAAGCAAATTTTTGTTTGGTAGCATTTTCCCATTTCCATGGTGTAAATACTCCCACCGCAGCACCATGGCCCATTTCTAGGTACCGATAGTTGAACACCAGTTCAGAAAACTCATGAATATTTAGTAACTGGCTGTCCTGAGCTGCTGGGAGCCATTTCCACTGGCTCAGCACCCATGTGCACATGGACTCGACCTTGCTGAAAGCATTACATCAGTAATCTTGGGATTGGAAGGTGCCAAGTCCAAGATGAATGAAACAGAAGAAACACAATTCAAGCTCATTTGTAAGTGCCGTGGAAAATGGAGAATAGTGTCCTCTTTCTGAGGTGATGGTAAGGAGCACTCTGCGAAAAAGGAAGCTATTAAAGCTGGCGATGGGACAGAGGGCAAGGGAAGGACTAGGGGCAGGGTATTTGGGTTAGAGATACAGTTGTGTGAAAATAACTAACAGTTTTCAAGCATTTACTATATGCCCTGCATAATCCTAAGCACTATATCTTGATTCATTCAATCCCCAAACAACGATATGAAATTGTCACTATTATTATCCCTAATTCAGGAGGAAAGGGTTTATGTTGAGGAAGGGGGGAAATAATTTGGGGTATCACCTCCGTTGTCCGCCCACTCCTCTGGCCCAGGGAAAGCCTACTTGGGTTTTAGGACTCAGCTCTGTTTCTCCTCGGGGAGCCTTTGCTGAGTGCCTTAGACTAGTTTGTATATTCAATGTTGAATGAATAGAATTCACGAAGCAGTAAGCTAAGGGCCAGAGAAAAGGCCCCGGTGAGATTTAACTTCTAATCCCGTCTAAATGGTTTTGTTCAGGTAGAAAGACTGAGGACTTTTGCTCCTATTTTATAAATTTGCGTCACTAAGGGTCCCTGCCTTGGGAGATCTTAATGTAAGTTTGAGACTAAGGACACTTGTTGAGTGTTGGGTTTTAAGTTCCTGCAAGTTATGCCTGGACGCTGATTTTGGAGGAGAGTCCTAGGCATGGCAATGCTTTTAGAATGGCTCAGAATATGACAATCTTGAGGAAATAGATATAAGAATGTAGCTCTAACAAAAATAAGAACAAAAAACCAAATGCAAAAAACAAAAAAACTTAAAATCCTAAAACTCCACCAATAAAACACACTAAAACAATACGAAAGCATGATAGTGATGTAGACACCAAGCTATTATTTTTATAGGCACATAATTCATATGTTTGTATGAAAGCACATTTTTCTTCCATTTATTTCCAGTTGTATCTGTTTGAAGAGTGTTTTGGAGAAAAATGGAGTCAGGATAAGTGGATATGTATAATGCGTCTTTGGTGCTGGTGGACATCTGTCAGGAGTGGGCATTCAGTGGGGAGTAAGACCTCTGTACACTTTCTCACCCCTGGTAAAGAGCCACTCAGCAGAGACTTGTATGTGCTGAGAGGCAGCAGGATGGAGCTGCTGTTTTGTCTTCATCTTTGCAAAATGTGTGCAAAACTAACCTAACACAGATGAGCAATTTATGAAAAGATGAGGAGGTGTGTGTGTGCTTGTGGGTTTGCATGTGTTTCAGTGTACATAATGGCTTTTTTCCCTATCACAGATAGAATTTTCTTTTATTTTTATTTCAGAATATTACATGGATACAAATGTTTTGGTTACATGGATTGCTTTTGTACTGCTTGAGTCAAAGTTATAAGTGTGCCTGTCACCCAGATAGTGTACATTGTACCCATTAGATGTTAACGGATTACCCCTCCCCTCCCACCTACGCAATTTCCATTGAGTTTTACTTCCATCTGTGCACATGAGTACTAATCTGTTAGTTTTAATTTAATAGTGAGTACATGTAGTGTTTGTTTTTCCATTCTTTAGATATTTCACTTAGGAGAATGGTCTCCATCTCCATCTGGATTGTTGCAAAAGGCATTCATTCATTTTTTATGGCTGAGTAGTACCCCATGGTATACATATACCACATTTTATTAATCCATTCATGAATTGATGGGAACTTGGGTTGATTCCTCTTCTTTGCAATTGTGAATTGTGCTGTAATAAGCATTCTAGTGAAAGTGTCTTTTTGGTAAAATGACTTTTTTTCCTTTGGGTAAATACCCAGTAGTGTGATTTCTGGGTCAAATGGTAGGTCTACTTTTAGTTCTTTGAGGAATCTCCATACTGTTTTCCATAGAGATTGCACTAGTTTGCAGTCCCACCAACAGTGTATAAGTTCCTATCTCTCCACATCCATGCTAGCATCTATTGTTTTGGGACTTTTTGATCAAAGCCATTCTCACTGGGGTTAGGTGATATCTCACTGTGGTTTTGATTTGCATTTCTCTGATGATTAATGATGTTGAGCATTTTTTTCATATGTTTATAGGCCATTAGTCTATCTTCTTTTGAAAAGCTTCTGTTCATGTCTGTTTCCCACTTTTTAATGGGGTTGTTTGATCTTTTGTTGCTGATTTGCTTGAGTTCTTTGTAGATTCTGATTGTTAGTCTTTTATTGGATATATAGCATGTAAATATTTTCTCCCATTCTGTAGGTTGTCTATTTGCTCTGTTGATTGTTTCCTTGGCTGTGCAGCTTTTTAATTTAATAAGGTCCTATGTATTTATTTTTGTTGTTGCTGTGATTGCCCTTGGGGTCTTCTTCATGAATTCTTTGCCTAGGCCGACATCTAGAAGAGTTTTCCAACATTTTCTTCTAGAATTCTTACAGTATCATGTCTTAGATTTAAGTCTGTGATTCATCTTGAATTAATTTTTGGGAGTGATGACAGATATGAATCCTGTTTCACTCTTCTACATGTGACTATCTAATTTCGCCAGCAGCATTTATTGAATAGGGATTCTTTTTCCTCAGTGTATATTGCTGTTTACTTTGTCAAAGATCAGATGGTAATATGAGGGTGGTTTTATATCTGGGTTCTCTGTTCTGTTCCATTGGTCTATGTCTTTATTTTCATACCAGTACCATGCTGTTTTGGATACTATACCCTTGTAGTATAGCTTAAAGTCTGGTAAAGTGATGCTGCAGACTCAATGCAATCCCTATCAAAATACCAACTTCATTTTTTGCAGATCTAGAAAAAAATAATTCTACTCTTTGTTTGGAACCAGAAAAGAGCCCAAATAGCCAAAGTAATGTTAAGCAAAAGGAACAAATAATGGCTTTTTAATACTTTTGTGCTTTTGTTTATGTTCGCTGTAACTTTTTCATTTTCATTGTCTCTCAGCTACTTTTTACTCATCATGTTATAGTTGAACCCAACTTCAAAATGTTTACCTGATATTAATATTCTGACCAATGAAAATTAGCTTTAAAAGATTATGTGGGCAGAGGACAGAAGAGGCACCACTGATTTCTAACCCTGAATTCAAACTCACCTGTTTTAAAGTCTCTTTGGCCTGACCACTTTCAAATAACTTTCTCTGTCTGCTTTGGCCTATATATCGTTTCCAAAATAGCATGAAAAAGTTTTCTCATTGTATTTCAAAACGAAAAATGTTCCATCTACATCTGGAAATACTAAAAAATGTGCTTTCTTACAGTGTTTCTTTTTTTTTTTTTACTAGGTATGGACAAGGTTCTGACCCTTATTATTGGAACTCAAATCCAGATGGAGTTTTGTAAGGTTCTAATCATTTGAGGGGTATTCGTTTTTGAAGATTTGTACATCTTTAGGGGAATTTCTACTTTAAAGAAGTTATCATTTGTGGGAGGTCCGTTATGAAGGTTTTAAATAGAGTGGGGGAATTTCTCTTTCTTTGAAGATTTCTGTAATTCAGTGAAAACATTTGCCAACCGAGATGGTCACATTTCTCTACTATAAACCTCTCCTTCGAAAATGAATCAAATCCCTCTTTTAATGTATTGGTTGTAAATAGGCTTTAGGGTTTTTTTCTTTCTTTTCTTTTCTAACATTGGAAACACTGAAAAGGACATTTTTGTGTTTGAGTAAAAGTAAGATTTAAAGTTGTGTGGGGAGACAATCAAAATAGCAAAATAATGAATGCATATGTTAATATCATTGAGTGGAAGATTAAAATAGCAATGATCAAAGGAAAGTGTGGTTCAATGTGTGACATTTCTTTCTTGCAACTTATTGTGTCTTTATGGAAGCCTTATTGCTGCAAAAAAGGGGTTCAAAGGTAGTTTTTAAAATGCTTAGTTAGAGGCAAAAGTCAGTATAGTTTAAAAGATAACTGATCTGTAGATGATCTAATATCTACCAGCAACATCTCTTTTTTCAGCCTGTAGCCAACAGACGCCTTCCCTTCTATCCCACAAGATTAAAATCTACTGAAATCCTTCAGCCTGGGTGAAGACAGAAGTCAGGCCAACATCAGCCCCAGAGGTTTTCAATCTCCATGCCATAAGCTCCCTAGTAACTGGTGCCTTTTAGGCTCTGGATTTATACTGGCTCAAGGGCAACTGGCTGTGGTGACCTGGTACCTTGACTTGCCCTCAACATTTTCTTTATGATTTGATACTAATATTAGTACCCTAGTTATATGCATTACAATAGTCCTGGAGTTCATTCAGCAGTCAAAAGTATTTATGAAAGAGCTACTATGTGCCAAGCACTGGTCTAGGTGCTTGAGCTACCATCCCAGAAGAGATAAAAATGCAGTCTGTCCAGGATCTTACTCTCACATGGGAGATTCCAGATCATGAGCAATTTAGCAAATGTCTCAGGTTCCCATTACCCTCCTTGGCCAGCCTTTGATCGCAGCTGCACCTGTGGAAGGAGTCCCAGCAGGTGCGGCCTCATCTCCACCAGGAAGCCAGGACCTGCAGGATGTCTCTCACTTTCTTCCTTGAGGACTACTCTACCTGTGGGAGACTGATCAGAAGAGAAAAGATGGTAATGATTCCAATGGCCTGAACAACTAGTGGGGTATGTGAGCCAGAGGTGAATACTGCAACCTCTCTTCCTTCAGGGACACACCTCTGAGAGGCGTGCTCTACTATGATCACAGAAATCCTTGTGCCATTAAACACCTGTTGTCTTCAGTAGTGACCTTGATCATGCCCTTTTCCACTGGTGTTTCCTCCTTCTCTGTTTCACTCCTTGACTCCTGGAATCACTTCCTAGATAAATGACCTGTCTTAGGCTCTGCTTTGAGAGAAACCCTAACTGAGACAAACAACAACAAAACACAACACTTATATAATATATAAGAAAAAACCATATGCGAAGTGAAGCAATTGAGCAGGACAAGGAGACTGGGATGCAGAGAGTGAATTGGAAAATGGGTGGTTGCAATTATGTTTTAACACACAGGGTCTCGATTTGTCACTCGGGCTGGAGTGCAGTGGTGCAATCAGAGCTCACTGCAGCCTTGAACTCCTGGCCTCAAGCGATCCTCCCTCCTCAGCCTCCTTTTTAGCTGGGACTATATAGACACGCACCACTGCACTAGGTTAATTTTTTAATTTTTTTGTAGAGATGATGTCTCACTATGTTGCCGAGGCTGGTCTTGAACTCCTGGTCTCAAGTGATCTTCCTGCCTGGGCCTTCCAAAGTGCTGAGATTACAGGCATGAGCCATCGTGTCCAGCCAGATAGCTGTGATTATAAATAGTCAGGAGGGACCACACCAGTAAAGTGACATTGGAACAAAAAATGGAAAGAGGTGAGTGATTGGCCCAAAATATGTATGGAGAAAAGAGTCTTAGGGAAATGGGAGAGACAGTGCAAAATCCTTAAGGCATATGGTTGCAGGAGACCTGGAGAGAGGATATGAGATCAGGGAGGTAGTGAGGCAGGACTAGATTGTACAGCACTGCCAGACCATTGTAAGTACTTTGAGGTGGGAGACCATAGAGAGCTCCTGGACTCAGGAGCTACCCCAACATAGACTGGGCCGGTCAATGTGCCCACTTCCCTCCCAACTTTCCCACCACAGTAAAGGGAGTGTATAATCATCGTACCTCTTTATTTGATTTCTGATTTCATCCATTCATCTGTAAAATGGGAATGGTAATTTTTGTTACTAAATTTGTGAGATGTTAAGGTCAAGATTCCTGGAGAGGGGCTAATTTTTAAATCTCTATCTTCTTGTTAAGTAATCTATTTTCAAATTTCTTGTCTCCATATCTAAGGAGAATAACCATACAGAAGAGCTGAGATTCCTTCTTTTCTTAAAAGCTATTTTGATTGCCAAGCTTCAGACAAACATTGGAGAGCGTGACAATCTAAATGGGATGCTGGATTTTAGTCTCGGATGGAAGGAGATGGGAATTTTCAGGTACAGTTTACCTTGGAGACTTCAGATAAGCTTCCCCTTTTGCTACTTTACTATGTAATAAAGTACTAGAGCATGAGCATGTTCTAGCATTTTCTCTTTCACATATTTCGATTGTTCCTACTGAAAATTTGAACTTTATTTTACAAGTTAGTGTGAACGCATGACTAGCTTTTTGCTTGATGTGTCGTGGCATTGGTGTTTCTGCTTTTCTCATAGATTCCTTTTCCCAAATGCAAGATATAAATTTAACTTTTGTGTTAACAATCACTGGAGAAGCTGAAAACCTCTTCCTTTTTCCTAGACATTTGTCGGTCTACACTTGGTAATTTGTGCAAAGCACACCCAGAATTGTACCCCTGATGGTAACAGTAGAAAAGTTCTGTGATGCCAATTACATCTGTACTTTAGGATGTCACTCCTTTACTTTCATTAAAAGATTCAGTTATGATAGAAAAGGCATTTGTGTGTGTATATTTCAGTATAATTTCAGATGGTGAAATGATTGTCACAAATTACACATTTAAATATTTAGATTTTATATAGTGTAGAAAAGCACTCTGACTGGTTAGTGGTGAATAAGCCACTGAGGCTTTAAGCGATAAAACGTTTGTAAGTTGCTTTATTATTCTTATGAATGAAAGAACTAGGACAAGAGAGGGGTGACTTTTTAAAAAATACGATTTACATTCTAGTTCCCATTCATCTGTTTTTACAGCACAAAATGATGACGATGAACCTAAATAATGGATTTTGGTAATTTGTATTTTCCTAGGAAATAATCTATCCCTTCGACGTTTTAAAATGCATTGATACAGGGCCCTCCATAGGATTTGTAAATAATTCTAAAATTTTCATATTTGTAATTTGCCCCTTAAATTTCCTAATGGTGTTTATTTGTATCTTCCGTCTTTTTTTATTGAGACATACTATTTGCACATATTTATGGGGTACATGTGATGTTTAGTTACATACTTAGAGTGTGCAATGATCAAGTCAGGGTATTTAGGGAATCCGCCACCTCAAGTATTTATCATTTCTGTGTTGGAAACATTTCAAGTCTTCTTTTCTAGCTGTTTTGAAGTATACAATACATTGTCGTTGACTACAGTCACCCTACCGTGCCATTGAACATCAGAACTTATTCCTTCTATCTAACTGTATGCTTGTACCCGTTAACCAACCTCTCTTCAGCCCCACCCTGCCATTCCCAGCCTCTGGTATCTATCATTTCCCTCTCTACCTCCATGAGATCAACCTTTTTTAGCTCTCACATGTGAATGAGAGCATGTGATATTTGTCTTTTTGTGCTTGGCATATTTTACTTCATGTAATGACCTTCAGTTCCATCTATGTTTCTGCAGATGATATGATTTCATCATTCTTTTTTATGGCCGAATAGTATCCCATTGTGTATAGGTACCACATTTTCTTTGTCCATTCACCCATTTATAGACATTTAGGTTGATTCCATATCTTAGCTATTATGGATAGTGCTATAATAAACATGGTGGGGTATCCCTTACTGATTGCTTTTCCTTGTAGTGGGATTGCTGGATCATATGATAATTCTATTTTTAGTTATTTGGAGAAATATGTATATATTTTTTTGAGACTCACTCTGTTGCCCGGGCTAGAGTGCCGTGGTGTCATCCTTGCTCACAGCAACCTCAAACTCCTGGGCTCAAGCAATCCTCCTGTCTCAGCCTCCTGAGTAGCTGGGACTACAGGCATGTGCCACCATGCCTGGGTAGTTTTTTTCTCTATATATTTTTAGTTGTCCAGCTAATTTCTTTCTATATTTTTTTAGTAGAGATGGGGTCTCACTCTTGCTCAGGCTGGTCTCGAACTCCTAAGCTCAGATGATCCGCCCGTCTCGGCCTCCCAGAGTGCTAGGATTACAGGTGTGAGCCACCGCGCCTGGACTTATTTGGAGAAATCTTGATACTGTTTTCCATAGAGGCTGTACTAATTTACGTTCCCACCAACATGGTATAAGAGTTCCCTTTCTCTGCATCCTAACCAGCATCTGTTATTTTTGTCTTTTTAATAATAGCCATTCTGAGTGGCATTAAATGATATCTCATTGTGGTTTTGATTTGTGTTTCCCTGATGATTAGTGATGTTGGACATTTTTTTCAGATATGTGCTGGCTATTTGTATGTCTCTTTTGAGATGTCTATTCATGTCTTTTGTCTATTTTTTAATGGAATTTTTTTTCCTGTTGAATTATTTGTTTTCCTTATATATTCTGGATATTAGTGTCTTCTTGGATGAATAGTTGGCAAATATTTTCTCTTATTTAGGAGATTGTTCACTCTGTTGATTAATTCTTTTGCTGTGCCAAAGCTTTTTAACTTAATATAGTCCTGTTTGTCTATTTTTGTTTTTCTTGCTTGTGTTTTTGAGGTCTTAGCCATAAAATCTTTGCCAAGATCAATGTCCTAAGGTATTTCTCTATGTAGTATAGCTATTTATGCTGCCTTTTGGTTTCTATTTTCATGGTATGTCTTTTTCTATCTTTTTGTTCTCAATCTATATGTTTCTTTATAGGTGAGGTGAGTTTCTTATAGGTATCATATAGATGAGTTTTAAAAAAATCTATTCAGCTGGTCTGTATCTTTTAAGTGGAAAGTTTAATCCATTTACATTCAAGGTTGTTACTGATATGTGAGAGTTTATTCCTGTCATTTTATTAATTGTTTACTGGTTGTTTTATATATCCTTTGTTTCTTTTTTTCTGTCTTACTGATTATCATTGTGGTTTGTCAGTTTTCTGTAGTGGTAACATATGAGTCTTTTCCTTTTTTTGTTTGTGTTTTTGCTCTACCAGTGGTTTTTATATTTTCATGTGTTTTCATGATGGCAGATATTGTTATTTCACTTCTGGGTATAGAACTCCCTTGAGCATTTCTTGTAGGGCCAGGTTAGTGGTGATAAATTTTCTCAGCTTTTACTTGCCTGGGAAATACTTTATTTCTCCTTGACTTCTGAAGGATAACTTTGCTGGATATCATATCCTTGGTTTGCGGGTTTTTCTTTCTGTACTTTGGATATATCATCCCATTCTCTCCTGGACTGTAAGGTTTCTGCAGAAAAATATACTGTTTGTCTGATAAGGGTTTCCTTATGTGTGACTAGATGCTTTTCTCTTACTGTTTATAGAATTTTATCTTTATTTTTGACTTTTGATGGTTTGAGTATAATGTGCTATGGAGAAGACCTTTTTGGGTTTTATCTATTTGGAGATCTCTGGGCTTATCTTGATGTCCAAATCTCATGCTAGACTTGGGGAAGTTTTCAGTTATTATCTTATTAAATAGGTTACATATACCTTTGGCCTTCTCTTCATTTTCTAGAACAACCAAAATTTGAGTATTTGGTCACTTTATGGTGTTCCATATGTCACATGGGCTTCCTTCATTCTTTTTAAATATTTTTTCTTTATTTTTGTCTAACTGGGTTATTTCAAGAGACCTGTCTTTGAGTTCTGAAATTCTTGCTCCTGCTTGATCTGGTCTATTATTGATGCTCTTGAATGTATTTTTTATTTCATTTATTGAATTCTTGAATTCCAAGATTTCTGTATGGTTCTTTTTTATAACATCTCTTTCTGGTAAATTTCTCATTCATATCTTGAAATGTTTTTCTAATTATTTTTTAGAATTCTCTTGTATCTCATTGAGCTTCTTTAGTATCAATATTTTCAATTATTTTCCTGGGATTTTATAAATTCCTTTTTGATTGGGATTTGTTGCTGGAGAATTATTATGTTCCTTTGGAGATGTCATATTTGCTTACTTTTCCATGTTTCCTGTGTATTTATCTTGATATCTGCACATCTGATGTTACAGTCACTTATTCCAATTTTCTGGATTTGCTTTCGTAAAGGAGGACTTTTTCCTGAAGATGTATCTATGGCGTTGGGTGGAGGACTTTGGCTTTGATTCTGGGTGTGTGTAGTAGTGTAGTCTCTGTATAATTTTTTTGGTAGTAAACAGCACCAGAGGTGTCTGTGATTTCTTCAGCGGCTTAAGGTGCAGTTGTTTTGGTGCAGTTGGTTATGGTGAAATTCTGCTGGGGACAGGAGTGTCAAGTAGTTGATTCCTCAGGACCTAGTGGTGGCAGTGCCAGATCAAGCACGCCTGTTTTGGGTCTCAGGGTGGCATATGTTGGCACTAGTGTTAGTAGGGTCAGGAGGACTGATTCTTGGACCTCCAGGTGGCTTGCTTAGGTGCTGGCAGTGGCAGCAGTGGGGTGGGTGGATTGGAGTGCCTCTGGTCCCTGGGCAGGAGGTGTGACATAAGCCATGGCAGGAACAGTGGGGCGACCACCCTCTGGCTCCCATGTGGTCTGTGCTGGTGTTGACATTGGCTGGGCATATGGCAACTCTATTTTTAATCATTTGAGGAACTGCCAGATTGTTTTCCAAAGGAGCTGAATGATTTTACAGTGCCACCAGCAATATACAAAAGTTCCAATTTCTCCATATCCTCCTAGCACTTGTTATTTTATGTTTTTTTACAATTATAAACATCTAAACATCTTAGCGGGTATAAAATTATATCTCATTGTGGTTTTGATTCAGATTTCCATAATAAATACTAATATTGAGCATCTTTTCATGTGCTATTGGTCAGCTATATATCTTCTTTGGAGAACCGCCTATTGAAATCTCTTGCCCACTTTTTATTGGGTTAGTTTTCTTTATATTGATGAGTTGTAAGAATTCTGGATATTTTGCATACTAGACCCTTGTCAGAGATAGGATTTGCAAATATTTTATACCATTATGTGGTCATGTTGGCTGTGTTTTCACATTTGTGATACTGTTCCTTGACACACAAGAAATTTTAATTTTGGTGAAATGCAATTTATCTGTTTCTTTGGTTGCTTGTGCTTTTAGTGTTAAATCTAAGAAATCATTGCCTAATACAAGATCATAAAAATTTACACCTAAGTTTCCTTCTAAGAATTTTGTGTATTTGGCTCTTACATTTAGATTTTTGATTGATTTTGAATTGATTTTTATATATGGTGTGAGGTAGAGTTCAAATTTATTCTTTTTCTTGTAGATATCCAGTTATCCCAGAACTATTCATTGAAAAAGTGATTCTTTTCCCCAGTGAATTGTCTTGACTCCATTGTTGATAATCAAGTGGTCAATGATGTATAGGTTTATTTCTGGAATCTTAATTATATTCCATTGACCTCTATATATACCCTTATGCTAGTACCACATTGTTTTGATTATTGGAGCTTTTTAGTGAGTTTTGAAATTAAGAAGTGGTGTGTCCTCCAATTTTATTCATTTTTAAAGAATGATTTTGGCTATTCTTGATTTTGTACATGAAATTTAGAATTATCTCCTCCATTTCTGAAAAAAAGAAAGATGGAATGTTCCTAGAAATTGTAGTGAATATATATATCAATTTTGGGAATGTTATCATCTTAACAATATTAAGTCTTCCAGTCCATGAATATTGATGTCTTTCCATTTGTTTATGTCTTTAATTTCTTTCAATGTCTTGTAGTTCTCAGTATATATGTCTTACCCTTCTTTGGTTAAATTTATTCCTAAATATTTTATCATTTTTGATACTATTATAAATTATATTATTTTCTTTATTTCATTCTCTTATTGCTAGTGTATAGAAATTCAACTGATTTTTATATATTGATTTTGTATTTTAAAAACTTGCTGAAATTATTTGTTGGCTCTAGTAGTTGCGCTTTTATTTTTGGATTCTCCAGGGTTTTGTACCGATAATATCATGTAACCTGCAAATAGAAATTATTTTAATTCTTCTTTTCCAATTGAAATGACTTTTATTTCTTTTTCTTGCCTAATGAGGTAGAACTTCAGAATCATATTGAGTAGACATGGTGGGAATTGATATCCTTGTCTTATTCCTGATCACAGGGGAAAAGTTTTCACCATTCAGTATGATGTTAGCTGTGGGGTTTTTGCAGATGCTGTTTATCAGGTTGTGGAAGTTCCCTTCTACTTCCAGTTTGTTGAATGTTTTTATCAGGAAAGAGTGTTGAATTTTGTCAAATGTTTTTTCACTGCTTTTATCGAGATGATCATGTGGTTCTTTTCCCTTTATTCTAGTAAAATCATACATTACTCTGATTGATTTTTTTTATGTTGAACCATCCTTGATTCCTGAGATAAACCCTACTTTGTCATGGTGTGTAAACATTTTTTTTTAAAAAAATGCCTTTGGATTCGGTTAGCATTTTGTTTAGTGTTCTTTGTATGTATTTTATAATAGATATTGATCAGTATTTTCTTTTCCTGTGATATTCTTTTTTCTGGTTTTGGTATCAGGATATTATGAGTCTCATAGAATGAGTTAGGAAGTGTAACTTTCTCTTATATATTTTGTAAGAGTTTATGAAGGATTGGTTTTAATTCTTTAAATATCTGATAGACTTTACCACTCAAACCATCTGGTCCTGCAATTGTCCTTGTTGAAAGTTATTTGATTATAACTCAATCACTTTGTTATGGGTCCATTCAGATTTTCCATTTCTCCTTTAGTCAGTTTTGATAATTGGTGTCTTTCTGGTAACTCTTTCATTTCTTCTAAGTTATCAAATTTGTTGGTATATAATTATCATAATAGTTCCTTATCATCCTTTTTATTTCTATAATGTCAGTCCCCTCTTTCATTCACGATATTAGCAATTTGAAGCTTCTGTCTTTTTTTTTTTCTTGGTCAGTCTAACTAAAGATTTGCCAATTTTGTTGATCTTTTCAAAGAATCAAACTTTGGTGTTGTTGATTTTATCTATTGTTTTTCTTCTCCTCTTTATGTATTTTGTTTTAATCTTTATTTCTTTTGTACCTCTGTTTGCTTTAGGTTTAATTTTCTATTTTTTCCTGTTATTTATGGTGGAAGCCTAGCATATTGATTTGAGTTTGAGATCTTTTTCTCTGTTTAAGTGTTAGTATTTACAGTCGTAAATTTCTTTCTTAGTTCCACTTTCATGGCGTTCCAAAAGTTTTTAATATTACGTTTTTGTTTTTATACATTCCAAGCTATATTTTAATTTCTTTGACTCAGAGGTTGCTTAGGAGTAATGTTTAATTTCCATATATTAGTAGGTTTACCAAATTTCTGCCTCATTGATTTCTAATTTCATTTCATTGTGCTTGAAAATACATATTGTATGATTTCAATTATTTAAAACTTACTGGGACTTGTTTTGTGAACTAATATAACATATCTTAGAGAATGTTCCATGTGCACTTGAGAAGAATATGTACTCTGATGTTGCTGAGCGTAATGTTCTAGAGATGTCTGTTAAGCCTAGTTGGTTTATAGTGGTGTTCACATCTTCTATTTCCATTCCTATCTTTTTTCTGGTTGTTACATCCATTATTGACAATGCAGTATGGGTTGAGTATCCCAAATGCAAAAATCCAAAATCTGAAATGCTTCAAAATTAGAAATTTTTGAGTGCCAACATGACATGCAAAAGAAATGCTCACTGGAGTATTTTGGATTTCAGATTTTAAAATATTGGATGCTCAACTGGTAAGAATAATGCAAATATTTCAAAATCTGAAAAAAAAATCCAAAATGTGAAATAGTTCTGATTCCAAGCATTTTGAATAAGGGATATCCAATATGTGTTGAAATTGCCAACTAATATTGTTGAATTGTCTATTTCTCTGATTCTGTCAGTTTTTGTGTTTTGAGGCTCTGTTCTTAGGTGTATATATATTATAACTGTGACATCTATTTAATAGATTACCTGTTTATCATTATAAAATGTCCTTTTTTCTCTAGTAACAATTTTTTTGTCTTAACTTCTATTTTGTCTGATATTAGTATAGCCACTTCAGCTTTCTTTTGGTTACTGTTTGCATGGACCATTTTTTCCTATCCTTTTACCATAAATATATGTGTGTCTTTGAATTGAAGGTGAATTTCTTATAGATGTCAGTCTCTCCTTTAATGGAGTATTTTGCCAATTTACATTTAATATAATTATTGATGAAGGAGGATTTATTTTATTACACATTTTGCTATTTGTTTTCTATATTTCTTATATCTTTTTGTTCCTTCATTCCCACCTTTTCTTGTATACCAGATAATTTGTAATGTACCACTGTAGTTCTTCTGTAATTTCTTTTGCCATTTTTTTACTTATTTTTATTGTGATTGCTCTAATGATTATAATTAACATATTAATTTATAACAATCTATTTCATGTTAATGCCAATTTAAATTCAGTAAGTTTATATCACATTTTTTTTATTCATTTGTTGATGGACAATTCAGCTCTTTCCACCTTTTAAATTTTTGAATAATGCTGCTATCAACATTATTGTACTGGTATCTATTTGAGTTGCTGCTTTCAATTCTTTTGGGTATATACTTAGGAGTGAAATTGCTGAATCATATGATAATTACATGTTTAAGAACAACAATAAACATGTTTTTCTTCTATGAATCCATTTTCCCTTCTTTATGCAGTTATTATCACAAATTACACATTTTTAGCTTTGTGACCATCAACATAGATTTGTAACTATTGCTTTATGCTGTTGTATTTTAAATCAGATAGGAAGAAATAGTTGCAAAGGAAAATATATTTATGCTGATCTTTGATATTTACCTACATAGATAACTTTACTGGTATTCTTTAATTTTTCATATGAATTTGAATTATAGTCTAGTGATTTTTCCTTTCAACCTGAGGGATTCTCTTTAGTTTTTCTTATAGGGCAGTCTACTAGTGATAAAATCCCTCTGTTTTTGTTTATCTTGGAACTCCTTGATTTCTCTTTTATTTTTGAAGGATAGTTTAGTCAGATATAAAATTCTTAATTGACAGTATTTTTCCCTTAACATTTTGAATATGTTATCATTGTCCTCTGGCCTCCATGGTTTCTAATGAGAAATCAGTTGTTAATCTTCTTAATGATGCTTGTGCATGATGAGTTGCTTCTCTATTACTGCTTTCAAGATTCTCTCTTTGTGTTTGACTTTTAATAGTTTGATTTAGCTTGTGTAGGTGTCAATCTCTTTGGATTTTTCCTTTGTCCATTGAGTCCATTGAGCTTCTTGGATGTGTATATTAATATTTTTCATCAAATTTGGGAAGATTTTGGCCATTATTTCTTCAGAAAATCTTTCTGTCCCTTTCTCTCTCTCCTCTCCTTTTATTACTCCTATTATGTGTATGTTGCTATGCTGGATGCTGTCTCACAGTTCTCTACATCTCTTTTCATTCTTCTTCATTTTTTTTTCTTTCTATTACTCAGGTTGTATAATTTTATTTTTAAAAATTATTTTATTTTTAATTTACATGTAATAATTGTACATATTTATGGAGTACACAGTGATGTTTTGATACATAAACATATATAGTGATCAGATAAGTGTAATTAGCATAGCCATCATTTCAAACATTTATCATTTCTTAGGGTTAGGAGCTTTCAGTATCCTTCTTCTGGCTATTTGAAACCATGTGATACATTCTTGTTAACAACAGTATTTGTGACAATTACTTCTGTGTTTGAAAATAGTGCATGCTCTTTCTTTGCTACATTGAAAATTTTTTATATGTCTTAATATAATCTTTAGTTCATATAGGCTTTAGCTTTACATAATTCTGATGCCTTTTAAATTGTTACTATCTGAAAGGAATGTTTAAAAGTTTTTGTTTGTGATTTTAGATTTGTCAATTTTGCTTTTTATTTATATCAACTTTGTTTTATGTATTTTAGTGACATATGATTAGGTATATCATGATTAATGGTTATAAGATATTATTCTAGATTTCAACTTTTATCAATATGTGACATTCTAAATTATTCCTTTCATAAATTACATTGATATATTTTTTCACTGTTAACATCAGACACACACAAATTTAATTGTATATTAAATCATATATGTATCTTATATTCATACATATATAGTTTAAAAAATTCTACTTTTGTCATTTTTGCACCAAGTGTATCTCTTATGAATAGCATGTAACTGAATTTTTTTGTCCCATGTGAGAATTTATGTTTTTGAATAAGTAAGTTTATCCAATTCCCAATTGGTTCTGGGAAACTTTTTAAAATTACTTTTTGATTATTCACCCTCTCCATTTTTGAACTAGAATTTCTATTAGGTGGATGCTGGAATTTCTGGCTCTGTTGTAAATATCTCTTAACTTTTATTTCATATTGTCAGTCTTTTGCTCTTTCATGATCTGTTCACTGAGAATTCCCTGGCTTCACATTCTAACCTACTAATTATTCCTATCTATGTCTACTTTGTTAAGTTTTAAAAATTGTGGCAAAATATACATAACATAAAATTTACCATATTAACTGTTTTTAAATATGTAATTTCAGTGGCATTAAGTATATTCACGATGTTGTAAAACCGTCACCATTATGTATTTCTAGATATTTTTCATCATCCCAAACAGACCTATGTACTCATTAAGCAACAAGTCCCCATTGTATCCACCCCTCAAACTCTGGTAACCTCTATTCTACTTTGTCTTTATGAATTTTCCTATTCTAGTACTTCATATAAGTGGAATCATGCAATATTTGCCCTTTTATATCTGCATTAACACACTTAACATGTTTTTAAGGGTCATACATTTTGCAGCATGTATCAGAATTTTAGTCATTTTTAAGGCTGGAAAATATCCTATTGTAAGTTTATACCCCTTTTCTTTTGTTGATTGACATTTGAGTTGTTTCTACCTTTTGGTGTATGTGAATAATGCTGCTATTAACATTACTGTACCAGTATCTGTCTGAGTCCTTGCTTTCAATTCTTTTGGGTCTATACTTAAAAGTAAAATTGCTGGGTCATATGGTAATTCTATGTTTAAGTTTTTGAGGAACCACCAAACTGTTTTCCACAGTGACTGCACCATTTTACATTCCTACCAACAATGCACAAGGGTTCCAATTTCTCCACATTTTCACCAATCCTTGATAGTTTGGGTGTAAATTTTTTTATTTTAGTAATAGCCATTGTAACAGGTATGAAATGATATCTCATTATGGTTTTGATTTGCATTTCTCCAATGGCTAGTGATGTTGATCATCTCTTCATATGTTTCTTGGCCATATATATATATCTTCTTTGGTGAAATAATTATTCAAATCTTTTGCCCATTTTTTGTATTGGGTTATATGTTTTTCTTTTGTTTTATTATAAGAGTTCTTTATGTATTCTTGATATTAATCCCTTATCAGATAGATAATTTGCAAATATTTTCTCCCATTCTGCATGTTGTCTTTTTTATTCTCTTCATAATGTCATTTGAAGCACAGAAACTTTTAATTTTATTATAATCCAATTTATCTAATTTTTTTTGTTGCCCATGATTTTGGTGTCATCCAAAAAATCTTTGCCAAATCCTGTGTCATGAAGTTTTCCCCTATATTTTCTTTTACAGGTTTTGTAGTTTAAGCTCTTACATTTAGGTCTTTGATCCAGCTTGAATTAATATTAAATATGGTGTTAAGTAAGGACTCAAATCCATTCTTCGCGTGGGGATAGCCAGTTTTTTCAGCTATGTTTATTTAAAAGACTCTATTTTACATTGAATGCTCTTGACTCCCTTGTCAAAAATTGGTTAACCATACAGTGGAGATTCCTTTCTGGAATTTCTGTCCTTTTCTATTGGTCCATATGTCTGTTCTTATGCCAGTACCACAGTGGTTTGATTAACGTAGCCATGAGGTAAGTTTTGGAATGAGGATGTGTGAGGACTTTGTTCTTTTTCAAAATTCTTTTGGCTATTTGGTGTCTCTTGCAATTTCATATAAATTTTAGGATAGGTTATTCTATTTCTTTAAAAAATGCCATTGGGATTTTGAGAAGGATCGCATGGATCTGTAGATTAATTTGGATAGTATTATTATCTTCACAATATTAAGTCTTTTAACCCATGAGTAAGGGATGTCTATGTATTTATGCCCTAATTAATGAAGTCAATTTACTTTAGCAATGGTTTGTAGTTTTCAGGGTACAAGTCTTTCACTTTATTGGTTAAGTTAATTCCTAAGTATCTTATTCTTTTTGATATTATTGTAAATAGAATTATTTTCTTAATATTGGGGGAAATTGTTCATTGCTAATGTGTACAAAGCAACTAATTTATTTGTGTGTTGATTTTGTGTCCTACTACTTTGTTGAATTTTTTTTATTAGTTATAAGTTTTTTCTTGGTGGAATCTTCAGGATTTTCTACATATATGATTATGTCATCTGTGAACAGAGATAATTTTACTTCTTCCTGTCTGAATTGGATGCCATTCAATTCTTTTCCTTTCCTAAAGTTTCTCTAGCTGACACTTCCAATACTATGCTGAATAGAAGTGATGAAAGTGGGCATCCTTGTCTTATTCCAGATATTAGAGAGTTTTCAGTCTTTTACCATTGAATATGATGTTAGCTGTGAGTTTTCCATATATGGCCTTTATCATGCTAAAGAAGTTTCTCTTTATTCCCAGTTTATTGTGTGCTTTGGGTGTTGAATTTGTCAAATACTTTTTCTGAATCAATAAGATGATCATGTGGTTTCTTTCTTTCATTCTATTAATGTGGTGTATTACACTGACAGATTTTCATATGTTGAACCATCCTTACATTCCAGGAATAAATCCCACTTGGTCATGGTATATAATCATTTCAATATATTCTTGAATTTGTTCTGCTAGTATTTTTTGAGGATTTTTGCATCAATATTCATGTGAGATATTTTTAGTTTTCTTTTCTGTAGTGTCTTTGTCTGGCTTTGGTATCTGAGTAATGCTGACCTCATAAAATGAGTTGGGAAGTGTTCCCTTCTCTTTAACCTTTGGAGAGTTTTTTTGAAGAGAAGAATTGGTGTTAATTCTTTAAATGTTTGGTACAATTCGCTAGTGAAACCATCTGGTCCTGGACTTTTCTTTGTTGGTAGTTTTTGGTTACTGATTCAATTTCCTCATTAGTTATATGCCTTTCAGATTTTCTATTTCTTCATGCATCAGTCCTAATAGGTTGGGTGTTTCTAGGAATTTGTTCCTTTCACCTAGGTTATGCAATTTGTTAGTGTACATGAACAATTGCTGATGGTACTCTCTTATAATCCTTTTTGTTTCTGTAAAATCAGTAGTGATGTCCCCATTTATTTTTGATTTTATTAATTTGAGACATCTTTTTTTAGTCAACCTAGTAAAGTTTTGTCATTTTTGTTGATCCTCTTGAAGAAACAACTTTTGTTTCATTGATTTTAGCTGTTGTTTTTCTATTCTGTACTCTATTTACACTCTAATCTTTATTACTTTTGTCCTCTGCCAGCTTTGGGTTTAGTTTACTCCTCTTTTTCTAATTCCTTAAGTTGTACATTTAGGTTATTTGAGATCTTCTTTTTTTAAACGTATGTGTTTACAGCTATAAATTTCCCTGTTAGCACTGCTTTTGTTGCATCCCATCAGTTTTATTATGTTGTATTCTCATTTTCATTTGCCCCAAGGTTATTTTCTAATTTCCCTTGTGATTTCATGTTTGCTCCATTGTTTTTTCAAGAGTGTGTTGTGTAATTCTCATTTATCTGAATTTTCTAGTTTTTCTTGTATCATTGATTTCTAGTTTCATTTCATTGTGATCAGAAAAAGATACTATGTATAATTGCAATCTTTTAAAATTAATTAAGACTTGCTTTTCGTGGCCTAATATTTGGTCTGTCCTGGGAAATCTTCCATATGCATTTGCCTTACTTGCACCCTAGTGTCAACGCTTGCTGCTCCCATCTCTGGTTGACACTACTGTCTCAGCTGCATATGGTAGGGATGTGGGCCGAAGAAGGGCAATTTGCCTGGGTGCCTCTACTCCAGTCCACAACTACTTTCCTGTTAATTGTTCTCAGGTCTGTCTCTCTTTCAGCCACCTCTGAACTTGAAGCACGTCTCCAAAATGTGCCCTGTCTGCCATCCTTATCCAATCTACTTGCTTGAATGGAAACCACTTACAATGTTCATTTTCTCTTTTTCACACTTTAGGAGAGGGGCCTGCAAACTACTGCCTGTGGGTCAAATCTCACCCTCCATCAGTATTCGTAAATAAGGTTTTATTGGAATACATGCATGCTCCCTAGTTTATGTACTGCTTCGCTGCTGCAGCAGCAGAGCTGAATAGTTGTGATATAGACTGCGTGGCGTTCAAAACCTGAAATGTTTACTATCTGACTCTCTATGGGGAAAGTTTGCTGACCTCAGCTTTAGGAAGCTATTAAATAGATTTATATCTAAAATGCAGCAATGGCCAAATATATAGTAATGATGTCTTTTGCCAGGAAGATGGAAGATCCTCATACTGTAAAACATTTGCAGATTTTAATACTTTTCTGCCATGCCTTGTTTAGATGGCACCATGTGGTAGTAAAAGAGGTGGGTGCTGTGGGTTTATCACAACACTAGGAAGTGTTTTTCTTAATGTTAGGAGCACATATAATATAGTTGGAGAGAGACTAACTCTATTAGTTAAACAAGAATATGTAGCAACATTTAAGGAAGAACTGTTTCATGTGTCTCTGTCTAAATATACCATGAGAATTCCCAGAAAATAGGAGCATCTCAATGTCTAATAATTCAGGGGATTTTGATTTGCACATTGAAAAATGATAGCCTTTATTTTACCCTCAAAATATATCAAAGGATTGTTTTTAGGTATAAGACTAGTAAGTGTCATTTATTTACCTCATTTAAAAAATACGTTTCAAATGATTTTGGTCAACTGAAAAAAAAAACTCTATCATTTCTAGATTGATAACTTGATAAATAAATAACCTTCGCAAACTCAAACCACACTTTTTCCCTTCCTTTTTAAATTTAGCTTGATATAATTGAAAACTGAAGCCTGACTCTCCAGGCCTATAAGTTACAAAAGTCAGACAGTACGAGCAGAAATAATTGGCTAGTAGGAGTTACTGGTTCTGGCTCCACAGGGAGATGATAGTGGTTTCATGGGAGGCAATAGTAGTTTCTTAGTTAACTGAAGCTTGGGTAGGACTTAACTGCATAACTAAGAAGCTGAATCTGTTTCTTTTTCTGTAATATAAAAAGTGTTAAAAGCCATTTTAATGTTCAGAGAGTGGCTTCTCTTGGAAAACGTCCCTGAACATACCATGGAGCAGTGTCAACTGTAATATAAAATGTCCGAGAAATCTTGCAATTTATGAGTTTAATGACACACCTGAGGATTATGAGGTTTTTTCCATCCACTCATACTAGCCCAATGACTGATTTAACAGAAAGGAAGCAAGATGAATAATCCTGATCACCTTCTAACATTTTTCCTGTCTTGCTGACTTCAGAGATTTAGGGGTACAGCATTTGCAGGATTTGTGTGTCTTTTTGGCGATATTTTAGAATCAAACTCAAAAGATGAAGAGGAAGAATGGTTCTTAGATAGGCATAAATACTTCATTATTTGCAAATGGTCTTACTTTGCAGATATGAAGCTCTTTATTGCTCATCTGTTTTTCAGTTCAGTGATCTACTTCTAAAGGTATAAGCGCTTACTGACACTGTGCTTCCTCTCTGCTGACTCCACTGACCTGAGAACTGAGGCCTATTGGCAGTTGTATGGCGGTGTGAGTTCTGGATTTACCTCTTAATTTCCCTTTCCAACCCTCAGTTTTGTTTGTTTGATTGTTTTTTAAACCTGTAAGTGGAAATAATAATAAAGGTACTATTCATGTAGGGTTTCGTCAGGATTTTCTCGGGGTAATATTGTGAAGTATCGGGCATATAAATAGCACTTGACCATGTTTGCTATTTTAATATTCACATGACTAGTTATCTCTAGTGCATAGAATCGCCTGAATAAAAATAATTTTTAAGATTCATGTAATATTCACCTATTACAAAAATGTCTTATTTGTAGAGCTGGCGTTGTAAACTGCCTTATTCTAATAATGCCAAAGCAGTCTGTTTAAAATTTCTAGATATTAGGGTATTTTTCACTGTTCTCTTATTTTTTTAATGTCTGCATCTCTCTCTCTCTCTCCTCTCTCCCTGAGTTTATTTATCTAGTAGATAAAATTCAGAAAAACACGGATGCTATAGGGATATATACATGTTTGAAGGTTGTGGTTTTCCCATCATAGTTACTCATCAGCAGCCTCAGCAAAAACTCAGGGACTGTAGAAAGAGGAGTCATTTTTTTCTTTGATTCCAGGAGGCATCTCCAGAGCATCTTTGGGGTAATGGACCTAAAATAAACATTTAAAATGTTGGCTTTTAGGTGTAAATTTTTCATCAGCACTGTTATTCTCTCCTCATAACCTCCTATTTCACTAAGTCCCAGAGAGCACACAGGTAGGGTTGCTTGACTGGGCAGATGGATGATGGATAATTAAAGGAAGTTTGGAAGTATCCACCATACAAAAATGCCTCAGTTCTCCTTCATTAAAGTTGTCGTTACCGGCTCTGACGCCATACCACAGTTTCATCACTTCTATTCTTATCATACTCTCTTTCCATACTCTTTTAAGATGGCAATTAAATTAAATATCTGAGTTTATGCAGTTCGTCTCACTGACAAACAGTATCTGTGCTATCTGGATGTGTTTTTGCACCACTTATTTGCATGATGGTATTCAAAAACTTTTGTGAATACCAGCCATAGAAAAAACACAGGTAACATGAAGGGGCAAATCAGAAAAGAAAAAACAGAAATGACTAAGTAAAACAATAGTAAAATATCTTTTTGCCCATTGACTTGGTAAAGATCAGAATATGTGTACGCTGTGGTTTGAATGTATGTGTCCCTTCAAAATTCACATGTTGAAACTTTAATGCCAAGGTGATGGTGTTAGGAGGTGTGGCCTCTGGGAGGTGATTAGGCCACGAAGGTTCTGCCTGCATTAATGCCTGTAAAAAAGAACCTTCAGAGAACTGACAGGCCTTTCCATCTCTTCTGCCTTTTGAGGACAAAAATGTTTGTCTCTTTTGCCCTTTCCCCCATGTGAGGATGCAGCAAAAAGTTGCCATCTTGGAAATAGAAAGCAGCTGTCACCAGACACCAAATCTTCCAGCACCTTAATCTTGGACTGCCCAGCCTCCAAACTGTGAGAAATAAATTCCCATTATTTATAAATTACTCAATCTAAGACATTTTGTTATAGCAGCGGCAATGGACTAAAACAATAAGTAATAGCCAGTGTCAGCAAAATCCAAGGAAGTGGCCACTTCTGACACTCTGCTATGTGCTGTAAATTCATACAATGTTTGGAGAGCAATTTGGCAATATGTATCAAAATCTGAGAAAAAGTTCCAGGCACACACATTCTCTTTTAGAAATTTAGTCTATGGAAATAGTCTGCAGAGGAAGATGTATCTACAAAGATGTTTATCATACTTCTATTATAGTGGAAGGAAATCCTCACAATAGGTGATATATCTAATAATAGAAGACTACAATCATGTAAGGGAATTTTGTAAAGCCCTTAAAATTACATTATAGAAAAATAAAAAATGTTTACAAAATGTGAAGGAAAAAGCAGTACAGGTCATAAAACAATCTTTCGGTTTGAGCCTATTTTGGTTAAATTTATATATTTATATTATATATTTATAGTTCAATGTTAATAGTGGCTGTATATAATGGGAGGTTGGACAATGCTAATGCTTTTTCTGACTTTCCTATATATTTTTTTCGATTGGCTACAATGAACATGTATTTTTACAAAATGGGAAAAGAAAGGTGCTTTTTAATTTTAAATAAAAAGGGACCAGTAAGAATATTTTATTTTTTCACTCAGAGATTTTAAACTCTCCAGGGTGAGATTCAGCTTATGAAAAATCAGGTAACAAACACAATAGATAAATCTAATTATCATAGCAGCTACTTTGTTTTTCAGCTAAGTGGATTATTTTTCTAAAGCATTCTGGATGAGTTTCTTAGGAAAGATGAATTATTTAAAAAATTCATATTTTTCTTCTGTTGAATAAAACCAATAACACTGATGCTATTATAAAGAATAAATAAAAACCATAGAAGAATAAACTTGGTTGAGCTTGTTGGGAAAATATTTATGGACAAACTTTATTTTCAAAGGGCTATAACCAACATTGCTTCAAATCCCAAATCTTTCTTGTCCTTCTGGGTGTTCCATCATGAATTAAAAACCAGAAAGTCTTAAGAAAGAAATCCTACTCATCATCTTGCTTAGGCACCATCTCACTGCTTTTTGTTGACTCCTGTCAATTCCTGAGTTCTAGCCAAAAATTACTTCTTGAGTATTTGTCAATCTATCAATATTTCTCCTGAAGTAAATTATGGAGACCCAAATGATGTTTGCAATAGGTGTTACCTAAAAGCTTGCTTTCTAAGTGAAAAGTTCAGTTAGTTTCCGGAGAACAGCACAGTGTTTTCTATGCTCTGGGGATAGGAATTTGGCAAATGAGCAAATATGGCCAATTAGCCTGAATGTATTAATATTGGTGAATCCTTTTAGGTTTGGGATGGTTTATGTTATAGTTCTTTCCTAAGGAAATTGAAAGATGTTATGTAACTTTTTATTGATTGGGTCTCTGGCTGCCCTCCCAGTTGAGTCCTTTCACCGTTGCAAGGTGAATAGAAACGTATGTCCTGGGAAATTCACCATGTTCTGGAATGATTGCAGCAAGAAGAAAAGAACTCCTTCATTTCCACCCCATTCCTTTTAAGAAAGACCTGGAATATCTTAGGGCCCAAGCTGAGAAAGCTCTACTTATCAATTTACTACTCTGGAGACAATAGATATCCAAATCTACTGTTTTCTTCTTCTAGAACTCTTTACTTGAATACACTACAACCTTTTATGGCAAAGCAATGGTCAAGCCATCTTAATTAGGATGGCTCCTTATTAAATAACTCTTCGTGGTTGGGAAATGATGAGGCAGCCATCTTCTTTTGTCTTCTTTTCTATGAAAATAAAATTTTGTCTAATTTTTTATTAAGGACATTTGGGATTCACTTTATTAAATTTTCTACTTTCAATAACATCTATTGGATGTTGGGCAGGGGGGAGGGGGAAGGGAGGGGGAGGGGTATTTGCATACACAAAGAGTGCAATGGGCACCACCCGAAGGATGGACATATTTGAAACTTGGACTTGGGTGGGGAGCAAGGGCAACATACGTAACCTAAACATTTGTACCCCCATAATATGCTGAAATAAAAAAAAATTTTTTTCTACTTTCTTTAATAGCTCTAAACACATGACAATACACATATAGTCTTGCAAAAACAACATGAAGTTGTTAAACTAAATTGGTGTTGTTTTTTTTTTTAATCAGTACAACTGGCCGTCTTTCATTATAAAATAATTTTCCTCTCAATTCGAGCCAATTGCACAGTGCATGTGTGTTTCTGTCTGTCTGTCTTTATATGTTGCCTGAATACCATATGTCTTTTCTTGGGATAGAAAGAATTTTTAGCTCCAGGTAATACCAAACTTTCAAGACTGGAAATGCCACTTCTGACTTATCAATTGTTTCTGGCCTGTGCTTCTACAAAACACAAAGCACATATTTTCTAACCATAACTGAAACCATTTAAAGATAGTGTTTTTGGAGGGATGAATCTGTGTGAAACTTCTGTAAGCCATTTGTAGAAACGGCCATGAAAATCCTTAACATTTTATGTGTTGAATGTTTTTTTGTTCTTCCTTTGTCATGAGGATCATCTTCATGTTAATGTCACAGGAAATTGGGACAATTTAGTGTTTGAGAAATAATGAAATAGCTAAAGGAGAGATCAGACACCAGGCCATACCATGTGGCCTTCTGAGGATGGAAGACACTAAAATAAGTTTGATATTACCTTCATCCCATGCGACAGCCCCCAGAAAACAGGCTCCGAAACTGTCCATGCAGGCCTCTCGTTTGGAGGAGACCACCAGAAGAACAGCTCTGCACTGCAGCGCACTTCTTCCATGATTCATGAAGTTTAATAGCCTCTCTTGAAGTTTTCACCCAGTGGCTCAGAATCTAAACATGTGCTAATACCCAGTTCTTTGTCCTCATTTCCCGAGTCTTCTGGGTGACTCATTCTGAAAGTCCAGGTGTGGATGGGAGAGGCACATGGAGGAAAAAGCTAGGCTCAGAATTTATATTTGTCTAATGCCACATGTTCCCAAACTATTTCTGGGCTGCTTCAAAACTGGTCTGCACAGATATTAATCTCTGTGACCATATGTCTGAAGCATTTCATCACTGGGAAACAGCTGAAAGTAGTTGGTGGTGCTCTGTGGGATCCATGTTAGGTGTTGTAAATATGGACAGAAGAGGAGCCTGTTTCTGGAGCTTATGGGACTGTGATGAGAAATGCCCGCACCTCCTCTTTCTTGTTTCTGAACTTGGCTGCATAATCACAATTGTTAGGTTCTAGGTAAATTTATTCCCAAAAAGTAAGGGTTGGAGTGGATGGTGTGGGTTATCTCAGGCAGGGCAGAGGTCAGATGCAGTTTTATGGCATCCTACTGCTAACAAGGAGTACTTTTTTTAAAAAATCTAAGTCAGCACAGCAACAACAAATCACTTTTTTCCAAATCATATTTTCCTCAAAGTATAATATCATGCAAAAAAAAAATCTAAAACAAAAGAAATACACTGTACCTAGGAGACAGATGACCTCTTATTTCACACAATTAAAATTAGTGTTTAATTGGTTAATCCAAATATTTGATTAATTTTGGGAGGGTGGTCATAATAATGATACATACATATTTTTAATATTTTCATTTAACTTAAAGAGCACAAATATGCACTTATTTTCCAATCTTTTGCTATAAGGCCAAGCCTTTACTTTGAATGGGTGGTAGCTGGTTAGAGATTCACTTTGCTTCTCTTGCAAAAACCACACCAAAAAGATATCTTTTGCAATTTCCAATTTTGGTTTATTGAAAGCAAAGCAAGAATTGAAATACATGTGCAAAGAGATCTTAGCACAGAATCATTTTGTATTTTGTATAATAAGCATTGCACTCCAACTTTAATTGTTTCAGGCATACCTAATTCAAGGCATTTTAACAATTCATCTTTATTTAGTCTCTTTAAAACATTCAGTTGAGTGTTTATGGATACAATGCCCTCTTTCTTTTCTCAGTCAAATTTCACCAACGTATGCAACATTTAGACTTAATAATGACTACAATTGGCATAAACCACTTGGGAATAAACAACTGATACTTGTGAGGTGGATAAAGGGGGGGTCTCGGGTGTCAGAGAGTGGTTGGCTAGATATGAACATTCTGTACCTATGGACATCAGTCAGTATGTTTAGAAAGAATGGGAGGAATTAGTTAACGTGATGAATCCCTTAAGCAAGGGCAGTTAAGATGGTGTATCATGTAGGATGGACTAAACAATGACGTAGTAAGGAACAGTTCCCGAATAGCCATGGTTTGCAATAAGTGTTACGTTTTTCTCATGTTATGCCTCCCTCATGTGTCTGCTGGAGTTTGCCCTGGCACCCAACCTCGGGGAGCAGTGGCTCTCTGAAGCCTAATACCTGCGGCAGAGATCCTCGTGGATCAACGTTTCCACCTGCGAGTGATACATGTAACTTCCACTCAAAATTCACTGGCCAAGGTAATTAAGTCAATGACCACATCTAACTTTATCGGGGCAAAGAAACACTATCCTACCCTGTGCTAAGAGGGAAGAAAGATGGGAATATTTGGTGAACGACTTTATGACTACCACAGACAGCTTTTATTTCAATTTTGAACATGAGTAGCTCTTTCTTTCGATGTCCTTATGATCACTATTCTAATTGCTTTATAGCATAACCTCAGTGATTTCTCCAAAACAACCTTATGAGGTTGGTATGATGATGTCTATTTGATGGATGAAGAAATGAAGCACAGAGAGGAGAGATACTCGCTGGAGATCGCACAGCAGTAATCTGAACTTGGGCTCAGGTGGTTGGAGGCCAGGGTGTGTGTACATTCTGAACACCTGAGCTGCAGCTCTTTCTCAGAAGGAAGTGGAATGACAAATGGACTCAAATTCATATAATGCTGCTCTCGGCTTTATCACAAATGATTCCAGGATTTTCTCTGTAAAATGGGGTTGGCATTTCTTTGCTTTACTATCTGCCACACAGATGATTTAACAGCCATTGTCTCTGTCTTCAACTAGCCTTGAAACTCAGACCTGCATTGCCCAATACAGCGGCCATGAGCCCTATGTGACCACTGAACACATGGAATATGGCTAGTCTGAATCCAGATGTATCCTAAAATGCACTCAAGGATTTCGAAGACTGAATATGAAAAAAATGTAATATATCTCACTCATAATTTTTCATATTACTTATATAAATAATAATAGTTTAGATATATTGGATTAAATAAAACATATTAAATAAAACAAAACAAAAATTAATGTTAATTTTACCTATTTTTAAAAAATTTTGATTGTGTATAATTTTTTTTTTTTGAGACACGGTCTCACTCTCTTGCCCAGACTAGAGTGCAGTGGCATCATCATAGCTCACTGCAGCCTGAAACTCCTCAGCTCATGAAATCCTCCTGCCTCAGCCTCCTGAGTAGCTAAGATTACAGACACATGCCACCACACCTGGCTAAGTTCTCTATTTTCTGTAGAGATGGCGTCTCGCTATGTTGTTCAGACTGGTCTCAAACTCCTGGCCTCAAGTGATCCTCCTGCCTTGGCCTCCTCAAGTGCTGGGATTACAGGCATGAGTCACTGTGCTTGGCTCCTAAAATTTTTAAATTGCATATGTAACTTGCATTATATTCCTATCAGACAGCTATGCTCTAGAATCTTAAGTAGGATGAAAGATGGATTGGATTGGCATAAATCAGCAATTTATATCTTCTAAATAGAGTTTGGCAAATTTAAACATTTTAGTGAACAAGTTCAAACTTTAATCAAAGTGCTCAAGAAAAAATAGGAATTAAATAGCATTATTCCTAAAAGTCCAGTCTATTGAAAGATAAATATTATAGGTTACTTTATCAGCACAGCTCATACAAAGTAATTTTTAAAAATCTGTTTCAGAAGAATTTATGAACTCTGAGAACATTTGTCACTTGTTAATTCATCAAATATTTACTGAAGGTCTATGTGCTGGAGGCAAGGGCTGCAATGATATGTCCTAGTGAATCATGCATCTGAAATATCAAAGAACCGGCTAACCCGTAAAGAGGATGCCCCAACACAGACAATATAAAGAGCTGCTCTCTTTAACATTGAAAATATTTCGCACTTAAGCTCTGAAGTTTGGTGTGTACATACAGAAGTCCCTTCTCTGCTTAGGTCCTGATGTGTGACCCCCTGCCTGGGACCTTCTTGATCCTCTTACATGAGTCCTGAGTCTCTGACTTCTCAGCATGACCCTGGGTTCAGCCTTATCTTAGCTATTTCTTTATAAGAATGAAAATTAATTGGTGAACCAAATCGAGCATAAAGAGTATTTGAAAAAGAAGCTTCTCTCTTGCCTTGCTCATCCTCCCCACCAGAGATATGCCTCTCTTAGATGGAGACTCAACACAATGCTGGCCATGTTTCCCTGCCACCCGGTAGCCCAATGCAGGGCGAGGCAGGATGGGAAGCAGGGCTCTCCCACTGACTTGCTGTGCAGCTCTAGGGCACTCACACAACCTCTCTAGGTTCCAGGAGTCTTGGTCAGCTGGATTCTATCTCCTCCATCTCCTGGGCTGTAAATTGGTTGCATCAAAATCACCTGGGAAGCTTCCGGGATCTACCTCTGGACAGATGAATCAGGCTTGAGTCAGGTCTGGGGAATATGTATTTCCTAAGTGTCTGTAGGAGATTCAGAATGCCTCCTACAGCTGCCTCTAGAGTTTGGAAACCTTTAGACTGAATTAGTGGTTTTCAAATATTTTTGTCCATAACCCACAGTAAAAATACATTTTACATCAAGACTGAGCATTCGGAGGATGCTTAACTGAAGCAAAAGTGTCACAAACAGCATTGACCTTTTCTCTGGGTGATGTTTCTCTGATATGTTCAATTCAATTGTTTCTTCTGTATCACTTGAAAATCATTTGTTGTGACCCATAAGTTGATTCTACAAATTATTAATGCTTTGCAACTCGCCACTTGAAAAACAGTGGAAAATATGACCCTTTTCAGCTCCTAGGGTTTAAATCAAACTTGGAAATCAGAGTCTATAAACACTCTGGGCTCAGGGATGATTATATTCAACCCCACCTTTGCTGGGTTTGCATTCCACTTGGCATTCTACATCTGGAGAATCATCTCTTTAATGGTGAAAGGGCCAATAAGCCTGTTCCAATTTTCTCCATAACGAAAATAATACCTCCTAGATAATCATGCATATAATGTCCACATCAATGTATTTTAGGCATAAAAGGTTAAAGTTATGAAGAATCTGGTAGGAACTCTGTAAAGTGCATTGAATCTGGGTTAAGAGAAGAATGCTCAACTCACAACAGCCTTCTCATGACCTGAAGGTGCTTTTTAATTCCTTGGCATCTTCCCTCTTTACTCCAGGCCTTTGCTTCAAACCTGCCATCATTTCTTTTAGGTAAAGAAATCCAGACAAATCTTTCCAATCCATCATTCCTGGACCCTCTGGATGGTCAGGGAGTTGGCTGCAGCCATCTGGTACCCCAGGTGCCTGCTCTGCCCTTCCCATCTTCACAGGAGAAAACGAAGGGCCCTTGTGGGCCCTCAGCATGTGACAGAAGGACCCCATCCTTTACCACGGTGGCACATTGTCTTACAAGGATGTCTAGGGTCTCCTTGGGCTGATAGCCTACACGGTAGGGGGAAAATTGCTTTTCTGCGAAGCCAAATGGCAACTCTGGTCTTTGTCTTTGGATTTTGTGTTTTGAGTGGAATGTTGGATTATCCAGCTGCTTCTTCAACCCTGCTCCCTCTGTCCATCTTTTGGATAAATCTGTTAGTTCTCCAGACCACACAAGTGAAAAGGGTACTTGCAAATAACTCTTCTGCCCTCTGACTTCACTTTAACAGCCCTCCAAGGAGATAAGGTCGCAAGTTCACTGATGGCAGGAAAGGCCGCTGCAGGCCTGAGCGATCCCATACGCTCCCGGTGCCATTCCGAATTCATAAAGCCACAGTGCCTCGAGAGTCCAACGACTTTTCCATGTGTTTGATATTTTTAGTCCTAAGCACTGTCTTCAGCGCTTTTCCAACATGTGTTTGAGAACGACCCAGTGGTCCCATATTAAGATAATTATTTTAACTGCTGTTTTGAAACACCACAGCAGTGTACCAAGAAACTTCCTACCCAACAACCTGCACAGTTGGTGAAGCAAAAATTGATCCCTAGTCAATCAAATGAATCTAATAAGTTGTAGATAAATACATGATTTCATCACCTACAGTATGAGCACCCAAAGGGAAATAAGTGACCTCACTGGAGGTGTTGATATCCCCCCCGTAATAAATGGTTCAGCCGCATGCTTGCGCTGAGCAACCCATGATCTCACAGCACGCTGCTATAATAAACTGAAACAATGCGAATATGCAGTACGGAAAATGCTACCCGTAGTGAGCATGACTACCCGGAATATGTCTTAACAGACTCAAACATAAATTAGCCTCTATAAATCTCATTGCTTGTTGCTTCACTGACATGTATGTCTTGCCAAAATATTACATTCTTGAAAGGGCTGTATAAGTAGATTAAATGGTTTCTGTCCTTGGGAATGTGGAAGCCTTTGTTTGTTTTGTTAAGAGACTTTTAAATATCCTTAGGTTATGCGTCAAACAGATGTCCAGGGTAAATGCTCCTGACCCATTTAAACATTTCTTAGCTTGAATTAAGGTCCAGGTTCTGCAGCTTGTGTATAGTTCGAGGCACTAGGCAGCACCTGACAAAACTGTGAGGCTGGTAATGCTAGGTCTGATGGCTCTATGGTGTGACTTTTAATGGCAGAACTGAGGAAACTAAGATAAATTAAAACCTAATTGGGTGCGTTAACAGTTTTAGCAGTCTGCACATATGGATCCCATGAGGACACTTTAAACGATGTTACAGTTTAGCTCCTGTTGCAAGGCTTAGCTGCAAAATGAGACCTGAACAGTTGTCTTTCCAATCCATTTCTCAGGGTTGAGTTTCCTTTTATTTTGAATGTTATGTTCACAGAGTGCAAAGTCACATTCACCCTTCACCCCCAACTAGTTCAGTCCGTGATGAGGGGCGCTCAGAGCGTAAATGTCCCAACACAAAAACCATAGAACATTCATCAGAGAGGGGAAATTCCTTAAGGTGATGGCTCCATGGTAGAAAGTGCTCTTTGGGCAGGAATTTCGAGAAGTCCCAGTTGCCTTTGAAGGCCTCCATCGCTTCCCTGGGATCAGGGTGCCTCTAACCTGCAGACTCTGTTTTGTAACTTGAGATTATCTGTCAGAGAAAAATCTCCCTGCCTGCCTTACAATGAAAACAAAATCAATTCTACTTGAGTCTTCAACCATTCTACTGGAGTCTTCTAGACCCTGTGGTCTTTCTCTAGTTGCTACAGTCAACCCACAGACTTGGAGCAAGTGGAAGAAGGCAAATGCTTGGATATAGCTTTCATCTGGGTCTTCAAAATGGGTCCCTTTAAATTTTGAGTAAGAGTTTGGTACCACCAGGGCAATGAAGCTTATATAGATGGGCGGAGGAAGGGCCTGAAGAAACTGCCCTTTGTTCTTGCAATAAGAGAGAGAGTCTGAGAAGTTACTTCTGGTTGTGTTTTGTGATGTTTCGTTAATGTAGATTTTTCCACTGCTTTGCAAGTTAACTTACAAATATTTTCTTTTCCTGTAAAAGACTCCTTGAAGCTGGTTGATTCAGGGCCTTACTACTTTTTCTATTGACTAATTAAAGGCTCCCCTAGTTTCTTCTTTTCTGACTTACCCTAAAAATGTGAAGACTATGGAAGTGAAATGATTTCTTAACCAGTTTGAATCCACTTAGGGCTCTATAAGTAGCACAGAAATACTAGTGTGCACTTATAGGGATTTTAAAAGTTCTTTTATAAAGTAGTGATTGAGGTAAATTTTATACAATTGAGTTGAGTTAGCTGGAGATGTCTAATTATTGAGAATCATGTCCCTATGACCATGTTGCATTACCAAGTTTTTCAGCAAAATTGAAATCCTCTGGGTGGGTAGTTGGGTGTGCAATTTTCCAAAAACTGCTATATTTTTGATTTGTACAATCAGGTCACACATTTGGCTCAAGAGATGAGAAGACATTAGATTAAGCTAATGGAAGTAGCATTTTTATTTCAAATATAAATATTTTGCATAGATTTATTTGCATATCATTGCATCAACTTTTAACTTAGACATATCCGAACATGCCCCTTCCTTCTCTCCTCCCTAATACATCCTTAACCACCGTGTATTAAAACATAGACAGAAATAGAGTGTACGAGCACAAGAATGTGTGTAATTCACACACTGATACTTATTTTTGGCTCAAGTAGATGTATCTAGAGTTGTGAAATTCCCACTGAATATTGGGGTTAGGGTCAATGCCCTAGACATTTGTTTACATTCCACCAAAGGCTTTCTTGAATGTGAATCCCTCAAGCAGCACCCCCTGAGAAATCACTTAAAGGAATCCAGTGGTTCTGTCTCCTGTAGGTTGTATCATATTATTGCACGTTAATGGGAGGAGATTTCTGTCTTAATTGATGTACAATCCAGCTCTTCCAAGTTTAGATAAATACCCTTGTGGAGAAAGGTGGCTAAAATTAGCAGCCTCCACTTTCTTTTGTGCTCTTCCCAAAAGGAAGGGAAACTGTTTCACCTTTAAAAATGATGAACTGTGAACTCCCAACCTTTTCATTAATACTCTGAAGCAATGCTGAGGCTAATATGCTTAGATAGGAACACTAGATTTAGGGGATACTAAGAGGAAATAGAGAGTAACTTGAAACTGGACAACACTGGCTTCAAAGATATGGCTCGTTCTTAGGCCCAGTCACTTTTTCTAGAATTTCAGAGAAAAGGCAAGGACCTCACAGAGCCCTCCTTACCAAATCCCCCTCCTCTGCATTTCAGGGCTCCCGCTCTCTGAAGCGCTCCCAGGAGACCTGCCAGAGTCACGCGTCAGAGACCCGTGTCTGCCCGGCGATGGCTAGGGTCCTGCGGCCAGCTGGTGAGAAAGTTCACTGAAGAGGTTGATTTAATCTCTTCAGTTTCAAAATATGGAATGTGTCTGAGTTAGAATAAGGTCTAAATTGGTTTGAAAGCCAGGCCTGGATTGGAAGGGGAGAATGTCAACATCAAAGTGTGTCAGAGCCAAAATAATGTTAGAGATTTATGAGGACTACACGCATTCCCTCAATTGTGTGTGGTGTGTGTATGTGATGTGTATATGTTTGTGTGGTGTGTGGTGTGTATATAAGCGTGTGCTGTGTGTATTTGGTGTGTGTGCTGTGTGTATGTGTTTGTGGTATGTGCATGTTTGTGTGGTATATATCTGTGTGGTGTATGTGTGGTGTTTGGTGTGTATGTGGTGTATATAGGTGTGTGGTATGTGGGTTGTATGTGTGTGTGTGTGTGGTGTGTGGTATGTATGTGTATATGTCTGATGTGTGTAGTATGTGTGTTTGGTGCATGTCTATGTGTGTGGTGTGTGTCTATGTGTATGTGGTGTGTATGTGTGATATGTTTATATGTGCATGGTATGTATATATTTGTGTGGTGTGTGCATTTGGTGTGTGTGTGTGTGGTGTATGTGTATGTGTGATATGTGTGTATGTGTGTGGCATATGTGTATATGTGTGGTGTGTGGGGTGTGTGTGTATGTGCTGTATGTGTATATATGCGTGTGGTGTGTATGTGTAGAGTGTGTCTGTGTCTGTGTATGTGTGTGGTGTGTGTATGTGTGTGGTGTGTGTACATGTGCAATGTGTGTGTGGTATGTGTGTGTGTGATGTGTGTGGTGTGTGTGTAGTGGGTGGGGTGTGTGTGTATGTGCTGGATGTGTGTGAATGTGTGTGTGGTGTGTTCGTGTGTGTGTTGGGTATGCGTGTGGTGTGTGTGGTGTGTGTATGTGTGTGGTGTGTGTGGTATGTGTATGTGTGTGTGTGATGTGTGTGGTGTGTGTAGGTGTGGTGTGTGTATGTGCTGGATGTGTGTGAATGTGTGTGTGGTGTGTTTGTGTGTGTGTTGGGTATGTGTGTGGTGTGTGTGGTGTGGTGTATGGTGTGTGGTGTGTGTGGTGTGGTGTATGGTGTGTGTATGTGTGTACTGTGCGTGGTGTGTGGTGTGTGGTATGTGTGTTTATGGTGTGTGTATGTGTGTAGTGTGTGTGTGGTGTGTGGTGTGTGTGGTGTGTGGTGTGTGTGGTGTGTGGTGTGTGGTGGGTGTGGTGCGTGTCTGCGTTGCAGGAGGAAGAGGGATGAGGAGGATCAGAATCTCAGATGTGTCCCACCTTGGAGTTCCCCTCTACATTCCCATTTATCTGCCCCTCTAAACCTCCCTTGGTTGAGAGCTGCAGCTAAAATTAGGCAGTTTCTCATGGGACCGTGTTGTTCATCTGGGACACCTAGCTGGGGACTAAAGAAGGTTGGGAAACACTGCGTGAACCACCCTGAGGAAAAGCTGGGCCCAGAGAAGCTCGCGACTTCCAAGGTCCCACGGCGACTCCAGGGCGGAGCCGGCTTCGCCAGCACCCCGTCGGGGCCCTGCCCACTCGCCCGCGTTGCCAGATCGCTGCACGGCACGTTTTCTCCTTCGGGTCTCAGCTCACAGGCACATCCACAGCCAGATATGAGTTATCACCTTAAAGCATTAACTTTTATATTCCCGAGACCAAAGGAAACACTTGTAAATAAGTAATACTTTTTCCTAACTGCCTTTAGCACTATAATTTCAGCGAGCTCTGTGTGGGTGACAGTTTCTAATAAAACTCCTCTGCAGCTGCTGAGATGAGAAAGTCTAGGCGTGTTGACCTTTAGCCACTGGATGACCAGCTGTTTGCTCTGGCTGTGGACGGCGCTGGGTGGCGAGTGGTCTCTTTTCACGCCTGTGTCGGGGTGGGGTGATTTGGAGGCAGTGACTCAGGCTTCTGTGGGGAGTTATTTAGTATAACAACTTTTCTGGGGCTAGGAAGACAGCCTATAATATTTTCCAGAGAGGGCAAGAAAACAAAAGTTTCATGGGAAATTTTAAGAATGAAAGTTCTGTACATTTGAGACGTGGAAAACTGTGCACAAACAGTACCCATTAATTTCTGTTATTTTTGTCATTGGGAATGAATGTAACAATTTATTGGCTGCACATTTGGTGACCCCTTAAATTGAAAGCTTCTCCTTTTCTTTTTTGGGAATTAAGAGCACATTCCACCAGCGCTTGTGACTGGGTTGGCCCATGATGGCACAGTGATGTGTTTCCTTCTTCCTGGCATCACAGTACCGGTCTATTCACCTGCCCATCCTCTATCTTGCCTTCTCCAATCCACTCTTACCCTGTAGCTGGAAAGATCTTTCTGAAATAAGAACTGATCAGCTTTTTCTCTTGCTTCCACTCATCATTGGCTCCCGTTGGTTTTGGGATCAAGCTCTTCATGGCACATAGAACCTATAGGATCCGGCCACTGTCCTCACCTCCAGCCTCATTTAGCCCAGCTCTCTGCTTGCCCTCTGTGAGCCCGCCTTTCTAGGTGACTCTGTTCTTCGGACTTGCCACCTTCTGGTTAGAACGTTGCCTAGAGCACCCTTTCCTCTCTGAGACTGGCCCTGGAAGACTGCTTTGCTGGTCTAATTCTTCACCCCTCCCTCCATCCACATGCTTGCAATGGCTTCCTCGTGGGCAGAGTGTATTTCCCTGACTCTTGACTTTGGTTCTGACCAGATGAGTTGCTTTGGCCAATTGTGTGTGGGTAGAAATGATGGTGCCCAAGTAGAGGCCATCAGAGGCATTGAAGGTTTTTGCCATACTCCTGAGTCTCTGCCACCACCTTGAGCAGAGTTTCTTGGGTGGCTTCTGCCCCTTGGCCTTGGATCCAGAATAAGCCCATGTGGAGGAGACCTGAGCTCCAGCCTCAGCAGGGAGACAAGGCCAGCTGGATCTGTAGCTTAAAGCAGAGCTTCTCAGCAGAAGGACAGCTGACCAGGTGACCCCCAGCCCACCTGAGGACATATGGGAAATAGTAATGTTATCTGAAGCCACTGTGTTTTGAAGTCATCATGCAGTCAAAGCTAATGAATGCATTGGTCACTGCTGACTCGGGCTTCAGATTATAGCTTGACCATCTAGTTTCTGCTAGGAGGCCTTCCTGGATCTATCCCTACTCCTCTCCCAAGTCTGTGGTGGTCACCACTTGCATGTGCTGCAATAGAGGACACATCCTACTCTATGTGTCTTTCTTCCAGAACCCACGAAGTCACAGATCTCAGCTGTCTTATACCAGTGCACCTCTGGGCACAGCTTCTTCATTCATTCAGCAAATCTCTCCTGAGCGTTTAGCAAGTTCCAGGCACTGTCTTGGGAAGTGAGGGACAGAGCCCCTGGTCTAATGGAGCTCACATTTTCCTGGAGGAGATGGGGACTCCCCCACCCTCCCACACTCATAATAGTAAAGAGGAAAATAAAGTAGAGAAAGGGAGTTCTGGGGAAATGCTGATTTGTTGAGTGGACAGGGCAGGTAGGAGGGCTGACCATGTGGGCGTTGCCGATTTGCTGGCTGTGAATATTGCATCTATTTGCTAACAGAGATAGGAAGGCACAGCCAGCAGTGCCCTGCTTGATGGGCAATTGGTTGAAGGAGGGAATAAATGGGTTTCAAGTTTAATGCAAAGTATATTCATGCAGGTTGAAAAAATATGAGGACATAATGAGGAAGAAGTGAGTGCATCAGTTTTGAAAGAACATTAGAAAAAAGCCACACACTTGTAGCTAATCAGGAAATTCATAAAAATGTTCCTTAAAAGGTAAAAGAAGTAGAAAGTGAGAACTAGAGAGTGGAATAAAGCTAAAATAGATGTGAGGTTTGTTTTATGAATATTTCCAGAGCCAGTTTATTCAAATCTAGAATGTGTTGACTGCAAGAAAGAGAAACACTTTGGTATACATTCAGGAATACAGGGAGGGGGTGGTTGAAAGGCTTCCAGAAAACTCATGGAAACAGCTAGGCCCAGAGTAAGTGCAGACGGAGAAGCTATCAGAAACCAAGGCTGCCTCCTCATCACATGGATTGTTTCCCCTTCTTTTGCAGTTTCCTTTGCTCATGTGTAAAGTCCAGCAGAAGAGCCACAGCCCAAGTCGACAAGGCTCTTGATCTCTGGCACCCGCCCCTGACTGGCCTGGCCGCCAGGGTCTCTTACTTCCTTAAGGAGAGAGAAATACTATTGAGATCAGCTCAGACTATTTGTTCTTCTGACGCTTGGATGACCACATGGGTCACTGCAATCAGCTATTGCAAAGGGCAGGGGCGGGATCCTGCAATCTGTAGAGTGCTCCTTCCGGGGACTCCAGGTGGGCCAGGTGGGCCAGGTAGCTCACAGATTGCTGGCCCTGCCTGGTGAAGTCACAGGCTTCTGGTGGAAGTCATAGGCTTAGTTTTGTAGAATCTCACAGATCTCAAGAAGCTGTAGAGAACGTTAATTTTACAGTAAGATTAAACAAGATTATGTCCGTTTTATTTCTGCTAAAGTCATCTTACATATATATTTTTAAAGGAACCCATATTTTGTCCATGTGTCAATTATGTGCATAAAGTGATTGAATGAAAAATTTATATCCAATGCTGACCTGAAGAAAGAACAGACCAGGTGTCATGGTCTGTCTGGGTACCAACAGAAGATGATCTCTACTGTCATTAGTTTTTTTTTTTTTTTTTTAAAGTGTTTCCAGCCTCTCAAGTGAAAATAAAATGAAAATGCAATAGAATTCTAGTTCCAAAGACTTGTATTCAAGTTCTGGCATACCAGTTCCAAATACTGCGATCCTGGCAAGCCCATATCTTCTCCGAGCCTCAGTTTCTATCTACATCAATAAAAGAGAGCAAACACCACCAAGAAGAATGGCTCTAAGAATTAAATGAACGAGTACACAATGAATACAAATGTTTTGGTAAACTGTAAATGGTATTTTCTTGCAAAGGAGAACATACCTCTGCTAACCAGTGTGTTTTTGTTCACAAACCAACAGGAATTGTACTGTGTTTGTCTGGAAAGAGCTTATCATGAGCTAGATATATTCCAGGAACAGGATATGTCTTTACTTTCTGTTAAGTCAGAATCCACAGAGAAGAAAAAATCAGCACTGTATTATAGCAAAATACTGAACAGCTAATTGAAGGTTTTAAAATATTTGAGAAATGTTTTCAGCGGCTTGAAAATGATGATGCTTATGATTGAAGGCACAGACTTTTTGACTCTAAATTTTCTGTGCTCAACAACACAGCAGGAGAATGTGGAGTTCCTGGGAAAAGAAAAAAATTCCCCCGGCTACATTTTTTAGTGGGGCTGCATTCACACGTCTCCGGTGGGTGGACGGAAGGCCTCAGACAAGCCAAATCTTAGGAAGGAATGGCAAAGGCTCTGGAAGAAAATTCACCAAAGGGAAGGAGCTTGGCAAGTTCAGCCAGACTCAGCTATAGGATGTGGTGTCAAGGCACATATCTGTCCCAAGAACTTCCTCATAGCTAAATTGTGGATCTGACCCGAACTAGTAAAGCAGGTGATGTATGTGTGTTTTGGCAACAAAGAGACTAAAAAAGAGACCAGTTCATTCAATGGTTTAATGCTGGGGCCCAAGTGACCCTGTTGAGGGACTCAGAGCAGAGCACAGAGGAGGAAACAGTCCTTCGCCCACTGTATAAGCCACTGCGAACCGGTCACGGTGCTGGGGATGCTGAGTGGTTGGTGGCCGTGCAAATCTTTAGATATCTACACTGCAGCAGGGGCATTTTAGTGACAGTAAGGACCAGTTTGTGAGCACATTTGAGGTCCAGGGACCACGGAGTCTGGTGACCATGTGGACATATGGAGGCTTACAGCTCACAGATGCTGATTGTCATTGTCAATGTGACCTAAGGTGTACCTTGTAGGTTGGTGGAGCTTATGCATATTTAGATCGCATTAGAAAACTTTTAGGTCGCAGATAGTCAAAAGCCAAACAAACAAAAATCTGAAAAGTTAAAATAAATCCTCTCTTGGTTGGGTGAATAACATTGTCTTACTCCCAGGTTTGCATTTCTTAGTCAGGGTGCCAGGAAGTGTGGATACCCAGAAGCACAGTGACGAGGCTACTACCACTCACAGGGCCATGGTGCAAGGTGCAGGCAGTGCCTTGGAAAATGAGGATGGAAAGTCTCACACGGAAGGTGTTCTGCCACAATGGGGAGAGGCCATGGGATCAGCAGTCAAGTCAGCAGATGTCTGCTGTAACAAGAATTGGAAGCAATGCACGACAAGGACAGGAGGTTCAGGCAGCAGGAGAGGAGAGGCAGTGACTCCGAGGGAGGCCAAGCCAAGCAGAGGAGAGAAGCCAGGCCCCAATGACTGGGAACAGCAAAGGGTTCCCTCCAAGGGGCCAGGTGGAGGCCCAACAGTGTTGAGATGGTGAGCAAAGAGGGCACACAAACCCTCTGGGCTCCCAGCCCATATCACCTCCACTCTCCTGGCTTTGTGGGTGTGGGACAACTCTGCCTGCAACTTCCTGCCCAGGGCTTTCTCTGGCCACAGAGCTTGGGCACAGGTCAGTCAGAAGTTCTGGGGAGTTAACTCCCCCAGGAGAAACCCTCAGCCAGTGATGGATGGAGTTAGTGATTAAATCCTGTGGTGGGAAGAATAATGTCACCCCCATGTCCATGTCCTAATTTCTGAAACTTGTGAATATGTTATGGTACATGGTTAAGAGGAAATAAATACATTAATTGCCATGAGAGTTGTATTTAACTCACTCTAGTTTTGACCCTGGGGCTGTGTGAAGCATATATAAAATCTTGTTGATACTCTTATTTTTACAATTAATATTGACAATTTAATTCTAAAAATGTGGATTAAATGAATAGAATTCAATAAATTTCATTTGTCTATGTATGTTTACCTTTAAATTACTTTTGAAATTTTTATTCTATTTTCATAATAAAACACTGTGGCCCCCAAGGAAAAATTTCTGATTTTTTTGTGTGGCAGTCAATGTGTTAAGTTGCAGATGGAATTAAGGTTACTAATCAGTTGACTTTAAGATAGAATATTATCCGGGATTATCTTGGTAGGCCCAACATAACCACAGGGGTCCTCATGAGTGGAAGAAGAATCAGCGTCAAGGAAGGCAGAATGAGAAAAACTTGTCTGACTTTGAACATGGAAGAGGCCATGAGTTGAGCGATGTGGGCGGCCTCTAGAAGCTGGAAGAGGCAACAAAACAGATTCTCACCTAGCCTCCTGAAGGAACACAGCCCTGCTGACATTTTTAGTTCAGTGAGAACCATTTTAGATTCCTGACCTCCAGAACTGTAATAAGTTTGTGTTATAACTGTTATAAGTTATGTTATAATAAATTTGTGTTGTTTTGAGTTACTAAGCTTGTAGTCATTTGTTACAGCAGCAATAGGAAACTAATACAAACACCATAGCCCAGTTTCCTCACTCCTCAGCTCTAAGGCAGGGTCTACACCATGTCTCGGGGCCCAGTGGGTTTGAGCCTCTGTTGCCCACTGTGGTACACTGCTCCACAATGGACCTCATGTGGCCCTCTTTCCCCTCCTCTCTCACGTCTTCTTTCCCTTACAGTGCTTCTTGGGATAACTACTTAATTCCAGATAAAGGACTTGACTCATATATCTGCCTTGGGGTCTACTTCTAGCGGAGCCCAAACTGGAGGGAGGAAATGAACATGAGCCACACATTGCAGGCAATGGTCTGCTTAAAAGGATGCAAGAGTTTGCCTTGCTCCTTCCAGGCCTTGGACGCTGTTGTGGGTTGCTTCTGCCTGCCTGGTATCACCCGCTTTATTCTGATAACAGCATCTCCCCTTTGCCCGAGCTCCCCACCCTTCAGGCAATGTGAGCCCATGTGTCCAGGTGAGGACACCTACCCAGGCCTGAGGCACAGGCATTCCTTTGCCCTCAGTGATTGGTTGCGGTCCAGGCAAACAGAATATTTGCTCAAATAATTTTCTCTTTTTTCTGGGGCTGCTTGCTTGTGTGGATCTGGGCCTGAGGCTTCCTGCAGCCATTTGGGCCCTCAGGGGGAGAGGCTACTTGGGAGTAAAGCTGACGGGGAGAAAAACAGAACAAGAGGGTGAGAGTGAGAAGGAAAAGACGGGCTACAGGGCATCGTGGGGTAGGGATTCAGCACATCTGGCGCAAGCTCTACCTCGGGACTTTTCAGGACTTTCCATGAGATGATAAATTCATTTTTATCCCCATTGAAATCTGTTTGAGTTTAGTTTCTATCTCTTGCACTCAAAAGTGTCCTAACGAACACAGACTTGATCAGGCTGCAGGTCCTCATTGGGCGCCTATGTCTATTGACAAAATGCATTTCAGAAAGTGGGTGGAATGGGGCTCACTCATAGACCTGAATGGGTTGTGCATTGCAAAATGGCCCTAGGTGGGACCAGCTTAGCAATTGATGCAAGGGGATCGTCTCCTGTAGCGAGGCAGTGGGGGGTGGAGAGCTTGGTAGATGTCCCAGCTTGTGAAGTGGCATTGGGGCTTGACATCCAGGGCACAGCAGGTTAGGCTAAGCTTTAGACCCTCCTGCCTGGGCTCCTCTGAATATGGCTGTCTTGATGGGGTGGGAGCAGAAGGCAGAAGGAATGAGCTCTACTCTGCCACTGGAGACCACACTCTGCAGAGTGATTAAGAGAAAGCAGCACATTTTCACACCTCTGACACCCCTATCTTTATCCCTGGGAGTCTCATTGGGAATCCAGGCCCAGTTAAGCACTGCTTAAAGCCTTTCTTGTTTCCAACAATGACTTGAATCCATTTCATAGCTGATTTCCGGAACTTGTTCTGAATTTTATTTATCATCCATGCATTAAACTACTACTGTGTCAGTGAGGAGTTACTAGAGATAACTCAATTTGCCTACAATGTAGGGGTCGCATATGGCAATAGGGACAGCTAGAATATTGTAATATTGAGGATGGAACAGGCTAACAATAATTCAAGTGACCACTGACTCATCATCAGAAAAAATGGAGGCCAGAAGACAGGGAATCAACATCTTTTATGAGCCAAAAGGAAAAACAAAACAAGACAAAACAAAAAAACAAAGATATCAAAGTAAAATGTTTTTATCCAGTGAAAATATCCTTCAAGAATTAAGGTGAAATAAAGACATTTTTAGAGTTAAAAAAAACTACAAGAATCAACCACCAGCAGACCTATACTCAAAGGCAATCTTCAGGCTGAAGGGAAATGATACCAGACAAAGGCTCACGTTTTCAAGATGAAATGAAAAGCTCTAGAAATAATAAATATGTGGTAAATATAGAAGTTGTTTTTTCTTAATTTATACAAGATGCATATTACTGTTTAAGGTGGGGGTTGGAAAAATACAGTCTGAGGGTCAAATCCAACCCACTGCTTATTTCTGTAAATAAAGTTTTATTAGAACACAGCCACATCCATTTCTTTATGTATTTTCCGTGGCTGCTTTTGCATTACAAGCATAGTTAAGTAGTTGTGACAAAGTGTATGATCCGTAGAGCCTAAAATATTTACAATCTGGCCCTTTACACAAAAGGTTTGCCAACCCCTGGTTTAAGCCAAAATTATAACATTGAAGGTTTATAAAATATGTAGATATAATACATATGACAACAATGTGGGACCATATGGTTGCAAGGCTCTTACCTTGCATAGTACAATGCTAACTCTAGTGGACAGTGAGGAGTAAAGGGTGTGTATTTTAATCTCTAGAGCAACTGCCAAATAATAATGCAAAGAGGTATGGCTACAAAGCAAATAGATAAATTAAAAATGGAATCATAACATTAAAGAAAGGAACCTCAAAGGCCATTTTCTTTAAACACTGGCCATATGTCAAGTGCTTCGCTTATGTCTTCCTGTGTAGGATCCAGCTTTTGCCTGGACCACCTGTGAATGCCCTGCCATCCCTGAGATAGTTAGATAAAAAAGGAGGAACATGTTTGGTTAGAAATATAAAATGTTTTTTAATAGGAAATTTGACACATTTGGAGAACTGATCTCTCGATGTTCAAGAGACTTTGTTTCTCCTTCCTTGACATTTGGCAAATCTGATAAAGACATCGAGTACCTGCTGGGGTGATTTACTGTCTTCATGTTTGTTTTGGGTTCAGACCCTAGATGACCCATAAAAAGTTGTGGCTCTCCTGGGAGAATGTAATAATAACGTACAGACCTTCTCGAAGGCTTTGACTTATTTTTCAAACGTGCTTCAGTTATTTGTTAGCACCTAATGCATGAAATATTTTTTAAAAGATACACTCTAACTTTTGGAAGACTTTTGTTTCTCTTTTTGTAAGAATATGCTAGGGCAAATACTGTTTATAACTAGTTTATTTGTTTTTAGTCAAACAATTTTAAAAAATGTCTTGTAAATTCAGAAGTAAATTGTTGCAATAATCTTAGATTCCCCTTTAATAGCTGTCCTTACTAGGTGATTATAAAATAAGATAATAGAACATGTTGTGGAAGACAGTTCTATAATAGAAATGTATAAAATATTTTGAAGTTTCTCATATTAATAAGAGCTATGAAGGGAAACCATGAATTTTTAAAAGTTTTTTCTCTGCTTAGGTCAAATGACACTCAGGTGACAACTGTAACAGACTTATTTCATTGGACATATTTTCATTTTATTCTTGAAGTTCAAGGTTCAATTTCTCCTCCATTAAAAATGGATTTTTAATAAAAGCTAGTATAATGAAGTGTCCAATCATTGTTTTTAGGTTGGTTGGCTTTATAAATAAAATCTTCAACTTCTTACCTCATTTGAAACTATATGATTTCCAAAAACATGTTGCATTGGATAATTATTCATTCTGTTTCTTGATAAAGAGAAATCCTCCACAGAACTGAGATGATTAATTTAGTTAAATTAGTAGAGAATTCTAGAGTGAGTGTTAAATAGAAGTGCTTTCTTGAGTGGCCAATACTGGTGTTAGAATTTAAATGGTTTGGGCTTTTCATTATAATTCAGTCATTTGGTAGCTGGGAGTCTGAGCTTCGGACAAAGCTGAAATGTACACCTGAGGGGAAATGTCTCTTTTTACTTTTAAATCTTGTCCTGCCACATCACTGAGGTCCCTATTGTGCCATGTGTGGGTGTAGACAGGCTCAGCAGAAGGAATTCAGTGTCTACAACGTCAGGAAAACACAAGTCTCTCTGGGAAACGCTGTGTGCATGGGATATTTGCTTTGCTGTCATATGGAATTCAATCCAGAAATTTGAAAAAGTTCAACTGTGCTTCTCTAAAACCAAACCAGACATGCTGTGTGGTTGGTGTTAACCAGTATGTGAGAAGCTATAGTTTTCTTTCTTTTTCTTTTTTTTTTTTGTGATAAAATTGACCCTTTATTATTTTTATTTTTTCTTGATAAGAAATTATTATTTTTTTTTATTTCAGCAAATTATGGGTGTACACTTCCAAAGCCTTCTTGACACTTTCAGTAACACTCTCCGTTAACATCAACTAGACTTAATAATGTAACATTATTCTAAGCCTTAATAATGTAACATGACTATTATCAAATAACTAGGTACTTTATAGAAATTACCTAATTTAATCCTTACAACCCTATAATGGAGATACCAATATTGTCCCTATTTTAAACTAAGGCATAGAGTAATTACAGAGATCACTGAGTTTGCAACAGTAGTGGGATTGAAACTCAGAAGGTGGATTTCAAAGTCTGTCTCTATTTTCGTTATGTAATTAGCTTCAATTATGAAGCTTTTCATAAATTTTTGTCCAAATATCATAATATTCACTTGCATTGGATAATTGCTTATTAGGCAACTATTAGAGAAGATCAGATGGGATCTGAGTAAAGGCAACTGCTGTCCCTCATCAACTTCTCAATGTCCATGAAGACCATCACTGTCTTAATTGCAGTTTGTTGAATCATAATTTAAACTGAAATGGCATTTCCTCACTGAGACCTGAGGATCTGCAATTATGCTTCCCAACATCAGAGATTTCCTTTCCTGGGGCTTGCAAGGGTTCTAACAATATTTACCGAGTGCCTCTGATGAATCGGTCATTGGGCTGGGAACTGTAGGAGATCAAAAAATAATAAGGAGAATCCCTGTCCTTCAGTCACTTGGGCTCGCACAGGAAGAAAGAGAAGCTGACTCTAGTGACCACTGAGTTTCAAGCAAAGTGCAAGCAGAGTAGAAGAGAGTGAGAGCAGAGGTTTCATGGCTATCTGGGAAGACTACATAGAGGAGGTGAGATTTGACCAAGGATTTGAACAATGCAAACAGTAGGACTCTAAAAGTCTGATATCAGCCAGGTGGTCTTGGTGAAATTAAAAAAAAAAATTTGGACTAGGAGTAAAAACAGAAATTTAAAAAAATCCACATCTGCCAATTACTATCTGAATATCATTGGTGAAATCGTCCAAATTTTTCGTGCCTTAGTTTCTCCAGTTGTAAAATGGAGATTGCGTCTTTGGGTTCTAGTAAGAATCAAATGCTACAGTGTATTGAGAATACTTTTTTAATGAAGAGGCTATGAAACACTGACTCTTTTCACTTATTTTTAACTTGTAAAAACAGTATTTATGGAAAAGGCTAGCATAAGCAAACCTCATACGATGAAATAATCTGTCTAATAATACATGAGGATGTCTATTTATTGGATACCTACCATTTGCTGGGTGCTTTGCACATATTGCCTCAGTTAATGCTGACAGTGACCAATCAGGGTTTGGAAAAGTTATTTAATCACTGTGTCTCGTTTTTCTTATCTAGAAGCAGTAGTTAATATCTCCGATTTTTACATGAGTATAATAAAGATTTTTAAAAATTTTGCATGGCTATAATAAGGATTAAATGAGATAATATATGCAAAGTGTAACAGGATCCGGTGTTTGAGAAATGTTTGCTATTTATCATTTAACATTTCTCCATCTATCTATCCTCTGGTAAACATTTCCCCAACTCTTGGATTATACCTTGATCTCATCATTACTAAAAATTAAACCATTTCCTGTGCTTTTAGCTTACTGGAGTCCAGCACTGGGAAGACTTTGCTTTGGTCTAAATCCTGACTCTGCCATATTCTCATGTACCCTTAATCATACCATTAATCTCCTGGTCTCTTCCTCATCTGTGACTGGGCACCGAAATAGGACTCATGCCATTGTGGCTGGGGTAAGAAGTAAACAGCACAGCAACTGCAAAGTACTCGGGACAGGCTTGGTACAGATTGAGCACTCTGCATGACCTAGCCTAGTCTTCCACCTGACTTTGTTTCCTCCTCCTAGGTCACCAATCACCCTGGACTTCTTTCCATTCCTACCTCAGGGCCTTTGCACTTGCAGTTCCCTCTGTCTGGAATGCTCTTGTCCCAGATCTGGGCTTGGCTGATTCTTATTGTTCAGGTCTCTAAAGGTTACTTCCCCAGAGACTCACACTCTAACCATCTGACCTCAGGTAGCCTTTTAGTCACTCTCTACTACACAACTCTATTTTATTCCCCTCGTAACAGTTACCAGTCTCTTGATATTTTATTTCCATTTGTCTATTTATTTTTTGTTTGTTTTCATCTGAAGAGAATGAAAGTTTGGTGACAGTAGAGACCATGTTTGTCTTATTCACCATTCTGAGAGCTGGGCTTGACAATCAGAGCTCAATAAATATTTGTAATGAACCTGTGAACTGAGGATGACAGTAGGACCTCCCTCACAGGGGTTTATGAGGATTAACTGAGATGATGTACACAAATTGCTTAGTACAATGCCCGGTACACAGTCAGGTCTCAGTGGATTCCAAGTCTGTTGGGCTCAGATGACACAATGAAGTACAGAGCTGCTTTCTTGCCCCCAAGTGGCTAAAAGGCCGGAGTGAAGAGACAGCTCACAAATAAATACATCAGCATGGTACCTGCTCTCATGGAAACATATACCAGGTGTTCCTGGTGCACAGAGGAGGAGGTAATTAAAATTTCCAAGAGTGGGTGGAAGGCTAAATGGAGGAGAGGGCTCCCCTGAAGGATGAAGGTATTTTCAGGCAGAGGGGATTGCCTTTGCAAAGAAACTTAGGGGATGGTGAATATTTTGAGGTGCTGCAAGAAGTTTAGTCTTGCTGGAACTCAGGGTGTATGTGGGGAATGATAAGGATGAGGCTGGAGAGGCAGGTTGTGGCCAGACTCTGGAGGGCTGATGGGAAGGGAGTTTTCTAGGAGCTTTAATCTTTTATCCAGGGTATGTCATTCATAGCAATAGCAACAGAAGCAGTAAAAGCAGAAACAATTGTGCAGGGGTTCTGGGGCTTTTGCTTTGGTAAATGCACAGCAAAATAATTACTACCTGTATGCAAGTTATTAATGTTTTCAACAACCCTGCAAGACTGCCAGCACAGTTGCCACTGTGCCCGTTTCATAGATAACAATGATGGGGCTCAGTCTCTTAGCTCCAAATCTGGTGCATTTGCTACATTACAGTGCTTTGCTGGAAAGTTCTGGGTGGTGGGTGGTGGGGGGGCTGGAAATCAAAGACACATCCCAGACTTGACCCATGAGTGCAGATATATTTTTTCCCCCTGGGGATCTAGAAATTCTATTAAGGGAAATACAAATTACAAAGAGTAGGGAAGTCAAATCTAAGAGTGGATGGGGGAAGAAATGTCACCGACCTCAACTCACCTTCTTTATCCTACCTTAACAGGTGTAGACCCAAGAAATTTGTAAGGCTCCAAGGAGCTCCACGGGGTGTCCCGCTCAATTGACTTCTCAATTTGAACTACACATCTCCTTTCTGTTCCCCTTCTGCCAACTGGGATAGCATTGGAAGTGGAGGGCAGCACCAAATTCTAATATTAATGTGCTCAATACGGATCTAGAGAGTTGCTCTTGGCCTCATTATGATCACCATCATCACCAACCTCACCCTCGCCCTCATCACCATCATCACACCATCACCATCGACCATCACCATCGACCATCACCATCATCATCACTGTCACCATCACCATCATCATCACCATCACTATCATTATTACCATCGCTATGTAATCACCACCATCACCATCATCATCACTATATCATTACTGCCATCGCCATCACTATCACCATCATTATCACCATTATCATCATCATCACCACCATCATCACTGCCACCATCACCATCACCATCATCATCACTATAACACCACCATCACCATCACCATCACCATCACTGTCATCACCATTCCCTATTAATCCTCGTTCTATGTGCCAAACATTGAGCTAAAGTGCTTTTTATTTATTAACTCATTTGATTTTCATTATCCTTATTTTATACAGAGATAAACTGTAGTCTCAGGAATTATCAATAATTTGCTCAGAGTTACTCATCTTGGTAGTGGCAGAGCCAAGATTTCCACACAGGTCTGCTTAATTTCAAAGTTCATGGTCTCAACAAATAATTGTAAGGCAGCTTGGAGGGGCCTTAGCTTACTTCATCACCTATGTTTTGCCAAAGCTTCTGTGGACCACCATTTTAACCAGGCTAGCACCAGCAAGTATAAATGATAAAGTGACAAAGTGAAGACAATCATACCACATCGGTCTTTGGTCCTCAGCTTTCCAGAAGGTTTTTAGGCAAGGACCCCACAAATGAAAAAGATAAACCTGTACACCTGATGGAGGCGTTGAGCTCTCACACTCACAGAGAGTTAATCTCCTGAACTTTTCTTTAGCAAACTCTTGCTCTTTACAAGGCAGGGGATACAATTCTGTTAGACAAACAGCAGAGAGCTGAAAAAATTTTTTAGACCAAGCTATACTGTGTGCTTAGAAATGTATGGAAGCATATAATTTGAGGAATGCCTTTGCTGTATTGAATTATCAGTAGCTGTATGCACAATCTGCATGGATCTCTCTTTCTCTCTCTGTCCAAAATGACTGGTGGTTAGCACAGGTGAAACCACTGAGGGAAGAAAAATTTCCTTGCTGAGAAATGATTTAACTGTCCATGGGAAAATATCCTACTACTGACTTGCCATAGATTACTTTCTTCACATTGGTGGCTTTTATTTGTTTGCTTGTTTGTCCTTTGGATAAAAGGATTTTTTATGAAGGTGAGATAAAAATGGAAATTGTCAGAAAATGATTTTCCATTTCCATTATGGAAATAAAATAATCTGCCCCACAGTACCCCTACTCCCATTCTTCGTCAGGACCAGGTGAGATAGTTGACTGCAAACTCTCCGGTATCTTTCCTCTTAGTGAAAGGAGAACCTCACACAATGATGTGTAAGGAGAATTATTGGTATCAGAAGGTTCCTTCAAAGGACTGGCTGTTAGACGACTTGGGGATGCACACTTCGTGACCTTGGAAAGTCCACTTTCCCTCTGGGGACCTGTCTCCTTGGCTGCAAAATGACGTGGTTGGATGGTTTCAAGCATGTCCTCAATCAGTGCAATTCTTTGCTTAAAGTTCATGGTTAGCACAGTACAAGCATTGTGTAGGGTGTGATGTTATCTACTCAAACACTTCTTTGTGACAGTAATGGGCTATAAAGTCACGACTTTGTGCCAACTCAACACCCAAGTGACGGCTTGACTGTCACCTCAATAAAAATATTGATCAGTTTCATTAGCGGTGATGCAGCTCTTTCTTGATCTTGGAGGGTGCAAGGACCATGGTTTTTGTGTTTATATTCCAGAGTCTACAAGAATGCTTGGCACATAATAAGTGTTCACACACCCACTGAATAAAACCCTGGCATTGTGTGGCACATAGTAGGTACTTTATAAAACTTAAACTGTTTCAAATGAAACATAGGAAAAGGTGGATAGATGGACAGATGGTTAGAAATGATCTCCACCCTGGACCACGGGCTCAAAACAGAAACAAGATCTAAGGATACTGTATTCCTTGATGTAGTAGAATCCTCTTTGCCTCTTTGGAAGTTTGGATTTCTTGGTGTGTCTTGCACGTTGGCATTGATGTGCCCTGGTCTCATCCACACTGCTTCAGGCATCAGGCTCATTGAAGGTTCAATCCTCAGTCAAACATTCATGTTTCTTCTCTGAAGACTTTGAGTCCCTCTTTCTGTTGCTTTATTGCCTTCTCTAAAGGCTGGTGCAGCTGTGAGTCACTCGTTTGCACGTATGAGCTCACATCATTGTGGTTGGCTTTTCTTTCCAAATCCACACTTGTGGCAGTGTACTAACGTGAAGCCTGGATGGGGTTTCTCCTCACCAATGATGCTGTTGCTTCATCCTAGAGGTGTGTAAGAGCCAGGATAAAATATGACTGTTCAAGAAGGTAGCAGTATGCATGACTAAGGCCAAATGTGTTGCCTAACAGCATTTCTAGCATCCTGGCATTTGGGAAGCATTTGAGAGGAATCTAGAAACATCAGAGTGGCATTCAAAGGTCAGGCCAACTCAGAGGAGCTGTGTTTCTAGCTTTCCCATGCCCTTTGTGAGGGGAAAGCAGCAAAATAAATTAATAATGAATAACAAAACAACAGGGGAGAAAATAATAAGCCAACCTCCTAGGTCCTTCAAGTTAACGTCTGTGTTGCAAGACAAGCAAAGAGAAAAGACTTCTAATACCACAAACTGACATAAATTGGACAAATGAGATTAAAGCTAACCTAAAGCAGTTGAGCTTATGGGTTTACAGGGAATTAAAAGGGTATTAATATTTACTTGTCCTTTTTCCCAGGACAGTGGATGTCCCCAGATTGAAGTAGTACATTGCCTACCACCAAACTGATGTGATGGAAATGAATCATCATGCCTTTCTGCTAAATAGAAATGTGTCATTTCATAGTCACCGTGCTACAGTTTGGATATGGTTTGCTTGTCCCCACCAAAACTCGTGTTGAAATTTGAACCCCACTGTATGGTGCTGGGAGGTGGGGTCTAGTGGGAGTTGGTGGGTCTAGTGGGAGTTGGTGGGTCAAGGGAGCAGATCCCTCGGGAATGGCTTGGTGCTCTTCTTGCAGTAGTGACTTCTTCCTCTGATGAGACTGGATTAGTTCCCATGGGAATGGATTGGTTCCTAAGAGAGTGGGTTGTTATAAAGCCAGGATGCTCCTCGAGTTTTCTCTCTTCACGTGTGTCCATTTCTCCTCTGACTTTCTCCTCCATGTTAGGAGGCAGCATGGAACCTCTCGCCAGAAGCCAGGCCCATGCCCTTGAACTTCCCAGCCTGCAGAACCATGAACTAAATAGACTCCTTTTCTTTCTAAATTACCCAGTCTCAGGTATTCTGTTATAGCAACACAAAATGGAGGAAAATATACCACTATTGAAGCAGCAGACATAAATGTGTGATTAAAATTACACTAAAAGAGAGAAATGCAAGTACCAAATAAATGTCACTTAAATGAGACATTGTGTCATGGTTTCAATGTAACCAAGTTTACGAACATTTACATCAGGACAAAAATCCTCTGTTTTGTTATTGTTGGTGAAATCACGAAACTTTCTTAATATACATTTTGGAATGTATTTCTCAGAAATGAAAATTGCTTATTCACAAAACTTTCCAAATGTGTCAGAGTATCAACATTAAAGGGGCAAAAATATGCATGTCTTTGGAACCAGCTATTTTAGCCATCAAATGTCATCATGCTGTGGTCATTGTCACATTTTTTACTGTGTATGTGAATGTACATACAAGGGTAAGTGGTCTCTTGGCTGAAAAATTAGTATGTATTATTTCTAAAGGATGCAATATTTATAATCAATCTACATGTCTGGCTTATATCAAGATGTTGACCAGGCAGAAATATTGTTGCATTTATGATGAATTCAAATTTGTGACTGATGTTTCTAAAGTACTGGCCTCACAGCCTGTCGGTGGGGATCACTGTCTGCATATCTCTCTTCTCCCTGTGGAGGTAGCTGGCTTTTCAATACCAGCATGTTTGTCCACACCCTGTGTCCTTAGTCTGGGTGGGTTGGCCTGGGAGATCTTGCCATTCTGCAAATTCAGTGAAGGTCACAGGTTCACTTCCCTCATGAATTCATCAGTAGTGTGTGGAGTAACAGTCCTTGTCATTGGCACCTTCAATGCTCCTGTCCTTACCTGCACAAGCGTATCCTCGCGCACAATTGGGGAAGCCTGAGTGGGTGAATCATTATAAACTCAACACTTCTCCTGAAAGACCAGTGATTTGACCATTTCTTTTGTTGGGGGTCAGGGGTGTTTGCTGCAGTCTTAACAAACAACACTTACAGGATATATTATTTTTTTTTTCCTGGATGGGTTGTTTAAGGCATTTGTTTATTATTTATCTGAGTCAATATAAAGTTCAGACATTGGAACCCTAACGCAGCTCTGTCACTTTGGCAAGCTGTACCTATCACCCTGCTGTGGCCACCTTTTGGAATTTCTCCACACCGAAACATGCAGAGAAGCCTTATTGTGCATCTTACAACACAGACTCCATCTGTGTTACCCACAAGGGCTTGCTCTGATGTTCTCTGGCAGGCATGAGGAATGGGAAGGAGTGTTAGAAGTTAAATTGTAAATAATGGAAATGAAAGATTATCTGATTTTTTCTAGCAATGAAAGGGGCCATGTAAAACCATACCAATTGCCTTAATCCTAATTAGAAAATACTAGAGGAATTGGTTATGTAATCCATAGAGATGATGACATTCATAATTCTCCGGGCAAGTTCTTCATGTATCAGGACAAACAGGGTTGAGAATTTTAGGTACATACTGAATGTGCAGAAGAAATGTGTCATTTTGAAGCGTTCTATATGGAAGATGGTTTGGGATTATGATGGCTTGAAAAATGATGTGGAATGAAATGTTTTCAATGATGATCTTTATCAAAGTTATAGCACAACTTTATCTAAGCCTGTGTTTACTGTATTTATGCCATTATGTGAATACATTTTGATTTCATGTTGGATCAGTCCTCACTGATTGTTGAAAATCTACTAATCCACTGCTTCTCAACGTGGTGAAAGATCAGTTTTTGAAAAATTCTCGCCTCTCCTGGATTGATATGTGGCCCTTTTGCACATGACTAGTCTCCATCTTGCACCACGTACTGATCACCACGTGAGTTCACAGCATCCAAACTAGTCTGCATTCCTTTCACGGAAGAGACAACTGATAATGCATTTGGATGTTGCAACAATGTCAAGTTGCTATGACAATTTATAAATGCAGTTTCTGCTCAATTGCTTAATTTTTTGCAAATCAGTAGCAGGCAGTCAATATAGCTGGCAGTGGTCTGCAGCCCAGGCTCTGAGTAGCACTGTGCAATTTACAACCTGCTTGATGTCCTAGAGAGGTTGAAGGAAGGGACTGGGGAATCCCAAAATGTTCCTGGGTCACATGCCATAGTTAAATGGTGTTTTATGAAGAATCGTTCATTTGGTATTCAGTCCTGGGTAGTGACTGAGCTTGAGGGAGTCCGGGAGTTTTATATTAATAACCTGTAGTAAACCAGAGGAGAGTTTATAAAGAGCTATCATGATAGTCTTTCATGAAAGGTGATGCGTGGTGAACAGGATCTACTGTCTTCTGTCCATTGTCTATTCAGGGCCAGGACTGATGTAAGTCAGGGCTAATGAACCAAGTGGCTTCTAGAGGTTTCTTTGGAATCACAGGCAGGTGTGTGGTGATAAGGCACGGTGGAGGCTGGTGAACTGAGAACAAATGCCCATTATAGGAGATATATTCAATTCTAAGTAAATCTTCTGATTTTCCAAAAAAAAAAAAAAAAAACCTCAGAAATGTTAACTTTTTATATATAAAATCTCCTCATTGCTCAATTATTATTAGCTATCAACTAATTTAAATTATTTAAAAATTCACTGTCAGCCAATAAAAGAGAGAGAGAAGAACACATGAATAGGCAGCTTGGGTGTGATTCCTAAAACTCTCTTCAGGTTTCTAGAGATGAAACAGTTCCCAGCAAGTTCCATGGAATGTTGGAATGCTGACTTCCTTAAACGTAATTCAAGACATAATTTCATATTAACAGGAACCGGGAAATATATAATGAAGTAAATAGTGAAATTTACAGGTATCCTTAAAATACATTAAATTCAAATAAATGTCAAAGTTATAGTTGAGAGGTAGCTTCAGTCCGGGCACCTAAAAACTTGGATAATGATTCTCCTTTTCCTGCAGGGATTCTTTAGAGGAACATTCTGAGAAGCTTTATGTTAGTTTTGTGAAAACATTCTCAAAGCACCAGGCCCATCCAGTGAAATGCAGGGTTTTTTTTTTTAGTCAAAAACATCTAAATGGCCTTAAGTATATTGATTATCTAAGATATTTTATGTTAGAATCAAAGTGAGAGAACACAATGTTGAGGGACACTCTAGGAAATAAATAATTGCTGAATCACCTCTGTTCTTTCAGTTATGGTTTGAAATAGGTGCGTTGGGAATGTCTGTTTACCTGAGTTACACTGTGCTGGGAGACAATGGCACCTGCCAACTGAGGAGACTTCCTTACACCGAAAACTCGTAAGGGAACTCCTACCAGATGTGCTTACATTTCCCTCCAGGACTTCACTAGAGGCTGGCATCCCCCTTGCCTGTGTGGCTGCCAGCGACTAATTTAGAGAGGATAAGTCTGTGACAGGCAAGCCCCGGACTAATGGCTTTGGATCCTGTAAATACACACTTTGTGTCCTTGCTAATGCACCTCTTGCGGGCATGCCACCCGCCCACCCTGGCCTCCCCAGCACAGTAAAACACTTTGTTGCGTCTGAAATAGACGTGAAAGTAAATATTGGAGGTGCCAGGAGTGATCCCGGGAATGCGAACTAAGTGTCCCTGAGTGGCGAACACCCACGGTAGGCAGCTGGGGCATAACATTGACTCAGCGACGACTAAACTAATGTGTGTGGAGATTGGCTTCCCCAGGCCAGAGGGAGCCTACGCCAGGCATTAACCCAAAGGGCTGCAGATGGAGTAAAGAGTGTCCACAAAGATCAGGGTGGGATCACAATTTGTCTTAAACCCTGCGACAAGGATTTGAGTGCAACACATTTGGCCTGTGGAAAAAGTTCTAGCAGGGGAGTCAGGAATTCAGCCAGGAAAGAAAAGGAAGCCCATCAAAGGTGCATCATGAGGCTATTTACAATGGTGAGCAGCTAGAGCTCAACCCCTTTGGTGCGCTCTGGGAGCCTCAGGGTTATCCCACCTAAGGTTAGGGGACTGGGTTGTCCATCCACCCTGTGGTGACAAAACCCTCAGATAAAGGAACGCAGGTCCAGGCAGCAAACTGGAAGTCTGGTGAGGTAGTTTGGAGGGAAAGGGCAAGGGAACAAGCGTAGCCACCAGCAGCATCGGTTACAAGACCTTCAGAGTTTGTAAAGCTATCAGTGCCCCCGAGACATATGGGAATCCAAACAACAGTGTTCACTGTGCACACTTACAGGATTTCAAATAACTTCTCTCTATGTTTTCTAGTTGCAAATTTCTGGACGTGCTCATTGAAATTAATTTTCTTCTGCTCCCTCCTCCTCCTTCAGTTTTTAATTTGATGTTTCTGATTTTCTGGTGCCCTGGGTGCATCCTTAGCCTGCCTCTCGTATAGTTAGTTGATCACTGTCTGAAGAGTATAGTACAAGTAGGCATAAAGATGACTCTTCAGATCTTGACTGGAGATTAAAAGTCCAAGTCATATTTCCCCAGTTGGGCTCTGACACCACGTACCAGGATCAGGGGAAGACTTTACTAATTGTAACCGGAGTCACTGCTGAGTTTAGGCATGTTCTATGCCAGGCCCCCAAATTAATTCTCCCAACTGTCATAGTAACCACCCACCTTGTTCTTGGAGTGCCACACCCTACATCTCTTGATCACATTGGACACAAAAGACAAATGATGATAATAATGGCTAATATTTATTGAGAGCTTATGATTGCCAGGCGCTGCTCTAAGCTTTTTGTGTGTTTTAACTCATTTATTCTATGCAATGACCTTCTGAAGTTGGACCTATTATTATTTTTATTTTGCAGATGAGGAAACTCAGGCACTCAGAGGTGAGGTGACTTGCCTACATTGCACAGAGCTAACATGCCAGAGTCTAGATTTGAACTCATGCCTCTGTCTTTAGAGACCACCCCCCACTGTGCCATCATGCCTCAAGTGCTCTTAGCTCAGCCAAATCACTAGCTGATGAGGAGAGAAATTGCAAATATGATTTTGTTGGCTACAAGGCACAAAGGTGTCCTGGCAATGGGAACCTGTTGATGTCACTGCAATCTCCCCATTTAATAATATCAGAGAGAACATCACATGTGCAGACATATCCTCAGCAGGCAATTTGCCCAGAAAATAGGGAGCAGATTTCTGGATTGGGGAGTGGAAACGAAAGAGAGCTGCTCTCATTTAGAAGGTGAAAGCTTAGGGAATGAATCCAGAGCCATGTGAAACAGAACATCTCCTAACACTGTGGTTTCATTGAACTGGCATCCCAGGATGGAATGGCCAAAGAGGGCAGGCAGGGGCCCTGATCATGTTTTTTTTTTACTCAAAGAGTGGTCCAGTCATAGGAGTCTTGATGTTTTGTAATTTGAAGGAATTTGGGTGGCATTTAAAAGAAAGGGTTGCACAAGTCCAAATGGGAAGGGATTCCAGGCCTATGTAATGCAGCAACCTCCTCCAAGTCTTTGCTGTACAGTGAAGATTTCTGCACATTTTTGCTATCAAAATCTAAAGATCAGTTTTCAGAAAAAGAAACATGATTGATACAGCATCATCATATGCCCAAAAAGTTCACACCGTAGATGAGAGATTTTTCTTTTTGGCCACAATTTCCAAGCAAGGTCAACTTTATCCTCTAAATCTGTGGTTCCCAACCTCTGCCCTCGCCCCCACCCCATGCCACACAGCAGGAGGTGAGCAGTGGCTGAGCTAGGGAAGCTTCATCTGTATTTACAGCCCCTCCCCATCACTGGCATCGGCCCCTGAGTTCTGCCTCTGTCAGATCAGTCACCGTCTCCCATCACCCCCAGATGGGACCATCTAGTTGCAGGAAAACAAGCTCAGGGCTCCCACTGATTCTGCGTTATAGTGAGTTGTATAATTATTTCATTATATTTTGCAATGTGATAATAATAGAAATAAAGTGCACAATAAATGCAATGTGCGTGAATCGTCCCGAAACCATCCTCCCGCCACCCCCTCCGTGGAAAAATTGTCTTCCATGAAACCGACCCCTTGTGCCAAAAAGTTTGGGGACTGCTGCATTAAATCCTTGAAGTCAGCCCTTCACGAACCTCCCTTCCACTCTCCTAAATACTGGGGTTTGCAATCCTGATTCTTTTTCATGTCCCCCACTGGCCACTCTTTGTCCCCTGCTTCGTTTCTGAGAGATGTCTGGCACATAGATTTGGGAGAGTCCTTTCTGTTCCTTCCCCCTCAACTGACCTCAGGCAAAATGTTTGCCCTAGAACATATAATATCGCTTAAAGAGTTGATACAAAATTTCCTCAAAATAAATGTCTCTCAGCTTTTGTGTGAGGAAGGAACCTCTACGTGGGCTGGTCACCATTTCAAAGCTAATACTAGACTCACGATTAGTGCGCCGGCCGAGCAGTGATGCCTCCAGACATTGGAACACTAACGTTCACATCCCGCCCCAAGCTTGAAAGATTTTGGTGCATTTCCTTTCTGTTGGACAGCATAGCTTCCCTAAGCATTTCTGCTTCTGTACACTGAGTCAAACCCTAAATAAAGGGAAATACAGCTCAACATCATGCTCCAAAGCCTTTGAATTTCACCAATGCGTAACTCCCAGGATACGGCCTTATAAGTTTTTACGAATGCTCACAATATGGTGTTTCTTTGGATGGCGTTTCTGAGTATTTTCAGACTCAGATAATTCACCAACTCAAGTCAACGCTATACAGAGGTCACACTAGAGCAATTTGTTCTAAATTCGTTATTAATATGCAAGGCAGCTGCAGGAAATTATACAACTGCAAAGCATTTCGAAAAATGTTCTGCTGCTGATAGCTGGGCTGTTTGATCCAGAAACAAAGGGAAATCATAATCTTTTTGGCTATCGTCTTACTAAGAGTTTTGCTTGCCTTAATAATTGTTTTTAGTCCAAGTTATTCTTAATCCAGTGACACTGGCTCTCTCCAGTGATTTTGGATTGATAAGAACCATGTTCATAGGTTGGAAATACGTGGCCAGGACCAGCAAAGATTTCATAACTGTGTCCCTTCATGTTTGGAATAACTTCTGAAAATGAGAGTGTGCTGAAAGCCAGGATGGAATAACTAAGAAAAAAATGAAATCTTCTCATCTATAGAATGGGGTGAATAAGGAGTGAAATATGAATGCGTGAAATGAGTTGGGACTGTGTGATCCCAAAACACAGAAGTTACACTATCTTCGATGTAAAACTGTTACCAGGAACTCCAGCACAGCTCGGTGTATTTGGCAATCGAGTCAAACGACCTTTCTGAAGGAATGTGAGTTTTGTGAAGTACAGACCTTAGTCCAACTTCACGGGTTTTGAAGTTTTTAAACCAACCTTAAAGCTTGCACGGTGCCAGTTTTGAATCCCTGTGTTTCAAAAATGCTTGATGAAGGGACAGTTGGTTTCTGGGAAAAGGAATGGCAGCGGATCAGATAAGCGTGTCTGGACCACCGGGGCGCTGGGCTTCTGGAGCGGAGAGCCCATTTCTCTCTTTCTTCTCTGTGCTTCTCTGCTTTCTCTCCATGCTCCCCAAATGTGCTCCAGATGTGCAATCCCAGTGTGCAAGCTTTGCTCTGATTTGGGGCTTTCGTTCATTTTGTCTCTCCTTTCTAATCAAAAGATACCAAAAAGTCGTAAAAATCAGGTTAACTTCCCCTGTTCTAACGTGTTACTCTGGGAAACTCAGGAGCTCTGAGATTCTCTTCACTAATCACTCCTCTGTGTTAAGGGCTCTGAAAGAATAATAATATCTCAATTGAATGTGGCAGGGGAGAGTTATCTGGGTGGGTAACTGCTGAGAGCAGACTTTTCTCACCCTTTCAAAAGTGAACCCCAGAAACTCCGAGGGCCTGAGGGAGTTGGACAAAGACAAAAACACTTTCTGGCCACAGAGGGAGGAGAGAGGACATGGAGTATGGAGGAGCCCAGGAAGGCTGTGGTGTGAAGTCAGATGTCACCAAAGGGAGACTGGGCAGCTGGGGACAGTGCAACGGCATCAAAAACCTGGAATTAGGAAACCAGTCTGGAGCCAGACAGGTAGGATATTTCTAGGACTAATGTGGCTTACTAAGAATTTTCCTATACCACCTTAATAAGACTTTCGAACAGCCTGATTAGTTTGTCTATCACCTGGTTATTTATGTGTTTGTGGATCCCTCTAGGTATTTGCTCTGCTCTTTCGTACATCTCTAACGTGAAGAATTAATAACCCAATTATAAGAACTGCATTTCCTCTATGTGGATGTTCACTCGTCTCACCCCTAACATGTGTGGGGCCTGGGGAAGAGGCCACATCCCAGGGGCACAATATTTAAAAGCTGTAAATCTAGCTGGGAACCATTAAATGAAACAGATACCGTTCTCCTGCATTGACAGATGTATCTTCATAATGATAAAATAGAAAAATATGTATAGACTGTAGTTTCTATGTTATGGAGAGTCAGCAAAATATCAAAGATGACTGAGCTTAATTGTGACTGTGCACATGCCAGTGATATTTAGATGAAAAATAAAACATGCACAATTCATAAATTATAAGGTATAGTTCTTAAAATTTCCTTGTCTTCCTTGCAGCAAAATCACTAATGCTGTTTTTTAGGGTCAGGATTTTTACATTATTTGTGTTTTATAGAAAATGATGCTAACCAGGCAGACTTTCTCCACCCACTGTTGTTCTTCTGCAGGCTCCTAAAATTAATTTCAATTTTGAGAGTCTTTCCTCTGCTAAGGCCATGCAAATGGATTTTCAATACAATTTGTCGAGTAGTATTTAGATGGGAAATGAAGTGTGAAATTTGCATGTCATGTTGAGATAATTGTAATTCTATCAATAGGATATGCTATTATCATATAAATTATTAAAATATTTCAATTTTATCATATAGATTATTATCACATATCAAAATTATCCCTCCTTTTAGAGCAATCCATGTAGCAAAGATATACACTCTTCAAGTTCTCTCAAATTTGTCTGTGCTAGGATATTATAAAGAACACCAAAACACTATCTCCTGTTCAATTTATTTAAATCTCTCTTCAAGTAATGCTCTAATGCCCATAAAATACTCTCTGTAGAAGTTTATTTTGGGATTATCTGTACTTGAATCTTCCCCTTTATAATTGCAAATGTTTTTGTGTCCTTATTTTAATTTCTTTATTTTTTTTTGGAAGGTTTCTTTGTTATATAGTTCATATACACTTTTGATTTTGGAAAAAAACCCCACAGTTTATCTAAAGTTTTAAAAAATTAATCCTTTATAAAGTAAAATAGCCAAACTTGGATCTGTTTTTTGTAACCTATTGCTAACATTAATAGCAACCACAATTCCTATCAAATAATGTGGATAGTGCAAATTCAAAATTAAGTTGATTTTCTGCCAAAGATGATGATTCATTTCCAAAGACTATGATCCTCTTTATTTGAGCATCTTCACTTTTCACTTAACTCTTCCGATATATTTTGTATCTTGTCTAAATTAAATCTGATTTCTTTATCAGCATTCAGCCAACATATCCCATGTAACCAAGAGCAGTCATAAAGTCAAAATTGATAGAGTTTCATCAAGATGTTCCATTTTGGGGCAAGTCCAGAAAATGTCATATACAATTTTGAATTGTTCCAAAGACTGTCATTGCTCTTGGCCCAGCTGAGGCCATGTCTCATAGTAACAAATTCAAAACATGTGCCATGCAGGGCTCCAGGAATGCTTCTGGTTTTTAGCCAAATTTATGGTCTTACATCTTTTTCTTTACCAACCATGTCAGCACCACTATCATAGATTTGCTCTGTACAATCTTTTAAATTGTTTAAATAAAGCTGACATTTAAAATTTAATTTTATACAAATTTAGCCAAATCCTCTGAAAATATTTTTATAGAATATAACTAGTCACAATTCTAACATCATATACAATGCTCATCTAATAGCATTTTTTGGATATGCAACTTTAAGAGTCATATAATTTTTTAACACTTGCAAACTGTTCCTCAGCTGCCTCATGCAACTGTTGTGAAGAGTGTGTTAATTCACGTGCACCTCTGGAACCAGTGATTGGAACACAAGGGAAGCAAGGAAATGGATGCTAACTCTATGTCATTCATTCTATCTGAGGAAGGATTCCACAGATTAATTGATTGATTTTTTTTTCTCCTCCAGCCACATGCTTTTGCTATTCAAATTCTCTCCACTCGTGAGCATTGTATGTTTCTGACTTTGGCAGCCAGAAGATCCAAAAACTTTCACGGCATTTGGGGGCAGTCCCCTTTTGTTTCAAGTACTTAGGGCAAGAGATGTGCAGTCATCTGTACTATCTGGCTCCCATCTGATTGCCAGAATTGTTCTGTCCAGGCCAGCTGGCTAGACTGATGACCCGTGAGTTTCCCTGTTGATTTACAAATTTAGTCCAAAATGCGACCTTCTCAGAAAGAGGGCCTCATGCTTTTCCTCTGGGCCACATATTGAAACCTTGTGATAATGGTTTTTTTTTTTCTTTTCTTTGTTGTATTTACAGGGAACAGTCTCTGATACATACTACTAGGCACTTTGTAAATATTTGTTGAATAGATGATAATTATAATAATAACAATATCTACCTCCAGATTTTATTGTAGGATTGTTTTGCTGCTGCCATTAGAATGTATTGTCTGAACTGTGTAGAAAAAAACATTTTGATAAAACAAGTGTTAATGGAAGACAAATACATTTCATTTATAGGATGATGATTTATAGGTAAATTATGGACCTGCTGCTGAGCAGTGACTTTTTTTGGATTGTAAATAACAGGTGAAAATGCCTGCCATTGTCCATGACTATTGATTATGATGTGCACACACATGGATTCATATTTAATTCTGTCACCTTTCTTCTTTGAAATTGCCACATCAGACTATGTTCATGGACTTTAGCTGCCATTCTTGGGTGTAATATGAAGGGCAGTGAGAGACTCTTACGAGCCCAAGGGAAATGAAACACAATGACAAGGAGGGAGGAAAAGAGAAGACCAGAAACACATGCCCATGCTGCAGCAAGACTTTGTTGACTCAGCTAAGATAAAGATTTCCAGTAGTGTCTCAATAGGATGCTACAGAACATTCAGAAAACAAAATGTCAAGAAAAAAAGCATTTGGATGAGAGTAACTTTTGACACTGCTTATAAAAGCTGTGCATGTCAGACAGTCTTGCTTAAGATCTTGCTTAAAAAATGAACAAAAACTTGTTTCTGTTTCAAAAGGTGTTTGAGCATCAGTGGCAGCAGCAAAAACAGCAACAACAAAAAAAATTAGTTGAGCATGGGTAGAGTTCTGCCAAGGGTGTTGATTTTACCACTTGCAATTCCCCATTGATTTGTCTGACCAGCATTTGACTGACGCCTGCATAAATCTCATCCTCTCTCCTAGATACTAGTAGAAAAAGAGTGGTGAGAATTACAAAGAGTAAACAACAACAACAACAAAACCCTTATTCATTGAAAAGCCATTAAATCCTTTATAAAGCTTGCAAAAACTTTACTCCTCTAGATTTTTATAACACCAAAAAGACTGCATGCCTATTTCTTGGTGAGGTGTAGTTGCTCTGATGCTTATAGTAGCTGATTAGGCTGGGATGAAAGATAGTTAAAGGTCAAGGTCACAGTGTTGACCCCCATGAAGACTGCTGAGCAATGCTTTGTGGCTGGGTCAATGGAATAGTGCAGTCAACAAATAAAATCGGGTTAACCTGATGCCATGGTCCCATCGGTGAAGTTTTCAAATGGAATTTTTTTTTAGGAAAAGTGCACAAATCATTAGTTTGTAGCTCAATGAATTCTCACAAACTGAATAATTTTGCATAACCAGCACCCAACTCAAGAAACAGAATATTTTCAGCCCTCAGAAGTTCCCTTGCCCCCGTCACCTTCCAGACAGAGTCCCCTAAATAGTAACCGTTATCCTGACTTCTAATACCATAGATTAGTTTTGCTATTTATGCAATATATATCCTTATGCATAAGACTCTTCTTGCTCAACAATATGTCAATTTCCTCTACTTTGTTGTATGTAGAGATTACTCATGCTCATTATTGCATAGTATTCAATTTTATTGTTATACCACAATGTCTTTATCCATTTTACTGTAGATCAATTTCTCCGTATTTTCTAGTTTTGGGTTATTTCAAATAATGCAGAAATAAATCCTCTTATGCATGTCTTTTGTTGAAACATTCACATATTTTTGTTGGCTAAATATCTAGGAGTGGAATTGCTGAGTCATAGGGTATGGGCTTGTTTTGCTTTAATTAATACTGGCAATCAGTTTTCTAAAATGTTTTGGATTTTTACTCCCACAGTTTGGCAAACTGTTTATTCATGAATAATATAAAAGAAAAAATTATCTCAGTTGAGCTGTAGTGAAATTATTACATTTTACAAAGAAGCTGAAGCTAACCGAAGTAACTATTTCAAAGGAGTATAACCCAGTGTTGGCATCAGCATTGCTAACCCTGATTCTGATTCTAGACTCCACAAGCCATCAAGCTGATCTTATTTTTTAAGATGCAGTCAATTGATTTTATATCTTATTCCAGCTCTAGCATACAATATGGTAGGTAAAAATTCTGGTGCATTTAATTGAAAAAATAGAATTATAACAAAAACACGGGAAGATAAGAACCACGGACTACTCACATTCTGAAGGTTATCAGTCATGATGCAAGTGCCAAAACTGCATGTGCTCAGGCCCGTCTTTTTGGTTGGAGATTGCACCATTTGATATAAATAACCTTGAGAAATAGCTGCAGATAAGAGAAATAAACATTTTAACTGTTCTTACAATCAAGCGTTAGTGAAGGGAGTTACAATCTTGGCTGTAAATGTTAACATTTACAATGTGACCCGTTTTATAAACTTAACGCTGCGTTACATATGTGCTCACGTCTATTTCTAAGTATCTGACGAGGGCACTGATAGGTTAGTGGTTAAGTGAGCTCTAGCTGACAATCCCTGAGCTGATCTGGTGAATTTGTGAGCAGACTTGCAGGATAGAAAGAAGACGAATAAGAGATGGTTGTGTTAAACAGACTTAGTCCATACCAAGGGTGTAGGCCATTGGGTAGACATTTTTGTGATCAGTTACTGTACCTACTCTGGTGACCAAGGTCTGCTTTCCAGATAAAGTTGGAAACTGTCTGCTCCACGGCTAAAGGGTAGCTGTCACTTCTCTTGTGCATGATTGCTGATAACAGTAACATGAAATTTATTGGGTGCTTACCAGGTACCTAACTTGTGCTAAGTGTTTTGTATATGTGTGCTTGTGCCAAACAAGGACCTTTGATGTAGGTACAATCGTTCTCCTAATTTTGCAGATAAGCAAGTAGGGGGTTAGTGAAGTTCAGCAGACTTTCCCAAGATCTTGTAAGTCATTAAAAAGAAAGATGAGGCCAATGTAACTCCAGAGTCCAAGTTCCAAAGCATCAGACTCCACGCAGATGCAGGAGGGCATGGGGCAGACTGAGAGGGTGGGAAGAAGGAGTGCAGCTGGGGAGTTATTTAGGAAAGCAAAAGAACATGAAAAATGTTAAAAATAAAATTTTGACCAATAACATTATGAAAAGGAAAACTTAAACTTTTGGAATTCTTAAAGAGTGGCAAAGTTTCATAAAGAGTACATTAACAAGTAAAGAGCTTCACCACAAGAATTTGATAAGATATAAGAATTCCGTATCTTATGAATAAGATATAAAAAAGGATTTGAAAACAGTACAACCATAGAAATTTTCTTGAGATTTTCCCGTCATAAATACTACCCAAAGTAGACAGCAAATGGCAGTGTAGCCTCCAAGAATGTACTGACCTCTTGGTTTCAGTTCTCAGTTATAGCAATCCCTTAGTCGGCTTTGCACCATTGAACTATTAAAGAATTACCTTTCTTTCTTCCTCTTAATCTGCTTTCATAATGTTAAATTTTTCCATTAATGAACTCCCCATACTTAAATATATTTCTAACCTTTCTACTTCTAAGCTGCTAAGAGGCACATATTTTATCATATTTTATTGGAGAATGAGGAGGAAAGGAGGTTGTGCCTGCACCATCTAAAGGGTCCTCTCAGGTCCCTGATGCTCCCAAGTGTGGCCCGTGGCCCAGCAGCACCAGCATCCCTGGGAGCTGGTGATAAATGCACAGCATTAACGCCCCTCCCAGACCTACTGAGCCAGAATCCACATTTTAACAAGATCGCCAATGGATTCATATGCAAAGTGTATTTTTAAAAACGCTCTTTTTAGGTTCACAGCAAAATTGGGAAGAAGGTCCAGAGATTTCTCATATACCATCTGCTCCCCCACATGCAGAGCCTCCCCCATGATCAACGTCCCCCACTAGGGGTACATTTATTACAGTTGATGAACCTTCACTGACACTTCACTATCAGCCATAGTCCGTAGCTTACATCAGGGTTCACTCTTGGTGTTGTACATTCTCTGGGGCTGGACAAATTGTATAGGGACGTGTAGCCATCATTATAGTGTTATACAGAGTATTTTTACTGCTTTGCACCGCAATTTGAAAAAGCTCTATATTAGCTATACAATCCCAGAGGGTGGAGAATTCTCCTTTGTAGTTTTTCACATAAATCATGATGGCATAGTTGATTAACCTGCAATAAGATGAGGAAGCGATCTTTAAGAAGCAGATAGTACCCGTGCTTGCAGAAGTTTCCACTGAAATAAGTATTGGCCATCAATATGTAATCTTCATTCAGGCTAATTTTTGGCTTGTCATGGTAAATTTCCATTCAGTTACTGGGGAAAGATCTCTTTGGGGGCACCAATTTCCCATTTGAAAGTATAGAAAAGCAGCATGTGCTAATCTTGAAATGAGGCATACGGTTATCTAGGCCCCGGTGGTATAATAATGGGTGACTGGTGGCTGACTCCCCAAGGATAACCCCTGCCCAAACTTCTGAGTGATTGATTTGGTCCATCTGGGTTGAACCATGTCTGGTTTGTATTATCTGAATACAACCCAGATCTTTGTAAACAAAGGAATTAATTTAGAAGAATCGTTGTGATAACTATAAGTGAACTTTATTTACTTGTTAATTTAAGTACTTATATTGCTGATTATAAAATATAGCTATGCTTTTATTTAATCACTTGTCTTTTCTCATGAAAGCAGGGATTCTCAAACCCGAGCAACCACAGGATGTCCTGGGAGGCTTGTTAGTGCACAAAATTCTGTGCTTCACCCGCAGAGTTTCTGGTTCAGCAGGTCTGAGTGGAACACAAGAATGTGCATTTCCAACAGGCTACCAGATGAAGCCAGTGCTGCTGGTTCAGGATCATCCTTTGAGACCCACTTCCCTAAAGAATTATCAAACTCGTGGCCAGGAGTGGTAGTGGCCACTTCTTTGTCTCTCTTTATGTAAAAAAATGTCATTGATTTCTTTTTTCCTGTACTTGTCTGTACCTGACTTGTTGGCTGTCTTCTTCTCTAGTTTAAGGAAGAAGCCCACACAGATGGGGGATGGGGACCAGGGGAGTGCAGCTCTCTCCATACTCTTTCTGCAGTTATTTAATTTCTGTCTAATTTATAAGGCATTCTTGGCATATGTGAGCCTGTACAGTCAAACTGAGGTAGGGTCCAGGAGAGGCTGTGGACCAGTGTCAGCCACTAGCCATATCACAGAGGTGAGAGTGACCTGAGACTCAGAGATAGGAAAAATGGAAAGAGGCCCTGCTTCCTTCCTGGTCTACCCCAATAAAATGCTTCTGTTGGTAAAGCCCAGTCTCATGAGTATTTATTTTGGAGTAGACAGTTTGTGTCTACTCCTGAAACAGTGGGGTTTTCCAATGAGCCTAATGCCTAGTCTGGGACTCTAGGTTAAGCTACGGCATGGTGAGGAGTGATGGGTCCCATCCACAAAGGTCAACCTGAAAACCAGGACTGTACTGTAACCCTGTCACCTCTGCAACATATATATTAGTGTGAATTGGGGTAAAAGGTGAGACTGATATAACTTATAGGATAATTTAAGAACTAGCCTAGGGTGAGATCTTAAAACTGCTGGTAAAGTCAGAGCCACTATCCTTTGAATGATCCATTCAAAATGGAACCAGAAAAAAAATGCCTATTAATTCGGAAAAATTTGAATGAACAAGAGTGATGCCTCTTTACGAATACAAGAGAGCTAAGATTAGTAGGAATAGAAGAGTTGCATGGTTTCTTGGACTGCTCTCACTAAGTTCAGAGTAGCTGAAGGTCTCTGTTAAGAAAAGCCTGGACATCAGCGATGAATCCCTCAGTGTCTCCCATTACGGACACTGTCAGGGTCCTGCTCATAACGCGGACCATTTCAGAGCACTTAGCTGCAATCTGACACCGCCAGCACCCTCACACCCCACACATACACACACACTCCACCTCTTGCTTTTGCCTGGAGATTTCTCTTTCTGCCAGAGCCAGGTATGGCAAGCTGGAAGTGCTGAGAAACAGCAACTGCACCCCCGTCCCCACCCACAGCAGCCTCAAACAATGACAGACAAGAACTGGGGTATAAATACCTCAGCTTCCTCACCTTGGAGAGAACAAATCTCAAACACTTCCCAGGGTTTCCCCAAGGATTAAGTTCCAGTTGCCCACTGTCTGGTCTACCTTCCCTTGTTCACTTCCTTGCACTATTATCAGTGCACTGGGCCCCTGTCTTCTGATGTCTATTCCCAGCTGCACTGAACTTGGAATCAGAAAAAGAGAGACCCCCAAAGAGCTTTTTGTTGCTGCTGCTGCTGCTGCTGCTGCTTCTAGCTCCATGACTATTACTGTTTTCTGCCTCGACAGGGGAGGCAACAAGGTAGGAAAGGCCATGAATCTACGGTGAGGCTACCTTTCTGGAACTCACAGTTGTTCCAACAACAAGCTCTTTGCTGAAGTCAATGCTTAAGGGACTTATTGGGCCTGGGATTGTCTGCTGTTGGTGTTCTGTAGCACAGTCTTCAAAGACAAAGGAAAGTGGTCATGGCAACGCTCCATTCCAGTGACTTTGGGTGCCTTATTTATGCTTAAAGTTTTCTATCAGGTAGAAAGTTAACCTCTGCTCAGTAAGCATGACACAAAAATTTTGAAGGTATTGAGTGAAAAACTGATTAGAAATTTTCAGGATTTTCAAAATTTCCAATTGCTTTTCAATAAATACCTTCTAAAATTAAATCTTTATCATTGCTAATATCCTTCTTAAAAGACAGTGAATCACTTGTTATCAAAGATCAAAATTCCTAAAATATTTTCAGAGGTTTTATAAAGTCAGTGGTTGCTTTGGAATTTTTATACCACCCAATGCTGGATAAAATCAGAAAGCCATTGCCTAGGCTTAGAGACCATTCTAAAAACTGCATGTTTTTTGCTATTATAATGCTTATTGCAATGGACTAGGTCCTATATATCAGATTGGTGATACTATCAAGCCGTCAGAAGGCCAAGAGGCACTGGAAATTAAATGTTTTCCCAGGTAAAGCCATGGTAAGGATAGGCAAAACTGGCATCAGGCTGACTGTTTCAAACCATGCATCAAACTTTTGAGGTTAGGCAAAATTGAAAACATATTTGGAAAAGTTAATTTCCCTTAATTTCGAAACCCATGTGTATTTCAAGGGAAATTTAATCCATGTGTTTCTAATTCATTTACACTCAATTCATCAAAATGTTATTTTGAAAGAATTATTTCATTTTTGTACCCAGGAAATATTGTGAATCTCTTTAACAAGATTCTTGAAGGCTTGCATAAAATGTCTTTGGGTTAAGAAATTGTGTTTGGCTAGTCCTAAACAGGACTAATAAACAGAGGTAGGGGAAGGCAGTACAGTTCTAAAACTAGGCCCGCCAGATTTTGATGGGTTGTGCATTTTGCTGTGCAAAGCACAGTAGATGAAGAGGTGCCCCATATCCAGTGACTCCACCCCTCCCTCACCACTTTAATGATGGTTTCCTCAGTGAACTATTACTGTGTGCAACATAGATTGAGTTGACCCTCAGCTTTCTTTAGGGCATTGAGATATATGTATATATCCCAATTATTTAAATGAAGACATTGATATTATGGGTTAGAATTAGTGGGACAGCTGATAGAGACTATGATTTGAGACTTTCTATAATAAGAAACTGAGGATGTTAAATCCTACTAAGCAAGAGAAACCCTGAGAAAGAAAGGGAAAAGGAAGCAAGAAATTTTACAGAATTAATTTAATTTGTAAAGAAACTCAGTGGATGAGGTTAGTTATAATTTTACGTACAATTTCTGGGATGAGAAACAAAGGCACTTTTATTAGATAAAATGTTAATATGAAACATGGAAGAAAAGTGGATTATTTTTCAATGCTTGTGTTTCTAAAATATGACAATTATTTCAAAGTCCAAATATATTTGCAACTCTTGATGAGGTCAGTGTGTGGTGAGAGAAGTTCCTTTGGTTTCTGAAAGCAAAGGAATAAAGCTTGGCCTTGCTCAAGTTTTTAATTTACAACCAGCAGGGGAGATGGAATTTGCTGAGCTTCCCTTCTTGGGCGGCTTCCATGTGAGGGCGGGAATGCCAAACAATAGCAGTCGACCTAATTATTAGCCATTGCAGAGCCAGCCAGTGGGCCAGCCACCTAGTGCTAGTCTTTTTAAATAGCAGTGGGACAAAGTCGGTTGGGAGGAGCTTCCTTGGTGGGGTTCCCAGGGTAGATTAGCAGGAGAGGACAGTCTGCACTTCACTTGCAACAGAAGGAGATACCACTGGGTCCTACAGAGCTCTTAACAGAAACAGTGGCACTGCCAGCTACTTGAGGGCAGGTAATAATATTAATATTAATAGATGGCGGACATATTGCTGTCCTAGGCCAAAAGATGGCAGTCTGAAATGGCCACCTTCTGTGAACTTTCCTTCTTCATCCCTTATAGTAAATGCTAACTTATTTCTTTTTTTCTGGTGGTGGGAACTCTTTCTTAAAAGAGGTTAGTGAAAGTGCTTATTTTGGTATTACCAGCTCTGTGTGTTGGGTGTCAGCCAAACTTGCCAAGTCCACATGGATAGCCACATTAACTCTAAAGATCTAGCGCAAATCCAGGTGGAGGGAAGTATGTGTGGGGCGGAGAACTAGACCTTGAAGAACACACACCATATATCCCTTTGCCTCAGGCTGCTCAGAGAAATCTCAGTCCAGTTCAGGAAATGTAACCTAAAAAACAATCATGGGCCTTTCTCTGTTCACCTTTAATGCTTTTCTGAGTAGAATGGTGGTAAAGTTATCCAAATATCACGTGATAGGAACATCTAATGATCTTCGGGTTCATTCTTGGAGATAGCAATTAATTATTGGCATATTGAGACAATGTCTGAATTTAAAAATCATTCAGTGAGTGTCTGTGGCAATTCCAGTAGAAATAAATATGAAAAAAATCTAATTTTAAAATCTTAAAGTTAATATGCCCACAGAAGCATCTTTCCTTTAATGCTATTTTCTCTAAAGTGTAGAAGGCAAATGATGATGGGTTTGAATCTGGGTTTGAATTTCAACTGCACTTCTTTCTAGGTGAATCTATTATAATTTTTGTACTTGGATAATAACTAAAATAACCAATGCCTGTCTTCAGCTATAAGGAAATATGAAAGCTGACCATGATAGCGCCTGTAAACACCACTGCAATGCCTGCAGCCCAGTAGGTGCTCAGGAAATGTTACCTCCATCTCACTTCTACGAATACATGGTTTTTGGAGTTGTGTGGTTTGACTAGTATTACACTTCTGTTATTAATAGGATGGTTTTGAGAGGTAATTCTGTGTTAATTATTTGCTACTCAATTCAGTCTCCAAGATATCTTAATTCCAAATTCAAATTTAATCATAAACATATGGCCTGCTTCTTATTTAACATTATAAAGGAATGAGGGTTTGATCATAAGTTTATATTTTTGGAACATGCTCTGGTGGCCATTACAATCAGAATAATTTCTGAATCTTTTTTTTTTTTTTTGTGCATCTGCTTCTGAAGAATTGATTGGAAGTAATAAAGTGCTCTTGTAGATCTTTGTTTTATTTGTATTTGATTACCTTATTAAAACTGAGAATGTGATTTTTATTCTTTTCATGATCAGCTACATAAGTGTGCTTCATAAAATGCAGATTTAATCCTAAGTCAGGGCTTGCTGCCATGTAGCTTCCCCAAGCACACAGTTCCCACTAAACTCAAAAGTGCTCTGGGTAAAGGGACATTTAAGGCAGGAGCAGTGATTCCATTTTGTGACAGTGCCCAGTCTTCACATCTGCATCTGCACGAATGTGACAATATGACACACGGCAAAATCACTGAGCAATTAGTCCTTGATGAAGGGGTGGAGCTAACCCCGCTGGGGCCTTTGCTCTGCTCTCAGAATGCTGCTCTGGGTGTCATCCAGCTTTTCATCGTTCTCCTTGGGCCTCCTTCGCCGCCATTCCCCTTTTCCTTCTTAAGAGCACTCACCCACTCCTGGGCTCTCTTTTCCCTGAAGAATGGTGCTGGAACTCTCAATTTCTGCCTGCCGGTGCTGCCCCAGTCAACACTTCCAGCCACAGTGTGTCTCCTCAACCCCTGACCCACATTTCCAGGTGCCATTGCCTGTTAGGTGTTGCTAAGTGTGTGTTGGTTTATATGATTGTGACACTGGGTACCCATATGGTCATAGCCCCTGATCGTGGCCCAGTGAAGGCTCTTACATCTTTCCAAAGTCTGATGCCAGGATCTTACCCTCAGGGACTTTAATCTAGTGGATCCAGGAGTGTGGCCTGGGCATGGGGCCACATGCCCCTCAGTAGAGTGGTTGGGTCAGGGACTGCAGGGCCCACAAATCCTAAAATACTACTTGGCCCTTCACAGAAAACGTTCGCTACTCGATGATGTGTAGCCAGCCTCCCGTTGCTGGCTCATGTTCTGCTCTCATTCTCACACCAAGCTCCCCACACATGTTTACTGTCCTTTCCAGCCCTTCTTTCTTACTCATCCTCCAGCTTCGGTCCAGGATATTCTAAACACCTAGGCTCCCGCCTTTCCCACAGTGATTACTAACGTTCTGCCCTGGCCTCAAATTCAACTTCTTGATGAATCTGTAATGAAGGAAGTGGTAGGTAGGAGTAATCTGTAGCTCTAGCCCCATGCCCACACTGGCCATAGTCTCTTGCCTAAAGAGTATAGAAATATATGTTTGTGCCTATCCATGTCTCAGAATGTTTTTTCCAGATTGATGAACTTTTAACCATTATGTCACAAACCTAATTTCCCATCTTGCTGTGTGCTAGAGGCATTGCTGGGCGCTCTCTGCTCTGCACTTTACTATTGGAAGCCTCCACAGCACAGATGGTGTTATTAAGCCCACTGTATGGATGGCAGACTGGGATTCAGAGACGTCAGGGTGTGTGCTCACGTTTACAGCGCTAGTAAGCAGCAGAGCCAGAATCCAAAGCCAGGTCAACTTCAGTCCCAATTGCCTACTAAAGGACTTCATTTCCATTGCGTCACCAGGGAATAATGGAGAATAACGTGTTTTCACTATTCTAGTGGAAATATTTCTGAAACATTATACAAACTTTTCTGCCATCTCAGTTAGGTCATACTGAATATAAGTTAACCTTTTCAGGGCTACTTAATCTCGTAACTATTAATGTAAGTTTTACGGAGATGTGAAAACATTGGAATCTATACTATGACAATTAATCATTTCCAACTGGGTTTGAAGTCTTGGGTCAACCTTACTCTGACGGGGTCAACAGGAATCAGTTGTACTTTTCTGCTGCTATTTTGTTCTTCAGCTCCTTTCCCCCACCCAGGTGGGCAAGCTTGTGTGTAACGTGAAAGTGAACCAACCGAGTGCCATATTGCCCCATGGTCAAGAAGACACATTTTGGGGCCAAACAGCTATAGGTTCTAGTTCTGATTCTGCCACTAATTAGCTATGTAAACTTAGGCAAGTCACTTGGCCTCTCTGAGCCTCAGCTGCTTCATCTGCGTGGTGGAGTTAGAAACAACTCACACAGGGTAACATATAACTCTGGGAATGAATCAGGCACATAGGAATTATCCACTAGGTGGTCATTATTATTATTAGCTTATTGAGGATACTTTTTAACTTTGCTGCCTGGAAATGTTGCTTCTCAGATGACTCCATTGTGCAGCCAGGATTGAGAGTCACCAGTCTCATTAAGACATTATTGTCTAAACACATCCAGTCTCCTAATTAAAAGTCCAAACTCCTTAGCAGGTGTACGGAGTCCTCGAAGGCCTGACAGCCTCCTCTTTGCCATGCCCTCCGAGACTCCAATTTCAGCTGCACAGAACCACAGCCAAAGGCCTGTCTCCTGTTCAGGAAGATCTGGTTGCCCCAAGCCACTCCAGCCTAGGGACAAGCCTGGTGTTAGCCCAACCATAGTCAACATAATTTCTCTGGTTCCTTCCTCTGTGCAACACTGTGAGATTTTCAGCCCTCTGCAAAGTTTCCTCTTATTTCTACCTGAGTTCCCCAGGTGGGGTCCAATACGCCCTGCTAATAATTCTCCCTTATTAGATTGTGATTTTCAGGAGGTCAGGAACAGCTTCTTTTTTTATAGGAATATTGTCAGTGCCTTTTTGCAATTGCCAGCTCAGTAAACATATGTTGAATAAATGGATAAATGAATGAATGAATGAGTGCTACATGACCACAGCCACAATGGTGCTGAGTCCACCAACAACATACGCTATTGTTATCTGTCCAGTTTTATGGACTTCAAAGACGTCCTTCTCCCTCATAATGACTCAGAGAATGTGTGTGCATGTGTGTGTGTGTGTGTGTGTGTGTGTGTGTGTGTGTGTGTGATGAAACAGGCTGTGAGCCTTCCCTGCTTCACCCGGAGGAAGTTCTCCAAATCGACAAACTCCCCTGAGGCTGGCCTGGCCAGCCCTCTGCACATTTCCTGGGTCATCAGGCCCCTGAAGCACTTCCCTGTCCTGTTGAAAGGTCGAGTGCTGGTTGGGTGTCCTTTGCTGATGGCCCAGGATGGGGGTCAGGTGAGGACTGACAACACCTTTAGGATGGAGCTTTTCCTCCCAGATGTTCCTGGGTGGGGGTTACCTTATGAAATGGCAATACCGCAGGGTGGTGACCAGACGCTCGTCACAGTCAACCTGAAGGATACACCATTCCACCCCTACTCCTCACCCGTTGTTGGGTTGGCACCTCCTTTTAAAAGACGCAGCTGGGATGTGTCCTCTCTGGAGTGCCATGCTGGGCATAGGGTGGCTCTTAATGAAATTACATTAATGGATCATAAATTAGTTAATAGTTGATAGACAAAATGGATATTTGGAGAGTTTGTCTTGGGTTAGGTATGTTTTCAATATGGGTTTGTGTGTTTATCATTCAGGAATGAAAGAGATACTTCACTTTCTGTTTACCATACATGGGCCCTTAAGTATTCACGGCAGGGGAGGACCAATGGAAACCACGTAGAAGGTTCTGAGGCCCCTGGAGTGTCCACGTTGAAGCCTGTGCTGCTCGGTTCTCCTGCCCCCAGCCACATGTGGCTGCTGAGCAGCTGAAATGGGGTCCATTGGACTGAAGAACTGAATTTGTAATTTATTTAATTTTAATTATTTTTAAATTTAAATTTAAGAACTGATACTTAATTCAGTCATTGGAAAACTTTTAAGTATATTTAGAACAAGTTGAGTATATGACTCCACCTTTTTAACTGAATTTTATAAGACCTAAATACAGGTCAATATTTTTGATGAAACAAATCCTAATTGACATGCACTATAAAAGATTTCTAGATTTCTGAAACTTTGTATGAAAAAAAGTACATAAGAATAGAAGGTATCTCATTAATATTTGGGGAGTGGATTACATGTTGAAATGGTAATATTTTGGGTATATTGAGTTACATATAATTTATTATGAATTAATTTCACCTGTTTCCTTTTACTTTTTTTAATGTGGCTACTGGGAAATGTGACATTGCCTGTGTGGCTCGTGTCATCTTCCTGTTAAAGCTGCTGTAGGACTTGCACTAGGCTGCCCCGTTGGGACCCCCTGGTAGACATTAAGGAGCGGCCTTGTCTCCACCCCAGAGCATCTTTAGTTAAAACTTCACTTGGAGCTGAAGCAGGAAGTTCCCTGGTGAGCGTATTTGTTTGCTTTTTGTTGGTGTTTGAGTGAGAACTAGTGTAGTGTGAAACATGTTCTGTAAAGCCAGGTGACATTTGTGATCTCAAGATCATCACTGTGGATGAGGCATTTACAAAGGGCCAGGCACTGTGTGGGGTGTTTTAGGTTCCATATAGCATCACATCTTCCCTATGAGATAGGATCCGTTATTATCCCGCTTTAGAGAATGGGAAACTGAGGCTCAGAGCAGTTAAGTGACATGCTCTGGACTCCAAGCATAATCTGATGTACGTTTGTCAAACCCAAACCCTTCCTTCCCCTTCTCCCCCTGGAGGAAGGATCCCTTTGCATGAGGGAGACGGATCAAGGGACCCTGCCTGATGTTTCTGTTTTTCTGGTTCCAGGCCTAGAAGACCTTTTCTTTCTTTGATGTCACTTACACCTTGGTCTCAATCCCAAGGGTTGGGGTAAGACTGGATTGGGTTCAAATCCCAGCTCTGTCCTGTTCTAGGAAATTGTTTAGCCTTTTAATTGTCAGTTGTCTTATCTTGAAAAGGGCTAATAGTCCCGGCAGTGCAGAGGAAAGAGTGAGTGATTCGTGCAGAAGACCACAGCCTGGCTCACAGCTCTTGTGGACGAGCTGTTGCTCATGTTCACTTACCATGAGGTCAGAAGAGACTTCCCAGAGTATAAGTGTAATTTCTACAATATCCCTACTGGTAAATTTCCATTTCTTAGACTTTGAAGTTAATGACCACAAATGAATTTTTTAAAAAATCCGTAGTTGCTTTAAAGCTTAGGTTTGGGAACTTCAGATGCTGAGCTTTGCTTCTGCCTTTAGCATGGAAAGAACGAAACCACCCAAGTGCTCACGACACACTGAGCAGCCCTTTGCCAACCTCCCCACAGCTGGTGCAAGGCAGAGATGGAGAAGCCGAAGCTGCAGGGCTTCAGGGTGGGGAGGATCAGGCACTTCTGGCTTCTGCCGTCCTGCACTCTCTGTGTTGACAGCAGCATCAGAGACTCGAACCAAGATTTTTTTCTCTTGTTACTATCACAGGCCTCAGTACTTATGGGAGCTCCATGGGGACAGCCCTCCATCCCATTTCCACAGACACGTTCAGCATGTTTGGGGGCCAGACGATCTTCGGGGTCACTTCTACTCTCATGTTCTACCAAGAGGAAAATTGGGCACCACAAAGTCAGTGCCCGGCCCTGGTGCAGGTTCACAGGAGAAGCAGGACCAGAACTCGGGTCTCCCAATCTCCCTTTGTTGCTCCTTCCTCTGCACCCTGCAGCCTGCATGCCTGTGCAGGTGTGTGTGTGTGCGAGCACACATACGTGTATGCAAGTGTGTGCGTTTATGTGCATCTTTGAACCATGTAAAAGTAAGCTAAGCATGGCATGCCCTTTGCCCCATATATACTTGGGTGTATATTTCCTAAGAGCAAGGATGTTTCTCTACATAACCATAATACAGTTAAAGATCAGCAAATTTAACATCAATACAGTAGATACAATACTATTATTCAACCCACAGGCCATATTTAAGTTTTTTCAGCTTTCCTGGTGAGATCTTTTATAGCTACACTGTGTCTCTTCAGTATTCCTCAATTTTGGACAACTACTCAATCTTTTTTGTCGGACTTGACTTTGATATTTTCAAGGATTTCTGTCCACTTTACCTTATAGAATATTTATCCCTTTGGCTTTGCTCCTTGGACGATCTAAATAAATGACGAGAGGGTCTGGTTGTAGGTGAGACAGGTTGAGCACAGGTCCACTCATCTTGCCCACTGGCTGTGGCTGCATGACCCAGACAAAAGGCACAAGGCATCTATGGGGACTCCAGAAAGTAGCTCAGAAAAGAGGGCTAGAATTTAAAGTGTCAAAAATGGCGAATTTGTCTTTTTTTTTCTCCTGTTCCTTCTTCCCCTGGGCCCTGGATACAGGCACAGTTGCACAAGTACATGTCAGAACAGGGTAACAGAGTCCCAGCTTTGTTATTAAAAGACCTCAAAAGGGCATCCAGGGAGCTGAAAAATACTGGGAACTCATGGAAGTGGTGGGGGCTGAGGCAAGTGGCCACACAGTTGACGTGGGACTGACGCAATAAGCACAGGAGGTGGTGAGAGCTGAGTGGAAGATGGATGGACCGTTGCCCAGCCCTGGACCAGCTGCTGGAATGCACATACCTGTGATAGTGTAAAGAACACTGCCAACGCTTTTTGTTTCTTTGAGGTTTTACAAAATTAATTAACAGACTTTTTTAAAAAAATGTTTTTAGTGACAAGGTCTTGTTCTGTTACCCAGGCTGGAGTGCAGTGGTGCAATCATAGCTCACTGTTACCTTGAGCTCCTGGGCTCAAGCAATTTTCCTGCCTCAGCTTCCTAAGTAGCTTGGACTACAAGTGCATGCCACCACACCCAGCTAATTTTTAATTTTTTTTAAGAGATGGGGTCTCGCTATGTTGCCCAGGCTGGTCTTGAACTCCCTACTTCAAGCAACCCTCCCACCTTGGTCTCCCAAACAAAGTGCTGGGATTACAGGCATGAGCCACTGTTCCCAGCCAATAGACTTTATTTTTTATAGCAGTTTTAGGTTGTCAGGAAATTGAGTAGATACCCAAGTTCCCATGTGCTTCTTCTTCCTCAACTCACAGTTTCTCTTATTCTTAACATTTTGCACTGGTGTGGTATTTTTGTTACAATTGATGAGCCAGTTTTGATTTGTTATTATCAGCTAAGGGCCATAGTTTATTTATTTATTTTTTTTTATTTTTAATTTTTTTTTTATTTCAGCAAATTATGGGTGTACATATGTTTAGGTTACGTGTGTTGCCCTTGGTTCCCCCCGCCACCGAAGTCCGTGTTTCAAATATGTCCATCCTTCGGGTAGTGCGCATTGCACTCCTTGTGTATACAAATACATATAAGGGCCATAGTTTACATTAAGATTCACTCTTTGTGTTGTACATTCTATAGGTTTTGACAAATGCATGTTATGTATTAACCATTACAGTGCCACACAGAATACTTTTATTACCGTAAAAATCCCCTGTTCTGCACCTATTCATACCCCCTGAGCCTGAAACCCTTGACAACCAGTGATCTTTTTACTATCTCTATAGTTTTACCTTTTCTAGAATGTCACATAGTTGGGATCCTATAGTATGTAGCTTTCTCAGACTGGCTTATTTTACTTAGCAATATTCATTTCAGGTTCTTCCAGTTTTTTTTTTTTTTTTTGATTTTTAATTCATTGCATTTTATCACTGAATAATATTCCATTGTATGGATGCACCATAGTGTGTTTATCCATTCACATTTGGAAGGACATCTTGGTTGGTCCCAGTTTGGGGCAATAATGAATAAAGCTGCTATAAATATTCACGTACAGGGTATTTTTTTATGGATGTAAGTTTTCAACTCATCTGGGTAAATATCTAGGAGAGCAGTTGGTGAATATGGTAAGAATATGCCTAGTCTTATAAGAAATTGACAAATTGTCTTCCAAAGTGACTGTACCATTTTGCATTCCCACTAGCAATGACAGAAAAGTTCCCGTTGCTCCATACTCTCACCAGCATTTAGTGTTGTCAGATTTTTTTGTTTGTTTGTATTTAGTCATTCCAATAAGTGTATAGTGGTATCTCATTGTTGGTTTAGTTTCCAACTGCCGTATGATGTTGAGCTTTTTACATACTTACTTGCCATATATACCTTCTTTGGTGAGACGTCTGGTCAGATTTTCACTCATTTTTCAATTGGTTGTTCATTTTCTTATTGTTGCATTTTAAATTTCATTGTATATTTTGAATATAATTCCTTTATCAGATATGTGTTGTGCAAATATTTTTTCCCAGTTAGTGGCTTGTCTTTTCATTTTCTTAATAGTGTCTTTTGCAGAGCAGAAGTTTTAAATTTTAATAAAATCCAATTTATCAAGCTTTTCTTTCATGTATTATGCTTTTGGTGTTGTAGCTAAAAGCTTATCAACAAACCCAAGGTCACCTAGATTTTCTCTTCTGTTATCTTCTAGACATTTTATAGGTTTGTATTTTATATTCAAAACCCATTTTTAATTAAATTTGTGAAAGTTTTCAGCTGTTAATCTAGATTTCTTTTGTTTGTGAATGGTCAGTTGTTGTAGCAACTGAACATGTGTTGAAAAATTATCCTTTCTCCATTGAATTGCACTGCAGAAGCTTTGAAAATTGACCTGGCATTAGAATCACAGTCCACAGGGAGGTGAATTGGAACATGTGGCCTAATATAACCAGGTCAATTGCGCTAAAACAAAAATATCAACATTCTCTACGGGACTAACGTAAGATGCTGAGTTTTGTAACATAATAAACAAAATACCTAAATATCGAAGATACACTTCAGAATTACTCAGTATTTGGAGAACCAGGAAAACCTTTGCTTGCATGGGTGAAGACAGTCAACAGATGACAATGCAGATACTATAAGTGTCTGAAAAAAGTTTTTAAAACAGCTATTTATAAAAATGCTCCAAAAGGCAATTGTGAACATTCTTTAAATGAATGGAAATATAGAAAGTCTCAGCAAATAAATAAAGTTATAGGAAGACCCCCAAACTCAATAGAAGGATTTAACAGCAGTAAGGACATGAAAGAGAAAAGAGTCAGTAAAATTGAAGACAAATTCAAAGAAATTATCCAATCTGAACAATAGAGAGAAGATTTGAGAGAAGAAAGAAAAGGAGGGAGCCTCATGGACTGTAGAACAATTACAAAAAGTCTAATATTCATGTCATCAGAGTCAAAAAAGAGAGGAGGAAGAGTGTGATGCAGAAAGAATATTTGAAGAAATAATAGACGAAAACTTCCCGCATATGGTGAAAGAAGACATTTGAAGATTGAAGAAGCCAAGCAAAATCAATATATGATAAACACAAAGAAATCCGAGTCCAGACACATCATAAATAAACTTTTAAATACTGAAAACAAAGAAAATTCTTGAAAATAGACAAAGAAAAACGATGCATTAAGTATTGGGATACTTGAGAAACCATGAAGGCTGGAAGTGAGAGACACAAATTTTCAAATGTTGCCAGAAAAGTGCAACCAAACCAGAATTTCATATTCTGCAAAAATGTCCTTCAGGAATGAAGGATAGGTAAAGACATAGTCAGATGACGGAAAACTAAGAAAATTCATTGCCATTAAATGTGCACCAAAAGAATCGCAAAAAAAAAATTCTTCAGATAGAAGGGAAATGATAAGAAACAGAGCTCAGAACTTCAGAAATAAAAGAAGAGCAACAGAAATAGCTAGGTAAATATAGTAGACTATTCTTCTCCTCTTGAATTCTTTAAAATACGTTTTGAGAGTTGAAAGCAAAAATATAAATATTAACCAAAGGGTTTTCAATGTATGTGCATGTAATACATAAGCCAAATATAATATAAAGAAGGGAAGGGAAGGTAAAATGTTGATTTCCAGTTGTCTTCAAAAACTTAATATGTATATTGTAATCTTTAGAATGACCAATAAAATGTGTACAAAGAGATAGAGTAAAAAACATAATAGAAAAACTAAACTGAAATACTAAAAAATGTTAAGAGAACCTAAAGGATAGGCAGAAAAGGGAAAACAGAAGAATGAAAAACGGGATGAACATAAAACAAAATGCATCAGTAATTATATTAAATGTAAATGGTTTAAATATACTAATAAAATAAGTTATTGTCAGAATGTATAAAAAAGGTACCCAACTATATGTTGCCTCCAATACTCTTACTTCAAAAATAAATAAGTTAAAAGGATGAAAATAGATATACCCTCAAATAGTAATCAAAAGAAAACTGAAATGGCTATACTAATATATTAAAAAGTACAATTCAGAGTAAAAAAAATTACCAAGGATATAAAGAGACATTACATAAAGATAAAAATGGTCAATTTATAAGAAGACATACAAGTCTTAAATGTGTATGCACATGAAAGCAGAACGTCAAACTATGTGAAGGAAAAATGATAGAAGTGAAAAGAAAAATAGACAAATCCACAACTGTAGTCAGAGATTTCAGTACCCCTTTCTCAATAACTGATAGAACACAGGTAAAAATCAGCAAGGATATAGACTTGACAATGCTATTAACCAACTTGATCTGATTGATATTCATAGAACACTCACCCAACGACAGCAGAATATATACAGCATACAATAACATACTATATTATCATATACTACAAATAACTCTAGGCACATAAATCAGACAATTAGATAGAACAGGGTGATGTTGCATTTTGAACGTGAATATTTCATCCCTCCTTCTTTTGTGCCCATATCGCAGATTCTCGGGGTAACCTGTCTTCCGCTAGTCTCCTGTCATATGCTTTGGGCCGATCCCATTTCCAGATACCGAATGTGGGCTGCAGCTCAGGTGGGCCAATCTGAGCTTTGATTTTACCTGCTGTCCTGATTGTTTCAAATGGAGAGGGGAACGCAAATCAGAATCAGGCAGACACAAAAATATTTTTGGGGGACTGTTGGCACTGCACAAGCCCTGCCCTGCCAGAGAGCAGTAGAGATCTTGAGAATGGATTCATTATAACACAGGCAGAGATGAAAGGTGGAGAAACCAACTAGATGAGCAGCTTGGAGCATCTGGATCTAGCCCCAGACTATTCAGTTATATGAGCCAATCCAGCACTACCTTTAATTCTTTCCCTTTACTTTCTTTTATTTTTTTCTTTTTAATTATACCAGTGAATTGGATTTTCAGCTAATAGCAACCACTAAAATCTTAAGTGGTATGATGGCCTATGCTTTGTTAGGTTTTGTTGAATGTATGTGTCTCTAAATGTTGGCATTAAAATCCATTATTTCCACCTTTAGTGGTTAGATTGTACTAATAATGCATTTTCCATAGAGACTTCTACAATTTTCATAGAAAAAA
>NW_012149853.1:2089204-2113263 GCF_000956105.1 Propithecus coquereli | reverse complement strand
GGAATCTTAGAGTCTGTGAAACATGGTATATAAAACACTGTTCTGTCATTTATCATCCAAAGTGGGTCACCTGTGAAAATAAAAGAAGACATCCTTAATAGATTTATTCTGGGGAAAAGGCTTAAATAGAGACAATTCCAGGCAAATTGGGACACATAGTTAGTCCGGCTCTATACTGTAAGATTTGAAATGAGAAGGGAATATGATTAAATCATAAGAAATGGGTTCCAGCCTCATTTCTATCTACCACTCACCAGCTGTGCCTCCTTAAAAAGTTACTTAACCTCTCTGAGCTTCAGATTTCTTCCTTAGAGTACTGGAGAGAAGAACAACTACCACCTCACTGGAGGTCGTTACAGGGTCATATTTATGAAAGTGCTTTATCAACCATAAGGCACAATGTAACTGGTGGTTTTTATTATATAAACTAACTGATTAATTATGTTGATTCTAACAATGTGGTTGTACTTAATTTTACACAATAGATGACTTCTCAGAAAAAAAAAACTTAATATGAATGGTTTTGTAAATTGCCTCTTATTAGAAATCTTACATTAAACAAAATTGAGAAATTCTTCTATGAAGTTCAGCAATGTTTTTGTAGAATGAAAAATTATCCCATGCTTACATCTTATATATTAGGATTTGTTTTGAAGGAAAACATATCCCTAATACCATCTAAGAAGTGTCTCCCCTGCTAGACATGAAGGGTGAGGCATTTCATACTTGTTAGGTTACCTGGCCATGATGAAATCTGGGGCTGGAGTGAGAGGAGGGGGGACTCCAACGCAAACCTTTGGGGGCCCATTGTGATCATGAAGAAAAAAGGAAACAACAACATAAATTCCTGAAAAGCAGGGCTCTATCAGTTTAATTTATTTTGCTGGAGCCCCAGGCTCCACTATGGTAATGAATACGAGGTGCTGCTGCAGGCCCGAGGCAACCTGCACACACAGCCTGCATGACTGGCACCCAAGTAGGCTTCACTGTCAGGTTTCTAGTTCCTTCGATGTGTCTGCAGCTGCCGTCTGGCCAGGCCTGCCGTACCCTCGTGGATGGGCATTTAGGAGACTCATCCTACTTCCATTAGCACAGTCATGGGCTGGTCTTCCTTCCCTCTATGTGTGTGCCACCATCTGGGACAACTTAGCCATTGTCTGTTAGGGCCTTTGATGCTTGATTATAGGAAAAGGGAAAAACATCAGCTACAACAGAGCAGTCTTTCCTGTTTGGGACATCAGTGCAGTATTTTTGCTCTCCTTCTTTTTTCAGTTCACATATTTTTGATCATCTTCACATAAGGCTGAATGTTAGTAATGGAACGTATTCTAGAATCCCTTCTCTTGAAAGTAATGAACCCCATTTTCTATCCCCACAGAGCTAGTTTTGTGAACATGATTATGCTGATAAAGGATTTATCATAGTTCTCTCATCCTAATTTTGCTCACTGACTGCCCAAATGACCTAAGATTTCAAAGCATAAATGCTGATAACATAATTTTTTTCAATTCTTTAGTTCTGTGTCCCCACAGAGCTTATCGTTTATTATTTTCAGTGGTAAAATTTTCATAGTCAACAATAATAGATTAATTTTTAAAATCCTTATAATAGTATATTATAACAGATATTAGCAAAGTTCCTACATAAATGCTGTTGTATTCAAGTGGAATCCAATCTATACTATACTGTTAAATGTGGGGAGGGGTGGCTAAGTTAAAAAGTCATGTACATTTTGTAATTTTATTTTGGTAAAAAAAGTATGTGCAAATAGAATGATATACCCCAAATAATTGTGAGTCATGGTCTTTGTGGGATAGAATCATAGCATTTTCTCTCTCCCTCTCCCTCTCCTTCCCTTTGCTTATTTGGATTTTTAAATTATTTTACAATGAACTTGTATCACATTTGTAATAAAACCCACCTTATAAGGTAAGTTTAAAAACATAAAGGGAAGTCTAGCAGTCCACGAACTTAATTTTCACCCAAAAATGGAGTGTTGGGGTAGGGCAGCTCAGTGACGATGGTCATGGAAGGCTGGAACAACAGATGACGCAAAATGGCAAACAACTAGTGCCTTTTTGGAAAGAAATTTTGTGTATGTATTCAAATATCTTTTATAATTTAGGAATTCCCAGGTTATGAAATCAGGATAGCCAGTGTAGCAGAGATACTTATTATCCAATATCTGTTCCCTCCTTCTTCCTCATAGCTTCTGTGAATGTCTGCTGAGGTTGGTCCCTCAGTCAAAGGACAAGACCTCCAGCCACCCTTGAGGCAGGGCGTGGCCATGGATGGTGGTGGTAGACACCACTCTCAGTCATGCCCTTATCTTCCCTTCTGTCCCTTGGCCTCTACACATGGCAGCGGTGCTGAAGCAGCCACCTTGAACCACAAGATGAAATCTGCACACCGAGGACAGAAAAGCAAGAACTAAGGAAGTTGGTTCCTTGATGCTGCTCAGCCACCACCTCAGCTCAGAACTGCCCACGCCTGTGCCTTAAAGCAAGTGAGAAAGAATCTTTTATCTTGTTTAAGTCACCATTAACAGGGTTTTTTTCTTGTTATAGCAGCTGGAGCAGGGTCCTAACTAATAATAGTATATTAATATAATTTTATAATATGATAAATACATAGGTGGATGGATACGTAGATATAGGGATACATAGATGGATAGATACATGGATAGATGGATAGATAGATGAATAGATGAATAAATAGGTGAGTAGATAGATAAATAGATGGATAGATGAAGAGATAGATGAATAGATGGAAAGATGGGTAAATAGATGGATATATAGGTGGATAGATGGATCGAATGAGAAGATCCCATTCTGCTGCCCTTTCACTCCTTCACCTTGTTTCTCCACCCCCTGCAAGAAGCAGCCACCTCACTTTTCAACCTAAGCAAGTGCCAGGCACTACCTGGGCTCTCAGCATACCCGCAATTCCTCAGTTTTCTGAAACATAGATACATGCTCCTAATCTAGCAGATACTTGAAAGAAAAAACCTTTAAAGTCACTATTAATAGATATTTCCTTTATTTTAGCAATTGAACTAAATAAAATTTGGGAATTGAAATTTAAATAACTGGTTATATAAAATGGACTGTCTTTGGGGTCAAATTTGAGTAGCTGTTGGCCTGCATGGGGCTTAGTACCTGTAAGTCCAAGTACACAGCACAGGTAAGAGCACCACGAACACTACACAGTAACAAGGGGAAAATGAGACAGTCCTGGAAGCAGTAGCCAGAGAGGGGCTTGAGGAAGGCATCTAGCCCCGGGGGCATGAGAGGCCAAGGCACAGAGATAGGAAGAGTGTTGAATGTTGGAGGCCATGACAGTGAGGGCAGCTGTCCAGGCTGGAAGGAGAGTTCATGTGGGAAGTTGAAGGCAAAGGCCCTAGAAGAGTGAAAGCAAGTGTGGATCCACCATAGATAGACGGAGGATGCCCCCTGGACATTATTTCCTCATCATGACTGTAGCTCTGTTGAATAGATTCCAAACCTCTTGTTCTCATGCAGATACCTTTTTGAAAGTGTGATGGAACATTAGGCTATAAAATTTCAGGTACAATGTTTCTAAAATCCCCAAGACTATATGTAGGCTAAGCTTTCTGTACATGGTGTCAGAACAGGCAGGGAAAAACTCTTTATTGCTTGCACGACATACACCTCCCCAGCCAGAAAGCAAAAATCATAATAAACTGGTTTCCCACAGCTTTCCCTGCAAAGGATGGTGATTGGACTTCTAACTCTTATCTAAGTTCCTCCCACTCGAGTGGTGGAATCCAAGTAATTGATATAGTGTCCTCTATCACCATCCTCCATGTCCTTGTTCTGCCAGGCTGCTGTGGGGTGCCCCACTATTCCAAAGACTGGGGCCCAGACCAGCTATACCGAGGCTCCAAAACCATGCTCTCTGGCCTCTCCCCGATCTGCCAAAGAGGTTCTTTCCTCTTCCCCATGATAGAGTGTGCCCCTCCCCCTTCCTCCTTCCTTCTGACACCACAAGGGAAGCCTCTTTCTGATCTTTAGATGGTTCTGCTAAATCCTAGGCCAGCTCATACCTTTGGGGTCACCTTGGTTCTGCCGGATGAGGGAGCGGAGTTGGTCCTCTCCTTTTATTTCTCTCCAGGTAATGGCAGAGGCAGGTCCTCAGGGTCCTTCCATGAAGCTTCTTCTGCTGTTCTGACTTTTGGTCTCAACTTCCCTCATTTGCACAACACGTGACCTGCGTTTTGAAGGGCTCTACAACATGGGCAATTTACCAGCCTTGCTGATTTGCATAATTTTTCATTTCTATTTCACATTTCCATTTGTATAATTTTTCATTTGTTGACGCTGGTGATGATGCTTTGACTGACTTATCCTGGAAAAGTGGTTGTCAAACTTGCAAGGGCAGCAGAACCAAGGAGGGGGCTTGTCAATGCACAGACACCCCAGAGTGTTTGATTTAGTAGGTCTGGAGTGGAGCCTGAAAATTTGCATTTCCAACAAATTTCCTGGGTGAACTGCAGGATGAGTTTTTTGTTTTGTTTTGTTTTAAAGGCAGGGTCTTGCTCTGTCACCTAGGCTGGAGGGCAGTGGGGTGATCATAGCTCACTGTAACCTTTTAACCTTGAACTCCTGGCCTTACATGATCCTCCTGCCTCAGCCTCCCAAAGTGCTGGGATTACAGGCCTGAGCCACTGCTCTTGGCCGAGATTTTGAGAACAATTGTTCTAGAACATTCTTAACCAGATAATGCAATGTCTTCATAGTTTTTTGTGCTGTGGAGACATTTCAGGTATGTGCCGGTATCTTGTGGTTCCTCTTCTGTTCTGTCAATTTTGAACAGCCAGAGTGTGGAGAGAAGTGAAGGCAACATGTGCATGGCTGAGCCATAGCTTTGTAGGTCTGGAAACATTCACAGTGTGTGCACGTTGCTACAGTGGGCTCACAGGGCCTGACGGGACAACAAGGCCCCCTCCTCAGAGCATCCCAGTGAGTCAGGCAGCAGAGCCCTTGAATAAAAATCCACTGGAAACATTGACATTGGATCCTCACTGAATGTTTGTTCTACAAACTTGGAATGTTTGCCTCATCCAGAAACCTCAAAATTACTTTGCCATTAACACCTGTGTGAGTGGCAAGGCTTGCATCATTAAGATTACCAGAGGAAAACGGCTGCCTCACCTTGGACTGAGGGAGTGCTAAAAATTAATGAGGTATCAGTACTCACAGTTTGATAAACTGCAAAACACCTCCCACGCCTCTACCCTCTCTGTTTCCTCCATCCTCTGATCCCTTTATGTAAGATATTTTAGAAGACCAGGGCTATAGATGTCACCAGAAAAATGAAAAAGAGAAAAAATTTGCATTTTTTTTTGCAGAGGGTCTTGAAAATACTGTGCCATATTATATATTTTTTTATTCAAAGGGTCATATGGCTCAGACCACACATTGGTGTTTGCACTTGCTATTGATGCCAAGTGAATCAGATCAGATGGTAAGGGTAATTTGTTGGAGTATTTCAGTGACACAGTGGGGGTTATAGACCAATGACCTGGGAGCTGGTCTCATATGTCTACCCCTCCCAGGTCTGAGCTGCCTTCAGGGACATATCTGCATTGTGACACTGAAAGATTGCCTCTGGAATGCTGTGAAATGCTGCTGGAAGCTTTGTAGGTCTGGAAATATTCACAGTGTGTGCACATTCAACATTTGAGTGGCCATTCTCTCTGCATGCAAAACTGCTCAGATGTTTTTATTCTGTTCTGTGGTCTGGGCTGGGACAACTTTGATAAGCCTATAGCCCAAGATCAGCAATGTTTCCTTGATTCTTTTTTATAGCCTAAAAGCTACTTATGGGTACTTCCCAGTCTTTGAAGGAAGTTGGTAAGTGTTACAACAATATTCTTTCTGAATATGTATTAATAAATATTATGTATTACATGTGGATATTGTGAAGATAAATACTAATAATTGTTCTAAGATCTTTTCAAATATTAACTTATTTACTCCTTAAGCCAATGTAATGAAGCCAGTGCCATTTTTATTACTGTTTTACAGATGAGAAAACTGAGGCACAGTCTGTAACTTGCTCAAGGTCATACAGCTAGTACATTGTGTAGCCAAGGCTAGACCCCATGCTCTTAACTGCTACATGAGACTACTGATTGCTTTTCTGATGAAATTTGACTGGTAGAAGCCACTTGTTTCTACCCACAAGCTTGTTACTGAACCCGTTGGAATCAAAAGCACATGTGTATCTTTGCACACAGAGGTGAAGTGATTGGGTCCATCTTAAAACCCTCCCTCTTGTTTTCATTGCTTTAGAATCAAGTGCAAACCCTTTAGCATAGCTTTCTGGGACTTTCATCAACGTTTCTGAATTTCCTTCTGAAGCCGTCTTCTCCGGCTACATCAGATTGCCCACAGCATGCCAGAAACGTCGTACTCTATCCCTTTGCTCATAATGTCTCTTCGTACTGGAACGGACTTCCTTCTGATGCTCTACCTGCACACTTTTAACCTGAGTGAATTTTGTTCTAGAGCTTCCCAATTTGAGGGTCAGGTTTGGTTATAGATACACTGAGATAATGGTCCCTGAACCCTGAACAACTGGATATGGTCTAGGTGGGGCTGTTCTGGTCATTTCCAGCCATATAAGTATTACTTTTTCATGTTGAGGAACTGATGTATGGGGACTGCCACAGCAGGCTCCCCTGCAGGAGATCAGTGAGCAGAACCGGGGAGAGGGGAGAATTTCCTTCTCCACTCCCTCCCTAACTTTGCCACCGTTCCTGCAGCAGCTGCATCCTTCCCCCTGCACACTTCACATGGCAGACTTGTTCCTTGGCTCTAGGTCTTCTAGGGCAGTAATAGCTCCCCACAGCTGCTAGTCTCTGGGGACCTCCCCAGCCCTCGTTGGTTCACTCTGCCCACAATGTTGTCTGCTGCTCCTTCACCAGCATTTCTACATTTGAACCACAAGAGTGAATTCTATCTCCCTCTGAGAACCTCACCCAGACGATGCCTTCCTCCCAGGCTACATCTGAGCCTTGTCTTCCAGCTCACAAATGGTCACTAGCAGGTTTTCCTACTCACATAGCCCAAGTCCCCACTTATAAAAACATAAGACACCTTTTTAAAGCATTGGGCTTACAGTGTAGACTTAAGCGCCCATCAAACTCTCGGGAAGGTGCAACGTTAGATTCCCTATACCCCCCTTGCCCCTATTCTCTCTTTGTGGAAGGTCACAGGCACGTGTACAGTATGATGCAGATCCCCCCTTTATCCAGAACACAACCCAGGGGTCATGGGGTTATTTTTCTTCCCTTAATGTCACATGACTATTAATGTACTTGTCTTCTCTGGAAATCTCTCAGCTCCTCTAGAGGAGAATGGCAATCTCTAGGACTAAATCAAAATAAAAACTTCCTGAATGAATGAGTATATAATTGGATGAAAGGCAGCTGGCATGAGTTGGGGTCTCTCATGTAGTTGCAGAGCAAACATACATAAGTGGCCCCCACCCTGAGCCTTAAAACCTTTAAAACAGAGCATTCCTCCTTCCATGGGCCCAGCAGTAATTTAGATGCCTGAATCTCTCTTCGATACGCTTCCCTCCATGCCAGGTTACAGTTTGGAAGACAACGAGGCATTGAGCGCCTTGCGCCAGCTGGGCAAGCTGCTAAACAGAGAAGTCAGGGTTCCCGACATCCTGCCCGATGCTCTCTGGACTAAACCACATGGGCTGTTTTCCTCTGCTCTTGCTTGGACCACTTGGCTCTTCTTAACTCAGACACTACTGGTCCCTTTCCCGGGATACATACACACCTGCTCCCTGGCGCCAAGTTTTGTGAGGCATGTGGCTTTTTTTGGAATGCTCGTCACATCGGAGCTTTGGCCCCTCATCCCAGGGAAGGAGGATTTGCGTAGATAAATTCTCACCACGAGGGACCAGTGTGAGTTCCCAAAGCCTCAACGTGGTCCAGACACGGTGGGTTTTCTGTAGTTGGCACATGCTATCCACCGTTGACAGGAAGTAGAAATCCAAGATTGTAGACTACAATCCTTCTTCATAGTAAATCTATTTTAGCACTCACCACAGCAAACGGGCTGCTGATTAAATACAACCAGCAAATGTGCAAATCCCCAAGGAAAGGCAAATGCCATCCCCTTCACTTGTTTTCACCTTCCTCCTCCTCGTCCTCCTCATCTTCTTTTTTCAATAATCCAGTTATTTGCTGGTGCATAAAAAAGTAAACAGAAAATAAATAAGCTGTGGAATTTGAAAGAGAATTTTTAAGTTAGAAATTCGAAGGGGGAAAAAAAGCCACAAAAACAGGGTAAACAGTTAAGGCAAACATTTTAGACCAAAATAACCAGTATACTGCAGCTGGGATACGGACCTCACTGCTGGTAAGGAGGCTAAAGTGGATTAAATTGACCAAAACAGAGTTTGGAGATAGCAAGGAATTTTATTTTTTGTTATTTCTCGTCAAAAAGGTATGATGGAAGGTTAGACTTTTGTCTGAGAAGACATTAGAAGCTTTTCTATCTGCTGCTACCACTTCTGGGCTTTGCATTTAACATTAGCTATGAAATGTGCTTTTCTTAGTATAGATGTGTGTGTGTGTGTAACACACACACACACACACACACACACACATATTTTCCTTTTCTTGTTGAACCATGATAGTAAAAATGATTAGTGGAGTTGAAATCTGCAGCAATGCACAGAACGCTTGCTCCAGTGTTCGGGATAGCTGAAATATGCAATAATTGATTTTAACATGCACTGTAATTGGTTCCATATGCATCGCTGTCAACTATGATGCATCATAATTAAACTGACATGTTCAAAAACTGGCCACTGAAATGAGCACTCCCTGAATTTTCCAACCATGCACAGTTTGCTGCTTCTCCGCTTGCTCGTTTCCCCAGCAGGACCCGCGATGCCGGGTTTTATTTTGCTGCTGGCCTCCTCCACGTTTTATCTATTTTACCCCCTCAGATTTTAAATGACCTCCTGGAGTGGATTCAGGCTCTTTCCCCACTGCCATTTTCAGATGGTCACATATTTTAGTGGGGATAGATCCATATGCAATTTCCTAAGTCATTGTAAATCAGATCTAAAATCATGAGAATGGTCAAAAATTTGATATAAAGTAAGACACAGCAGCAGATCCATAAAAGTTCCATATTTTAGCTCCTCCACCTCCATTGAACCATGCTTGAACTCTAATTAGGAAATTCACTTGGAGGAAAAAAGCCTAGTGTGTGACACATGTCCACTTCTGGCTCCCCATTCTTTGAATGACAACGTTCCTATATTTGAGCACCTTCCTTTTCGCTCATTCTATGCCCATCAGAATGCTTACATGCATCCAGGAGAGTCTTTCCTTGAAAGCCTGATCATTTTTCTTTTTTATTTTTTAAAAGGGTGTTGAACTAGGTTGTGGGGTCCTGGGGTCAACTCCCAGCTCTGCTACTATGAATTGTGTTAGTAAAGCTCTCTGAGTGTTAGCTTTCCTCTTAGCAAAACGGGAATGATACCACCCTTTCTACTGTCTTCTCAAGGTGTAGGACAATAGAATGAGATAAAAGCATGATTGTATAGAGTGACCTTTCAGTTCCTGAAATCTCTGTTCTGAGTTAGCATGAGCCATGTCTGTCTTTGGACTTTGTGATGCCATAATTTGCTGTTTTAATTTCATGAAGAACACATCTCCCACGTAATCCCCAGTGTCACACCTTCTCTAGTGTGTTAATCACACAGATGGGTCCTGAGATGGCAAGATATTTAAGAGCAAAATTTAGTTTACCACCATCCACATTTGCCCAGGGTGTGTCGACTCCCCAAAGCCAATTGTGCGAGAAGGGGCATGCCAGCAGTCTCCTCACTATTTCCTTTGTGGGCACTATTTTCTACTCATTTCAGTCATGTGTCACTGGGAGGGTCCCTAATCTCAGTGGTCCGTGCCTTGCTTAGATCATAGGTCCGTGGTGCAGACCTGATCAGTCATGGCGTCTCTTCTGTTTGTCCACAGAACATAGTCCAAACTGTGGCTGAACGACCAAGCTGGACCAATAAGCGTTCTCCTGCGCACTCAAAAGCCAAAAGCTGTGAGACGAACTTCCTGCATCTCCTAGAAAATGAGCAGTGAAGATTCAAGCCTGGCAATGCCCCACCACAGGGAGGAAGCCATCCTCTCCACCAAGTGAAGGAAGGAGAGTGTGAGATCCACACATGGGAGGAGCAGAGTTGAACTTGCTCATTAATGACTTTGGGAACTGTCAAGTGAGTTCTAGACAAAAGAACTTACTTCAGTTCCTACTGGAGTCTTATTTCTTGGTTAAATCTGCCTGGATCTAAGGGAGTAATGGGGGAGGAAGAGGGGTCCTTCATCTCCCTTTGTCCTTTATGCTTTATTTTCTGAAGCGGATGAGTCTGTGTCATGGCCAGGGGCTAAGCAGGGATCTGGCTGCTACTTTAATAGGCATCTTGGCAGGGACCTAGAGTCTGTATATTCCTGGCAGGGACCCAGAGTCTGTATATTCTTTTGCTCCTTATTTTACATCTTTATTCTTATAGGATCACTTATTTTTTGTCTACCAGAATGTCCTCTCTATCCCACTCCCACAATCTTGGGGTCACAGGACTTGCCCATTAGTTTTGAGCAACCTTTGGATGGTATGTAATGCATCTTCAGTGATTCTTAAACTTGAGGTACATCCAAACCCCCTGCAGAGCTTGTGAAAACGCAAGCTGCTGGGCCCAACCACTGGAGATTCAGACCCAGTAGATCTGGTTGGGGTAGGGGCTACTGATCCGTGGATCACACTTCGAGAACCACTGCTGTGGCGAACGTCAGATTAAACTATACTTTGGGAATCCTGGCCTTTAGGCAATGTACCAAGCCTCTGTAGGCCTCACTTTACCCACCTATAAAATGGGTGATTTCATCTAGGTGATCTTTAAATTTCCTTAAGATGCCTCCAAATCTATGAACACATCATGAAGTTCTATTTGGGAAGACTGTACTGTCATTATGGCATTTCTTTTGTTTTTCCATTTAAGACAGCTATAACTTAACAAGACAATATCTAATTTCTGCAGAAATGGTGGAAATGGCCAGAGAGTAGTAATAGAATGAGGCGAATAATAGATGCTGTGAATTCTAACGCCTGACAATACACTCTGCATTTAAGCAATCTGAAGATTGTACTCTCTTTTGCAATAATTTGCCCATCTATCAGGCGCTGTTCTAGAATAGAAGCAACATCAGCTCAGTAGTTTCTCAACCACCGAGAAGAACAGATAGTGCTTTAAAAACACAGTGGTGGAATAGTAGGAGTTGGGGGAAGGAAAAGAGAATCTGTAAGCACAAGGAGTGCTTTCCCACCCCTCCCACTGCTGCATTTGGCGCTTCCCAGCAGATCCTCGTGGCACGTAGCCAAGAGAGGGTTTGAAAGGTTAAGTTCATAGCCAGACGAGAGTGGTTAGAGAAGAGATGGGTTGTGGCAGCATCTAGGAGGTCCCACCTAAATCTGAAAAGAGAGGGAGAAAATGAAATATCTGAAATGGCCATTTTATGAGTGAGAACAGGAAACTGTGGCTATAACAAGGTTTCTTTCCCCTTTACTTCTGAGAAAGAATAAGCGATGGTGTAAAGAAAAATATGAACAGCAAATTAGGGAATAATTCCTTTTTGCAGAAGAGCCACTATATGACAACCCATTGGTATTTAAGGATGTTGATGGATGAATATCATAGAGCACTCGTCGATTCATTCAATGCACACATGTTGGGTCCTAATATGTCCTAGAAGCGTGTGAGGCACCAGGAAATCAAACCATAACAAGATCATCTCCATGTTTAAAGGGCTTCCAGTCTAGATGGGAAGATGACAAGTAAATAGACAATTTTATGAGTTCCAATAAAAGAGAGTGCAGGCTACCATGAGAGAGGCAGGTGGGAGTATCTGCATGAACATCCCCCCGGAGAGTGATGGCCTCAAGCCTGGCGGAGGCTCGGTCAGATAGGAGAAATATGTTCTTTTCAGACTTGGCAGCAGACACAAAGGCTCAAAGAGATGAGTTCATGAAACTTCAATGGTTTAGTATGATTGGTGGCTGGGATTGAAGCTGGAAGAGAAAGCAGAGGTACCCACTGAGTTTATTTTGACCTCCTGGTTCAGAACTGGTCCCAGTTCCCAGAGGGTTTGGGTTTTATTGATGAGGTGGGGTGTTGGATCATGGGACTAACTGATGTCTATCTGCAGCTGAGTAGCTGGGCAGGTCAGTGTCCTTCCTCTTGCTGACTGTTTATTTCTCTCCTCCACATTGTGCATGTCCTTTTAGGGTGTTTTGCTTCACTTCCTAGGCTTGGTTCCTCCATCACCTCCACCTTCAACCCCTTTTCTTCCTGGTTTTGTGTAGAAGCTACCCTCCTTGCTCTTGGTATAAATTGATTTTCCAAATACATACAATAATTACAATTCATGCCTATAGAGAAACAGGGTATTTAAAGGAGAAGGAGAGACCAGGAGTTTGCAACAGGTTGGAGAAATGTTTTTCTATTTTTGGAGTACCTGGATCCTCCTTTCAACTGATGGGGACTGAATTACATTGGACCAAAAAAATAGGTTCTCCCACTCTCTCCTCTCTAAAAGGAAGAAACTTGTTGCAATACAGGAACCGTTCCTGAAGGATCCAACAGCTTTTTTGGTAGACTCTCTATTCTCATAGTTGTATCAAAACAATTCTTTCTAAGGCCGGGCGCGGTGGCTCACGCCTGTAATCCTAGCTCTCTGGGAGGCTGAGGCAGGCGGATTGTTTGAGCTCAGGAGTTCATAACCAGCCTGAGCAAGAGCGAGACCCCATCTCTACTAAAAATAGAAAGAAATTAATCGGACAACTAAAAATACATAGAAAAAAAAATTAGCTGGGCATGGTGGCGCATGCCTGTAGTCCCAACTATTAGGGAGGCTGAGGCAGAAGGACTGCTTGAGCCCGGGAGTTTGAGGTTGCTGTGAGCTAGGATGATGCCACGGCACTCTAGCCCAGGCAACACAGTGAGATTCTGTCTCAAAAAAAAAAAAAAAGAAACAATTCTTTCTGGAAAACGGAATAACTGTAAATAAAAATCTACCCCCTAGAAGAATTTTAACCCATCTTGAAAATGGCAAAACCTCCATCACGGTGATCATTGGCACCATCATTCCCAACATAACCATCTCCCTACTGAATATGCAGCACTGCTTGGCACTGAGAAGACAAATGACTTTAAATCATGATTCCCTCCCTCAAGAGACAAGTCACATTGTTGGAAAGCTGACATCACATACGGAGATTCACAATAACAAAAGATTACTCTTGGTAAGTCATTGTGGCCTTATTACTTTCTTCCAATGCTAGGGCCCATTCATGCTGCATTTTGGGGGGTTTCAAAATACAGCAGGCGTTGGATATGTCACTGTTTGGGTATTACTAACTAGAGAAGCGAGGTTTCTGTTTTAACTCTGGTTAGTATTTGCTTTTGGCTCCAGAACTTTCAAAGGAACAACCTGATTTGGATGTCTGACTAGAGACTATCAAGTTACATGTAAGGCTTAGCATGTTATTTAGACTGATTTTTATAAATAGTGTTCTGGAATTAAGCTGGGTACAGGCTGCAGTATGAACATCTACTTAACCTGTGACCCTCTGATGAAAAAGAGGCCAAACACAATAAATATGCCTCCAAATAATTTCAGAGAAAAGGAAATTTGAGAAACAAGCCATCACCCAGACACATGATGTGCTGGTGTCTTTCCACGACCAGCTCTGAATTATGGTACAACTGGGGGAAAGATGAGGAGGGCTCTTCTATGAGCACATTCCCAACAAAACCATGTGTGGCAGTTGTTTATACCAATATTTCTCAACCTTTATTGTGTACACAAACCGTGCAAGAACTTTCAAAATTCACATCAAATTCAGTGGGATCAGGTGGGGCCTGAGTATCTGCCCAAGTGACAAAGTCCTGGCCATCCTGATGCCTCTGGTGCTCAGACCGCACTCTGAGTAGCAAGGGTTTAGAATAAGGCAGGAAGATGTTAGAAGGAGCTGTGTAAAATCAAGGGTCAAGCTGGTCAAGAAACTGAAAAATCGGTGATCAGATGCCACGACACCTAGATAAGGTAGCCAGGAGTGGAAACAACTCCCCTACAAACAAAACGGCCGGACACCATCTCCCAGGGCTGCCTCTGACGTCCAGGCTGGCTCTGCTCAGGCGCTCAGAGCCTGCTGAACTGTCCTCACTGTGCAGGGTCAGGACTCGGGTAGGTTGGATGCTAGTAATGGAGAGAACATGATGTTCTGCCACCCTGACCCAGCCCGATGACTGAGAATCAGTCCAGGGCATGCGTGCATAGAGGCCCAGACTGGAGGCCCAGCTCTCCTGGGGGAAGAGGGAGTCCCTTGTCTTCACATCCCATAAATGATTCTATGTCTGCGTATGTATGGCTAAAAAACGAACAATAAAGGGCTATCTCAAATTAAGCCACCTACACAAAGAAGGATCCAGAAAAGAGTTCCAACTTTCCTTTTGTATGCCCCCTCTCATGAGGCTCAGGACCCTGCACTCTGCCAGGAAGCCGAAGGCCTTGACTAGGTAAAGATGGCATGTTGTTTTCTCTCCCAAAGAGAGAAAAGGGAAGCTCCAGCACTTCTGCAAATTCAATGTGCATGGCCACCCCCTGGGGAGCTTGTTAGTGTGCACATTCTGACCCACAGGCTCTGGGAGGACTGAGGCCCAAGAGTCTAGTTTCTAGTTGCTCCCAGGTGGTGCTGGTGCTGGGAGGCCTGGCTGCATTTCCAGTAGCACGGGCAAGCAAGCTGAGTGACCCTCCTCAGTCGTCTGCAGAGTCAAGCGTGAGGTGTCTTTCAAGGCCCTAGTTGGACTCTCAGGGCTGAGGCTCTGGGGAGCAGCATAGCTGTGTAAGATGAGAACTCTCAAAGCTCCGCGGATGGGGCAGGGGCCCGGCTAATGGCATCATTTCACTGTAGTAACTGCAGTCGGCCAGAGCCAATTACAGGCTGTTTGGTAGGTTTTCCAGTGTTTGTTGATTTTGGTGTTACTGATTTGTTAAAGGAAGAAGGAGCAACAGTGTTGGATATAGGGAACATGTTAGAAAGAGGAAAGTAAAGTATATCCAACCCCCTGCAGTCCCCACTCCCCAGACCCTGCCCCCACCTCCACCAGCCCCCCTTGTTGGTAAGTTATGAGCTCTTGGGCTGATTTCCAAGTTCCCAAAGTTCAAGTGTGGAAAAGCCAACTAATCTCCTGGAAAATCTCCTGATGTGTATTTTCCTTTAAAAATCTGGGCCGATTTTAAACTTAGGCCCCTCCAGACAGTGCTCAACAGACATTATCATTGTGGACACACACAGCTGTTTTCCGAGGAGCTCCCCTCCCCCACGTGGCACTGATACCCAATACAGAATGGAATTTGTCAGGGCAAGTCATGTATTACTACTAAACCATTAATTCACTTAGTGCATTAGGAGTGGGAAGACTGATTCCTTGCGTTATATTTTTGCTGTCAGGCCTGATTTGAGCTTATTTCTCATTGAGTATTCCATATCAAAGGCTGGGATAATAGAATTATAGGACATTAGGATTTTCAATCTGGAAGGGACCCTTGAGATCATTTAGTGCTGCCTGCTCACTTTACAGATGAGGAAACTATATTTTTCACTCTTAGGAACTTGAGCAAATACTTGGCTTTTGATACACACATGGAGTTGCCATTCCCGTGTAGGGGAGTCACCTGTGTGGGTGAAAGGAGTCAGGAATAGATCCTTCTTATTTAAGTTATCCTTGACCTTGGCCTTAGCGTCATCAAAGTCGGTCACACACACCCTCTGGACGGCATACACTTTACAATAATATGCAAATGCCTCGGGTCCTGACAATAGTTGGAAAAGAAATGCGATGTTTTTACCTAGAGGACATTTTGTACAGTTTACTAGCGACTGCGTCTCTGGCATCTATAACAGATGTTATCCAGCGCAGGCAACTCTTTCTAAGTAATTGGGCTGGATTTTAGCTGCTGAAATTTTCTGTATCATTTGGTGATCATATTTCATTTCAGACTTTTGAACACGACAGATTGTCCACCTGGATCTCATTTTGCCACGTTTTATTGATGGCCTGACTCAGATCTTTCAAGTTTGTGCTAACTGACCTTGAAGGAGTAGCTTGTTGTTTAAATTTTATGACACAGAGACGTAAACTGCCTGCAAATTATGCAACACAATGGTGATGAACAATGACTCAGAACTTTTTATTACTATTTATTGCCTATAGTTAAGGCATTAGTAAGAACTGTTACATTGTACCCATTCCTGGGACAAAATCCTGAATTAACTTTAAGACAAGCACATGTTTAACAAGTGAGAACCACATTTGTGTTTGCAAATCCAAGCTCTGTGCAGCGATAATGTACTGTTCCCCTTATGCCTCCCTGTCACTGCTCTGGTTCTATAAATAATGGCACGTTCTTTCCTCTTAGGCTCGTTATTCTGAGTCACTTTTGGCAGCCAGCATGGCCCGTCATCCGAGGATCCGAATGACAGTGGATAGACACTGAAGAGAGAAGACAAATAAAAAAATACTACCCATCAGCCCAATCTGACCACGAGAAAAACACCCAATAAACTCAAACTGAAGGATATTCATTCTACAAAATTCCTGACCACTGTTCCTCCAAGCTGTCCAGGTCATGAAAAATAAGAAGAGTCTGAGAAACGGTCAGAGTCTAGAGGAGGCTCAGGATACAAAAAGATTAAATGTGATGTGGGATCTTGGGACAGACAAAAGACACTAGAGGCATCTGAATGAAATGTGAGCTTTAGTTCACAACGATGTGTCAATATTGGTTCATTAGTTGTGTCAAGTGTATCACACTAATAATGTAAGATCATGTGAACTCCAGAGGAAACTGGGTACAGGGTATACATGAATTCTGTACTATCTTTGCAATTTTTCTATAAATCTAAAATTATTCTAAATTTAAACATTTGTTAAAATAATACTTATCATGCCCATTCAGCCATTGATGGTCCCCATTACTGAAATATAATTATGAAAGCTGGCATCAGACAGGTGTCTGTGATATGTCAGTTTTACCTCCATCATTTCATTAAACTGTCAGAACAACTCTATGAGACATTTACTATTATTCCCATTTCATAGCTTTGAAAATGGAGAAACAGTGGTGCAGAGAGAATAACCTCATGTGTGTTGATTGAGATCCTGTGGCTAGAAGTGGCAGAGATGTGATTTGACCCTTTGTTGAACTAACTGTAAAGCACATATTTATTTCAGTTCCCCACTTGGTCCCCAGAATCATGTGCTCAAGAGATGGGGAAGAGTTTGGGGACAATGGGGTGGGAATGGCAAGAACAGGCTGCGTGAGCTTAGCAGTGCTGTGTCTGGCTCCCAGAGCCTTCCCAAGGACACTCGTGCAGCCCCTATTTTCCCCAAGGCCTGAGGTCCAGGTTGGTTATAGATGAGTTTTCCCATTTCCTTGGATTTCATTTAACAAATATTAAAAAAGAAATTCCCCTTGCAGTGATTGTGGGTGTAGCCCCAGCCATGCAGAGGAGCGGTCCCAGGCTCTGGCAGCAACACTCTGACTTACCTGGAACAAAGTGTAGATGACATCAGGGGACCCAGGTATGGCCATGCTGCCTCCTCTTCAGAATTGCTGCCGCTGTCTGTGCAGCTGGGTCACAGGCAGGCCTCAGGATGTCCAGAGTCCTGGCCCCCTGAGAATCTGACTCAGTAGATGAGAAAGGAGCCCAGAAATCTGTTTTCGAAATCGTTCATTGGTGATTTAGCCACGAACCTCTATTCTAACTCTGAATCTCAGAGAATCAGCTCTCGTTCCATCTGATGGGAATATAAAATCTGACTCAACACTGTTGGCTCTTGAGTGGGTAACATTAATTTACTGTCTAGACCAGGAGTCCACAAACTGTAACTGTGGTCAAATGGCCCACGGCCCCACCTGCCTGTTTTGTAAATAAAGTTTTATTGGACAGAGCCGTGCTATTTGTCTATGTGTTGCCTGTGGTTGCTTTCTCCCTACTACACATAGTGGAGCCTGTATGGCCCACAAAGTCTGACATGCTGATCTGGCATTTTACAGAAAAAGTTCGCCAACCTGTGGTGTAAAGATGGGCCTGGATTAATAATTAGTCACAGTAAAAGGCAAACAGAATCCAGCTGCTCTCCAACTTGAGAGTACCTAAGAATCTCCTGTGATGCTTATTTAAAAATGTCACCCCTGGAGATTCTGATTTAGGAGGTTGGTCTGATGCTGAGAAATATGCATTTTTAGCAATGCCTTGAGACACACAGTTCTAGTCATCAAGATTATTGGCCTTGACAATAGCCAGACATGAGTTCATGATCACCTCTAGAGGTTTGAATATGTTTAGTTAGCTGCATATTATATTTGGACCAACATTTTTATAACAAAACTAAATATTACCATTATGGGCTGAATTGTGTCCCCCCAAAATTCATATGTTCAACCCCTAATATGACTGCATTTGGAGATAGAGTCTTTGACGTGGTAATTAAAGTTAAATGAAGTCAAGGATAGGGACCTAACCTGATTGAACTTGTGTTTTATAAGAGAAAGATACCAGAGATCTCTCTCTGTCTCTCTCTCTCTCCCCCACACTGTCCCTGCCCCGCCATGTGCACAGGCCATGTGAGGACACAGCTAGAAGACAGCCATCTGCAATCCAACCAGAAAGGCCTCACCAGAAACCAACCCTGTGGGCACCTTGATTTTAGATTTCTAGCCTCTAGAACTGTGAAAAAATAAACTTCTGTTGTGTAAGCCACCCTGTCTGTGGTATTTTGTTATGGCAGCCTGAGCTGACTAATATAATTACTAAATTATCAAAATGAGAAATTAAAGTATTAAATCTGTTTCATTGAAGGTATAAATAGAAAACAGAAGAGTTCGACAGGAAACAGATTAATAGAAACTTAGTAAATGTTTGCTGAATAATGAATGTAGACATTCTTGCTTTCTGATATGCTTTTGAGAATGTCAATGAAGTATAATTGACATTTAATAAGGCATATTTATTAAAATGTCCAATGTGACATACTTTACCATATAAACCATCATCACAATCAAGATAATGAACACATCGATCACCTCCAAAATTTCCTTATATGCCTGTAATCCCTCCTTTTGCCCCTTCCTGAAATTGCTACCCCACTGATCTGTTTTCTGACACTATAGATCTGTAGATTAATTTGCATTTTCTAGAATTTTACATAATAGAATCATATGGAATGCAGTGTTTTGTTTGATTTTTTTCATTCACCATAATTATTTTGAGATTCACCCATGTTGTTGCTAATATCAATATTTCATTCCTTTTTATTACTGAGTAATATCCTGTTTTATGTACTATAATTTGTTTATTCCTTCACCTGTTGATGGACACTTGGTTTGTTTCCCATTTTAGGCTATTATAAATTTTTAAAATGGCTATGAACATTGGAGTACAAATCTTTGTATAGGTATAGGGTTTCATTTTTAGTGGGTCAAATGAGAAGAGTATATTTAATTTATTAAGAAATGTCAAATTGTTTTCCAAAGTGGTCGTACCATTTTACATCCCTCCAGCAATGCATGAGGTCCTGGTTGCCCCACATCCTTGTTAACACCTGATAAGGTCAGTCTTTTTAATTTCAGCCATTGAAATAGGTGTGTAGTGATGTACCATTGTGGTTTTAATCTGCATTTCTCTAGTGACTAATGATGTTGATATTCTGTTCATGGGCTTATTTACCATCCATATATCTTCTTTGATGAAATTATTGAGTTTTGAGAGATCTGTATTCTGGATATAGGTTTTTATCAGATATACGCTTTGCAAATATATTTTCCCAGCCTGTAACTTGTCTTTTCATTTCTTTTTAATTAGTGAAATAGTGTTGATCCCAAAGCAAAAGTTTTTTATTTTAGGAAATATAATTTACCAATTTTTTCTTAATGAACTATGCTTTTGGTGTCATAGCTAAGAAATCTTTGCCTAACCAAAGGCAACAGAGATTTTACCCTACATTTTCTTCTATAAGTTTTATAGTTTTAGATTTCACATTTCATTCTATAATCCATTTTGAGTTCATTTTTGCATATGATGCAGTTATGTATATGGATTGAAGTTCTTTTTTTTTGCCTATGAATATCTAATTGTTCAAGTATCATTTGTTGAAAAGACTATTCTTTCCCCATTGAATTGCCTACGTACCTTTGTAGAAAATCAGTTGTCCATGTATGTGTGGGTCTATTCATATATTGCTTATCCTGTTCCATTGATCTATTTGTCTTTCTTTGCACCAGTCACACCTGCCTTGATTACTGTGGCTTTGTAATAAGTCTTAAAATTTGTGAGTTTTAGTGTTTGAAGTATTTTCTTTCTTTTCAAAGTTATTTTGACTATTCCGGGTCAATTTATAAAATAAAAGTGATGCTGGGATTTTGATGTCTTATTGAAGATAATGACACTTATGCAAAGGGTTACTTTTTCATTCAGTTATCATTTCATGACAAAGGAAAGTATACACAATAAAATTGGCAGAAGAATGTCATGCTAAATTAAAAAGCTTTTGCACAGCCAAGGAAACAATCAATAGAGTAAATAGACAACCTACAGAAAGGGAGAAAATATTTGCATGCTATACATCTGATAAAGGGCCAATAACCAGAATTTATAAAGAACTCAAGCAAATAAGCAAGGAAAAAAAAATCAAACAATCCCATTAAAAAGTGTGCAAAGGACATGAACAGAAATTTTTCAAAAGAAGATAGGCTAATGGCCAATAAACATATGAAAAAATGCTCAATGTCTCTAATCATCAGGAAAATGCAAATCAAAACCACAATGAGATATTACCTAACCCCACTGAGAATGGCTTTTATCAAAAGTCCCAAAACAACAGATGCTGGCGTGGATGCAGAGAGAAAGGAACACTTACATGCTGTTGGTGGGACTGCAAACTAGTACACCTCTTTGGAAAGTTGTATGGAGATAAAAGCAGACCTACCATTCGATCCAGCAATCCCATTATTAGGTATTCACCCAAAGGAAAAAAAAGTCATTTTATCAAAAAGACACTTGCACTAGAACGTTTATTGCAGTGCAATTCACAATTGCAAAGATGTGGACTCAAACCCAGTGCCCGTCAATACATGAGTGGATTAATAAAATGTGATATATGTATACTATGGAGTACTACTCAGACATAAAAAATGGTGAATTAATACCTTTTGTAACAACCTGATGGAACTGGAGACCATTATTCTAAGTGAAGTACTGCAAGAATGGAAAATCAAACACCACAAGTACTCACTATTAAATTGGAAATAATTGATCAACACCCATGTGCACATGTGGTAGCAAAACTCAATGGCAATCAAGTAAGTCGGGGAGGAGGAGTGGGTAAATACGCACCTAATGGGTACCATGCACACCATCTGGGGGATGGGCATACTTACAGCTTTGACTCAAACTGTACAAAAGCAATTCATGTAACCAAAATATTTGTACCCTGTAATATTCTGAAATTAAAAAAAAAGGTCATGCTAATCATTTTCTTATTACCAAGAAGCAGAGGACCAACATTGGTTTCCAGTTCTAACACTCTAGCTTTATTTTAGTTGTCTTCAGACATCTACACACTAGCTTCTCTTTGGAAACTCTTTTTCAAAATCTAGGTGAAATAGCCATAACCTAAAAGAAACCATTTTAATGTGAACAATTCAGTGGTGTTTTGTACATTCACAACGTTATACAACCACAATCTCTATCTAGTTCCAAAACATTTTCATCACTCCAAAAGGGAAAACCACACCCATTAAGCAATTTTTCCCATTTTCCCCGCCCCCTAGAACTACCAATCTGCATTCTGTGTCCATAGATTTACCTACTTTGGATATTTCGTATAAATGGAATCATATATGTAACCTTTTGTATCTGGGTTTTTTCACTTAGTATAATAGGTTCAGAGTTCATCCTGAAGTACTGAAGTATCGGTACTTCAATCTTTTTTGTGGTTGCATAATATTCCATTGTATGTACATACCACAATGTGTTTATCCATTCATCTACTGATGGACATTTGGGTTGTTTACACCTTTTGGCTATTGTTAATAGTGCTGCTATGAACGTGCATGTATTTGTATTTGCGTACCGTTTTTCAATTCTTGTGAGGACATATCTAGGAGTGAAAATGAATGTGTCATACAGTAATTCTACATTTAACTTCTTGAGGAATTGCCAAACTTACTTTCATAGGGGCTCTACCATTTTACATTCTTATCAGCAATATATGAGGGTTCCATTTTCTCCACATCCATGTCAAAACTTGTGATTTTTTTTTCTTTTTTAAAATTGTGGTCATCCTAGTGAGTGTGAAGAAATGATAGCTCATTGTGCTTTTGATTTATTTAATGACTAATGCTGTTGACCATATTTTAATGTGCTTATTATCCAGTTGTATGTTTACGTTGGAGAAATAGCCATTCAAATCCTTTGTTCACTTTAAAACTGGGTTGTTTGTATTTTGGTGACTGAATTGTAAGAAATTCTTCCCAGATAGATGATTTGAAGGTATTCCTCCCATTCTGTAGGCTGCCTTTCCACTTTCTTGATAATGTTCTCTGATGCACACAAACGTTTTTAATTTTGATGTAGTCCAACTTATTTATTAATTTTCTTTTGTTGCCTGTGCTTCTGGTATTAAATTCTAGGATCTATTGCAAATCAGGGTTATGGATATTTGCTCTCATGTTTTCTTCTCTCTACTTAGGTTTTTTATCTATTTTTGAGTTAATGTTTACATATGATGTGAAGGAGGGGTCCAACTTTAATTTTTTATTTATGGTTATCCAGCTGTAACTGCATCATTTGTTGAAGAGACTATTATTTCCCCATTGATTAGTCTTGGCACTCCTGTCAAAAATCAATTTGCCATAAATATATGGGTTTATTTTGGACTTTCAATTTTATTCCATTTGTCTATATGTCTATCCTTATGCCAGTACCAACTGTTTTGATTTCTATATCTTTGTAGTAACTTCACACATTAGGTAGTATGAGTCCTCCAAGTTTGTTCTCCTTTTCCAAGATTGCTTCGGCTATTCAAGATACCTTGCGATTCTATAGGAATTTGAAGATAAGCCTGTTTCTCTAAAAAAGAACGTTTAAATTTTGATAGGAATCGCATTGGATCTGTAGACCAATTTATACAGTTTTAAAAATATCAAGTTTTCAATTCATGAACACAGGATGTGTTTCCATTTATTTAAGTCTTCTTTAATTTATAGTTTTGGGGAGAGTTTAAGAAGGATTGATGTCAATTCTTCTTTAAGTGTTTGGTAAAATTCACTTTGAAGCCATCTGATCCTTGTTTTTACTTTGTTGGGAGTTACTTCTTGTTTTTTATTTGTTTACTTTAAATCACTGATTCAATTTCTTTACTTATCAGCCTATTCAGATTTTTTTTGTCTTTTTCTGAACCAGTTTTGATAATTTGTGTGTTGTTAGGAATTTGTCCATTTCATCTTGGTTCTCTAATTTGTTAGTGTATAACTGTTCATAGTATTCTCTTGTGATCCCTTTTATTTCTGTTAGATTGGTATTATAGTAATGTCTGATCTAACAGAAATTTTCACTTCTGATTTTACTTATTTGCTCTCTTCTCTCTTTTATCAATCTAGCTAAAGTTTTGTCAATTTTGTTGATATTTTTAAAGAATCAACTTTTGATTTAATTGATTCTCTTCATTGTTTTCTATTATTTATTTCATTTACCACCACTCTACTCCCTATTTTTCCTTCCTTCTAGTATCTTTGAATTTAGTTTGCTCTTCTCTTTCTAATTTCTTAAGGTGCAAATTTAGGTACTGATTTGAGATCTTTCTTCCTTTTTATTTTTATTTATTTATTTATTTTTTTATTTCAGCATATTATGGGGGTACAGATATTT
>NW_012149853.1:1990242-2088629 GCF_000956105.1 Propithecus coquereli | reverse complement strand
CCAACATTTATTGTTTTGGGACTTTTTGATAAAGGCCAGTCTCATTGGAGCTTTCTTCCTTTTTAATGCAGGCATTTGCTGCTATAAACTTCCTTCTTAACACTGCTTTAGCTGCATTCTATGAGTTTGGGTGTATAATATCTTTGTTTTCATTTATCTTCAAGTATTTTCTAATGACACTTGTTATTTCTTCTTTGATTCATCAGTTGGTTAAGAGTATATTATTTAATTTGTGCATATTTGGGAATTTTCCATTTTCCCTTCTGTTCTTGATTTCTAACTTTATTCCATTATGGTCAAGAAAGATATTTTATATAACATTATTCCTTTTAAAATTATTGAGACTTGTTCTATGACCAAATTTAATCTGTCCTGGAGAATATTCCATGTGCACTTGAGAAGAATGTGTATTTTGTTGTTATTGCATAGTATTCTCTATGTGTCTATTCAGTCTAGTTGTTCAAATTCTCTGTTTCCTTATTGGCTTTGTGTCTATATTTTATCCATTACTAAAAGTGGAGTATTGAAGTCTCAAATTATTATTGCAAAACTGTCTATTTCTTCCTTCAATTCTGTCAATGTTTGCTTCATATACTTACGGGCTCTGTTGTTTTGTGCATATGTGTTTATAATTGTCATAACTTATTGATGATTTGATTTTTTAGTGCTATATAATTCCATTCTTTTTCTCTCGTAACAGGTTTTGACTTAAAGTCTAATTTATCTGGTATTAGAATAGCCACCTGGCTCTCTTTTGGTTATTATCTACTGAAATATCTTTCTTCCATCCTTTAACTTTCAACCTACTTGTATCTTTAGATCTAAATTAAAGTGTCTTAAAGACAGTATATTGGTGGATTCTATTCTTCTTCTCTTTTTGTTTTCCAAATTTGCTAGTCTCTGCCTTTTTCTTGGACAATTTAACCCATTTACATGTAAAGAAATTGCTAATAAGAAAGAACTTCTATCACTTTTGCTATTTGTTTTCTGTATGTCTTATAATTTTTTGTTCTTCACTTTCTCCATTATTGTCTTCTTTTGCATTTAACTGATTTTTTGTGGTGTATCATTTTTATTATCTTCTCATTTCCTTTTCTTAGTGGTTACCATGAGTTTATAAATTGACATTTTGAATTTAAAATAATCTAGTTTGAATTCATATCAACTTAGTTTCAATAGCGTACACAAACCTTGCTCCTATATAGCTCTACACATCCTTTATGTTGTTGTTGTTGTCACAAATTACATCTTTAAGCATTGTGTGCCTATTAACATAGATATATGATTATTTTTATATATTACTCTTTTAAATCATGTAGGAAATAAGAAGAGGAGTTATAAAGCAAAAATGAAATAATATTAGTGTCCATATTTATTTATGTAGTTACCTTTACTAAAATTCTCAATGTTTTCATACAGCTTCAAGTTACTGCTAACTGTTCTTTTACTTTAGCCTTAAGGATTCCATTTAGCTAAAAACTCTCTGAGCCTTTATTAATCTGGGACTGTCTTAATTTCTTTTTCACTTTTGAAAGATAGTTTTGGCAGATATAGAATTCTTGGAGGACAGCTTTTTCTTCTTTCCTTCCTTTCTTCCTTCCTTCCTTTCTTTCTTCCTTCCTTCCTTCCTTCCTCTTTCCTTCCTTCCTTCCTTTCTTTTCTCTTTATTTCTTCTTTCTCTCTTTCTCTATTTCTTCTCTCTTTCTTTCCTTGCTTTAAAAATGTCATTGCACTCTCTCAACCTCCATGGTTTCTGATGAGAAATATGCTGTTATTTTGATTGAAGGTCCCTTTAATGTGATGAGTTTCTTCTTTCTTGCTGCTTTCAAGATTTTTTTGTCTTTGGTTTTTGATAATTTGATCATAATGTGTCCTTGTGTGGATATCTTTGTGTTTATTATTCTTGGGCTTTATTGAGTTTCTAATGTATAAATTCATGTCTTTTATCAAATTTGGGAAGTTCACAGTACTATAACCACAGATATTTTTGTTGTCCCAGGACATTTGTGTTGAATTACTAATTCCTGATGCTTTCTCTCTCTCTCTCTCTCTCTCTCACACACACACACACACACACACACACACACACACACACACACACACACAAATTAGTGGGTTCTTATGTCTCTTCTCTCTCTGAACTGCATTTAAATCTTCTGCCAAGACTTTCCACAGATGACTGGCGAATCCCTTTCAAACCGAGGGATAGAAATTTAGATCAGCTGCTTTCTTCTGTGGATTTATTGTCTTTCTTTCTTTCTTGTTTTGTTTTCTTCTTTTTAATTTCAGAATATTATGGGGGCACAAACATTTAGGTTACATGTATTGCCTTTGCACCACCTAAGTCAGAGCTACAAGTGTGGCCATCCCCCACACATTGTGCACCACACCATTAGGTGTGACTATACCCATCCCCACTTCCCCTTCCCACCTGTCCGACACCCGATGTACGTTGCTTCCATATGTGCACACAATTGTTGATCAATTAGGACCAATTTGATAGCGTACATGTGGTGATTGTTTTTCCATTCTTGAGATATTTCACTTAGTAGAATGGGCTCCAGCTCCATCCAAGTTTATTGTATTTCTTAACCTTTTAGTAGACTGTATTTGCCACCCAATGTCTCATTATAACAATAATATCTTAAACTCTACAATCTTTTATATATTCATTCTTTTTTCATATTACTATAAAATATATATTTTAGGGAAACTTTTGTTGCCCAGTTTTGTTTCTTAAGTCCTGAAAACTTTCACCTTACTCCATTCTTAAGTTTGAAATTCTAGTAGAATTAAAGTAAGAGTTTTCTTTCTCTCAACCCCTTTCTTTTTTCTGACTTATAATCTCATTTCTTTTAACTGAAAATATTTTATCATTTATTATTTTATCCTTCTGATAGATTTTGTTCAGTGCCTATCCTCAAATCTGTATCTAGATTGTTTCCTAAATTGTCTTGATTTTGTTCTGCTGTATTATTTGTTTATATCTTTTTATCTCCCCACATACATACTTTACTAATTCTGGAATCAGAATAGATATTTTTGTATCTGTTCCAGTTACCTATTGCTGTATAATTCCAATATGAATTTCTGTTTCAGTTATCTATTGCTGAGTAAGAAATTATCCAAAATTCTAGCTACTATTCAACTTTATTTCTTAAAATACTGAAATCTGAGCTAGGCTAGTAGGCTAGCTTTGCTGCCCAGCATGGTGGCTGCTGAGGCCGGAACATCTAAGATGGCTTATTCACTTAATGTTTTATACCTTTGGTGGGATAGCTGGAACTTCTGGTAGCTAGCTGGGCATCTCTACCTCTCTGCCTGGCTTCTTCACGTAGCTCTCTTGGGCTTCCACATAGTATGGCAGTCCTTGGGTAATTGCTGGTTTCCAAGGGAGAGAAAGTAAGCTGTCAGTTTTCTTTAAAGGTAGACCTCAAAACGGCACAGTATCACATTTGCCATAGTCTATTCATTGAAGCAGGTCATAAGACCAGCCCATATTCAATGAGAAAAGGAAATAAGTTCTGCTTTCTAGGAGGTAGAATGTAGTGCTTGTCCTGTGAAGGAAGGGGAAGATAGCAGCCATCTTTGGAGACCATTTCCCACAGGGGCCGACCAACCTTTATGCAAGAATCTGAGAAAGAATTATTTGTCCCATAGATTGCCTATGGCTTTGCATGCTTTCTCAGCACCTAATACACTCAAAAGCATAAGGGAAGTATTAGATGAACACTAATGAATCAGCTTGGAGCCATCTTGGGAGGTCTCGCAGAGTGCCCATAATATTTTTATTTAAAAAAGCTATTTATTTAAATTAATTATATTAATTGAAGAAGTATGTGTACACAATTTTATGTTAAGTAGTGCTAAGGCTCTCAGGGAAACGTTAGTCTCCTGATTGCCCCCTCCACCACCTTGAGTCCACCTAGGTTCCCACTTCCCAGAGGCAACTATTTTTCACTTTAAAAGTCTAAATAGTAATATTATAAGTATTGATGTTCTATTATTGTAGTTTAGGATTTAGTTTTTTTACCTAAATGCCTCATCCCCAATCCTCTTAATATTGTTCTAATAAAAATTTTGATTAAACACATATGCAGGATTGATAATATTTTTACTGTGGTAAATATTGTTCATCGCTGAGAATTAGCATCTCAGTTGCTCCACAACCTCACAAGCACTATATACTTTCAGTCTTTGACATTGTAGTAATTTTGGTAGGTGCGTAGTGGAATGTCATTTTGGCTGTAATGTGCATTTCAATAATGACTCCTGAGGCTGAACACCAGTCCCCACCTGTGGTCCCAGTGCCTCCCTTCTGCTCTGCCACTCTTCTTCCTCCCCCACAGCCTTCCATGGTACCTGGTACCTCCTGGTCCTGAGGTTTTCTGAGGTCCTTTGGGGACTTTTTGGTGGTCATCTCCATTCAAATTCCTCCACTTTGATAAGTTTCCTCTCCATATGCACTTTCTATTTTCTAAAACCACATGAATATCTGCCATTTGCAATCATCACTTTTCCTATTCTCTTTGTCCTGTGAGGTCTAATAGCCTCTTTTATCCCTTTACTGCCATTTTAGTGAGTTTTCGGGGGAAAGGCAATAAAAACTGATGTACAACATAATATGTTCAACTGGAGGTCCACAATAATTTTAAAAATAAATGCTGAAAATACATAATGAAATAAAAATTGACACAGAACATGGCATGGCAGATGCAATAGATCAGCTGTATGCTTTTTTTCTGAGTTTTGAGTTTAAATTCTTACACACATGTGCTCATGTGATAATGAGGTGGGGTCTAGTTGACACCAAGGTTGTTTGGGGATGATTCCTGAGAATGCTTCTCTCTATCAGAAACTCTGTTCTTTTTTCTGTTTTTTCCCCTACATTTCAGAAGTTATTCTAAATTATCCTCCCTTATCTAATTCTCTTGTTTATTTACAATAGCTTCCATGAGGTTGCTTTGCTGTTGTTTTTCCATTTCCTGGTGACTTTTCTCTTTATCAAGCACAAGCAAGTAAGACTGAGCTCTTGGCCTTTATTTCTCATATAGACCTTTGCTGAACCGTGTCCTTTGTCTGATTCCTTGTTTTTGTTTTAGCCATCTGACTTATATGTTTGTATTATAGCTGTTTGACTTGGGTACCTGACACTCTCTCCAACTCTTGTCTCAATCCTAATGCTTAGTTCATGTTTTTTTTTTTTTTTTAATTCTCAATCTGTTTCTCCAAGACACACCCAGGGGCTGAGACTTCAAAGTTTCTCCTGCATAATCCCTTGTCAGGCATTTACTAATGTGTCCTTTAGCCCCTGCCAAGGGACTGCTCATGGATTCTATAACCAGTTATTTATTATTCATTACCATGGAGACAACAGGCTCAAAAGTATTGAACCTTCAAACTCAGAGTTCATTGCATAATATCTGCTTTGCACCCTTTCTGCTACCAGAAAGGTTGTATCACCGAACTTTTTGGTTTCCAAATGTTCATAAACTCTACCTATTGGTCTACAGATATTATTCTACCATAGGAAGTAGTACAGTGATAAATTATAATTCATAATTACAGAACCTCAGGAGCATTCAACACTATTTGGAACTGCTACATGTATAATTCTAAATTCCTACGATCAACTGTTAATACTATTTCTGTCAGACTGACATACAATTTTTTGGTCTTTCTTATACCTTGTCTCATTTATATATATATATATATTTTTTTTTTTCTTATCCATTTGCTAAAGTTTGGATTCACATGCATTATTTTCTGCCCATGCATCAACATGTACAGTATTTGGTTTGATTACCGTTGTGATATCTTAATGTCTATTTCACTACAATTTTATATCAACTTCAGTGGTCATTTCATGTCTAAGTTCAACTCTTTCATTAGCAATTGTTATGTGCATGATGCACATTAAACACATGGGGCTGAGTGAACACTCAGAAAACAGCAGGCAATCCCCCTTGCTTTAGAAGTTTGAGGTCAAATTTGGGGGAGAATATGTATATTTGCATACAGTTAGAAAACAAAGATCTGAGGGAGAATGAAGATGTAGAAGTTTTCAATGAAGAGTCGGTCTGTACAATGGGGGGCAGTGCAGTTGGGAGGGGGTTGGCAGAGGGAGGGATATTTGAGCTAGAGTTTTTAGGAGAAGTGCAAGAAGATCTGTGAAAGTTGGGAGGGAGGTGGAAAGGAAACACAGAGAAAAAGAGGAGAACTGAAGACAATATTTGTTGGGCATCTATTAGAGGTCAAGTGTTTTCTTAATCACTATATAGATATGAGCTTATTGGATCCTTAAAGCATCCCTGGGAGGTAGGTACAGTTATTATCCCGCCTTTACAGATGAGGCACAGAGAAGTTAGTGACTTGCTCAAGGTCACACACACGTAGTAAGGGACAGACCTAGGATTTGAACCATGACCTAGCTGACACAACATCCTTTTAATCCATCAGGATTCTTCGTGAGGAGGAAGAAAATATTCCTTTTCTATAGTTATTATACAGGACAAATTATTATTTTAATAAATAAAAATACAGACAATTCACAGTGTCTTCAAAAGGATTCACTTGAATTGTAACGACATTGGCACAGTCTTACACAATATGCTTTCTGCAAGTGAAGACATTTTTTATTTCCTCTTGTAGAAAATGATGCTGCAGTGCTTTGTCAGCTTGCAGACAGTACCAGGGTAATAAACACTCAGTCCTCATGGGGGTAGATGTCTGCTTATATAAGCTAACACACACAGAGAAGCAGACCAGAGAGGTGGGTATAGATGAATGAAGTTATGCCAAAGTACGGAAATAGTTTCTCTGTTCAGCCTGTTTATGTTTACACCACGGAAATCAGCCAACACTGTGAGTTAGGGCTTCCCCCAACCACCTCCCTACCACCAAAGAGCCAGTTGTTAAACATTTACCAGCACACTACTAGAGGTAAGTGCTGATTTAAAAACAAAACAAAAAACAACTCTTGTCTCAATCCTAATGCTTAGTTCATGTTTTTTTTTTAATTCTCAATCTGTTTCTCCAAGTCACGCCCAGGGGCTGAGACTTCAAAGTTTCTCCTGCATAATCCCTTGTCAGGCATTTACAAATGTATCCTTTAGCCCCTCGCTGCCAAGGGACTGCTCTTGGATTCTTTTTTTTTTTTTTTTTATTTCAGCATATTATGGGGGTACAGATGTTTAGGTTACGTGTGTTGCCCTTGGTTCCCCCAGTTATTTTCTTCTCAGAAGTCTTCTTCCTTGTTTCCTCTTCCAGTTTCTACTAGGACAGCATTTGATTTTTTTTTTTTGTCTTTTAGCGAGCTGTATATCCTCCTGTGTTTTCTGGTTTTTATTTTCTCTTCTCTATTTTCATATCAATTCTGTATTGGATGTTCACCGACCCCTCTGGGGAAAATAGACTGTTCATGCTCCTAACTTTTGTCTGGGACCTCTAATTATCTCTAGAATCATACTGGAAAATGTTTAACAACTGGCTCTGGGGAGCTGCGGGGAAGCCCTGATTTGCCAATTTCTGTGGTGTAAACACTCCCATTTGTTGCTGATTTCAAGCTGTCAAGGTGATGTCACTAAAGGCAGAATCGGGAAGAGTTATACAATGACATACCATTATACTGTCTTTCCACCACATAGGTATAATAGACATAAATAAGTACAGAAACATAGATAATAGTAAAATTTAGTAAAATATTTAGGAATGATGAAGTTTGACTATTTATTACCTTTGTTTTGAATATAATTTACTTAATCACAAGTTTACATAATGTAATTTTTAAAATGACTATATTTAACTACCAGTTCATGAAACTCTTGGAAATTTAATAATTATTTTCTGTGAGCTACAGCAAACTGACTGTGGCACACCACTGCACCACAACCTCTCCTGTGCTCACATCTCATTTTGTTACGTTTTCAGTCTCTTTTGCTCCAGTCCATACTCTCAAGTTTTTTTAAAGATAAATTCTTTTTTGCATTAGTTAAAGTAATCTCATTTTGTCTATAACCAGTATGACCCAGTTTCTCATTAGGTGTCCTGTTAGAGATATAATTGCCCACGTAGTAGATGATGAAAATTATACAAAAAATTCAAATTACCTGCCCAACATCATGTCAGAAAGGAGAACCTAGCTCTTTGGATATCCTCACTATTGGTCTTTGAACTGGACTACAGAATCCCAAAGTGAGACCACTGTAGCAATTAGCTATTGCTTCATAATAAATTATCCAAACTTAGCAGCTCAAAACAAAATTTACTATCTCACACAGTTTCTGAGGATCAGAGATCTGGGAGTGGGTCCTTGATATTCTGAGTCAGGGTCTCTCAAGAGGCTGATTCGAGCTGCGCATAATGCCCGCACCCTCCTCAGGGCTTGCTGGGGCTGCAGAATCCACTGCCAAGATCACGTCCATGTGTGCTGAAGGCCTCACTGCCTTGTGGGCTGTTAGTGGCTTCAGTATCTTGTCCCGTGGGTCTTTCTATAGAGCTGCTCACAAAAGGGCAGCTCGCTTCTCTCAGAGGCAGAGAGAGAGAGAGCGAGAGGAGCAAAATTTTTATCACCTTATTTGCCTCAGATATGATATACCATCACTCTGCCATATGCAGTAGTCACATAGAGCAACCCTAGGACAATGGGGCAAGAGACTACACAGGACTGTGAATTGCAAGAGGCAGAGATCATTGGGGACCATCTCAGAGGTTGGCTACCATAAGACACCATAAAATTATTGAGCTGAAAAGGATTGTGAAGATTAACTACAAAAACAAATTCATTGAGGAAGGGATTGTGTGTTATTTACCTCTTCACTCTCAGCATTTCACAGCTGTCACTCTTGACAGCAGTTGCATCAGTGTTGGGGGGAAGATAAACCTTGTGTTCCACCTCTTCATTTTACCAAGAAAGAAACAGGGGCACTTCACTGTCAAGTGAGTCAGCCATCTCTGGTCACATGGAAGGAAGGACAGCTCAGGGCTCTTGTAATCACTCCTATCCCATGGATCTTCCAATGAGGCAATGTGGTCTCATCGTGTCTTCACACCAGTGTAATGATTGTTGGGCATCTATTAGAGGTCAAGTGTTTTCTTAATCACTATATAGATATGAGCTTGTAATGATTTCGATATTGCATGGGGAACCCAAAATGAGGCCAAGGAGCTTGGGTTGAGTCACCCATGTGACCTAGTCAGCCTTTGGGCTTCTAGTCCTAGTCAGTTGTCCTTGCTGAGAAGCTGGACAACATACAGTAGTTACAACATATAAACAGCAATTTAAACTTTGAACAAGTTTTCTTCTTTTAGCTATGGGAGGAACACACCTCTGGAGAAACTCAAATCATGTCAGAATGGACATAATCTTTTGCTTTCTAATAGACAAGTTTATGATGCTTCAACTGCTTTTGGTTTATAAGTTAAAAATTAATGTGTCCATCTTTTTTTGGAGACCTGTCTTCTTTGCAGTATGATTTCCTTGCTGTTAGAAGAAAAAAAAACCCTTACTTTATGAAAATATAGATTATAAATGTCTAGAGATGTAATTATTTGACCATTTTCCTTCAAATGCAACAACGTGCAGTTAATCAAAAGATAATTATATTTCCTGACAAATTACTTTTTCTATTAATTCCCTGCTTTTCCTTTAAAAAAAGACTTTTTTGTGCAGTACTGGCTAATTAAAACAACATACGCAGTCTTGCTAGATGCTCTACAAAGCCATTTCACTAAAGTGGTGACATTTCTATCCAGCTATTAACAGGAATGAGGGGCATCTAGAGCCATGTTGCTTTTTTTGATTCTAGTGTAGTCTGAAATTAATTTAAGGTTAAAAAAAGTCTAAAAAAGGCCAAGGACAAGTGTTAGCAGCTATGGCCATAGGGAAGCCAGGCTGGAAGGGTGTCCTAAATTTCAGGACAATTGTTGGGAACAACTGTCTGTCTTCTAGAGTTATTCTGGGAAACCAATGTCCTTTTGCAGAGAAATTTCTTAGGATTCAGAGAAAATCCTGAATCATTTGGGGACAGAATATTAACAACCAGCTTTTCCTATAAAAATTAAGACCCCTGCTGTGTCCTCACTCCCACTTCAACTCTTGCGCCACGTGTGCCTGTGTCTTCTTAGCTCTTGGCTTCTGGTTGTAGGGCTCCCTGAGTGAAGTTATAACTCATGGGATTTTACTGATGTTTGACTCTTCACAATTTGTGGCCTCAGGCAAGGCCTCACTTGAACTAGAATCACCACTAGCATTTATTTTGAAATAGTCCAAGAAGAGGCTAAAAGCTACCACATGGTCTGTCAAATGGAAGTTTCCTTTAATGATCTTCTAGACTTTCATTTAATCAGAGGATTGCTCAGTGCGTGGCACAGAATCAGAAAAATTTTTGAAGACAAAATGTAATGAGAGGACTGTGGGGACATGCGGGAAAGCAACTTCTTAATTTTGTCTACTGTGCACCATTTCTGCCTAATTATGGTGCTTAAGTCAGGGTGATGAAGGTCAAGTTAGTATGTAAATATTTAAACCACACGACCTGTGAATTGGCAGGTTTTTGCAAAAATTCCATTTAATGCAGTTCATTCTCATGTACACTTCAGGTGTGAAACTCCTGGTGAGTGCTTATTAATTTTATTTAGTATGGTATTACATGAAAATAAGTATTAATGTTTTCCTACAAAAAATACTAGCAAACTCTAACCATAGATAAAATATTGCCAAATTGGCAAAAACATTTTTGTGTTAATAAGCTTTAAGCCTTCATAAATGAATTGGATGATGTATATTTTTTGTTGAATTTTTGTTGTTCAAAATCACACAAATGCATATGTTAGTAGGAATCACTCAGAGAACCAAATAGCACATAAAAGCCTTTATAAAATAGAAGATTGTTACGCTATAAATGGTTTAAGATGAGCTTTCCTTTGACTGACTCTGTTTTGTTATCTGGTATTAAATAGTTTCTATTCAGTAACTTCAGCTCTGTTCCTTATTACTGAATATTTATTGTGTTTTCACTTAAAGTAAACTTAACTTTAAAAAGAAATAGTAAGAAGGAAATGTTGATATTGGTTTCCTTTTGTAAATAAATATTTACCCAAAGCATGATGTTTCTCTTTGAACTACAGAGATTTTAAATGGGAGAAATCCTCCAAATCATGGCATATTTTTGTGGTACGACTACCCACTCAAATGTCATTATAATAATAAAATATGTATATTGTAATACTTATTCACAAATAAATAAATAAATACAAATGCATGCTTATGTAATTATGCATATATATTTTGTTGAAGTGTGTGAGGCATCTCTTTTAAAAGATTCAAAGTTTACTAAGATTGCCCACTTTTAGAGCAACTAAAGCTGTAGGCATTTTCTTGGATATAATTAGATTGTCTGATGTTTATAATTTTTTCTGTGATGAATTAAATTTTGTTGTTTATGTGAAAACCCTGAAAAAGAAAATAGAATGCTATCCATGAGATGCTTTAATTATGACACTATTACTCAAATGTTTATTAAACTTACTAAACTAAAATATTTTCTAATCTCTGTAATGCAGTCCACACTAAAAATTTGCATTCCCTTTAAATTAGCAAGTGATTTTTAGAAAATTATGCCATGAATGTTTCTAAAGTTTTGAGGGTAATGATGTTTATCTCAACCCTGATTATAGAAGCAAAAATTGGTAACATAAATGTCCAAAAATAGAGGATTAGTGAGACATTAATCTTATGTTATAAAAGATAATGTTTATAATACCATGTTAAGCAAAAGTAGGTCAAGATGCATCATTTGTCCAGTCCGATTATTATTTGCAATTCTTGAAATTCATGCATTCAATGTTCATTTAGTTCCTAAATGTAAAGAATGATATAAATGTATGTCTATGCAAATATTAATATGTACATGGATATGTATATAAGTGTATGCATATATACATACATGTTTAAAAGTGAAATGAATTGTTTAATATTGTAAATGTTCCTCAACAAAAAATGCAAATGTTACTAATAGTGTGAAACTTCATGAATACTTCTGGAAGTACAAATTAAAACAATAGAGAGAGGCAAGAAAAGGGATGTTTGGCATTACCGGGAAATGGTGCCTTGTTATCCAAGAACTTGTGGTCATCATGTTTTCTGTTACAAAACTAATTTGTGTATTTGCTTACTTATTTTGTCTGAGTGTTTCCACGGATTGAACCCTCTCCATTCTCTGAAGCCATGTCTGTCCCTGTTGTTGGCAGGGGCACAACACATAGCCCCTCATTACTGCAACACACGGTGACCTGTTGTTTTGAGGATGTAAGGCAAGAAATGTACAGAAGTATTTCCCTGGGGCCTGGACTATGTTAGTGTCAAGATGGATGTTTAGGATTGTGTTCTGATGGAGACACCCATATATTTGTCAATTTTTGGTTTCTTATTTTTGCTTTGTTTGTGATATTTGGGACCTCTAAAATGCGGGCTTATGGCAGAGGTCTCTTTTGCCCAGGTAAAAGGATGTACTGTAATATGTGATATGTAATCCCAGTAGCAACATGGGGACACTGGTCTTTTTTTATATCTTTTTCTATCCTTTTATTTTCAATCCAGTTTTATCTTTCAATGTAAAGTATGTATCTTACAGACAGCATAGAGGTGGGTCATTGTTGTAAATCCTGTCTGACAAATGTTAACTGTTGTTTGGATTGGGTAATCCAGTCACACAATCTATTCTATTCTAGATATAGTCAGATTTACATCTGCCATTTTAGGTTTTGTTTTCTGTGGTTCATGTAATTTTTGTTCCTCTATTCCTCCTTCATGGCTCACTTTTACATTAAGTGAATATTTTCTAATGCAGCATTTTACTTTCTCTAATGATTTTATCACTATAGTTTTGAGGTTCTTTGGGATTTATAATATACGTCTTAATTTATCAGAATCAGCTTCAGAGTTGCACTTGCTGAATTGCAGACGTATGTGGAAACATTACTCCTTTATAGCTTTATTTCCCCTTTTTGTGATATTATTTTTATACGTATCTGTCAAGTTACAAACCAATAACGCAGGGTTATAGTTATTGATTTACCATCTGTCCCAGCATAGTTTTGCTCCCCCTCACCTTCTTTGTGCTTTTACTGGCAATTTATTTTATATATATTACATACTTATATTTGATAAACCCAACATTAAATTTATATGTGTATATTATTTTATAGAATTGTTTTTAAATAATTCATGAAAAGAAATGAGAAAATACACATTTAAACTGCTTTATATAATTACAAAATTACCTTTATCAGTGCTCTCTGTTTTTTGTTTATTTATGAATTCAAATTAATCACTGAGGTCACTTGCTTTCCATCTAAAGAACTGTTTTAGCATTTTTTATGTGTCCGATAGCAAAAAATTCTCAGTTTTTGTTTATCAAGAAAAGTCTTAATTTTACCTTCATTTTTGAAAGACAGCTCTCTGGATATAGGTTGCTTAGTTGAATTTTTTCTTTTTTGTTTTTGAACACTTTGAGTATGTTATTCCACTGCTTTCTGTCTCCCATTGCTTCTGCTGAGAAGTCAGCTGTTAATATTATTGGGGTTTCGGTGTAAGTGATGAATTTTTCTTTTGCTGCATTCTGGATTTTCTTCTTGTCTTTGACTTTCAGCACTTTTACTATCTATTTGTGGATCTCTTGGTGTTTATCCTACTTCGGCATTTTGGATGTGAGGGTTGTTATTTTTTAATAAATTTGGGAAGTTTTTTTGCCATTGTTTCTTTAAATATTTTTCTCCCCTTTTCTCTCTCTTCTATTCTTCAGGTATGCCTATGTTGGTGCACTTGATATTGTCCCAAATTTTTCTCAGGCTGTCATCATTTTTCTTGTGTTATGTTGGTGCTCAAAAAGTTTTGAATTTTGGAGCATTTCAGATTTTGAATTTTCAGATTAGGAGTACTCCATGTCTATTCTCTTTGATGCAATGTTATCATCACACCTTCCTTTATGTCTTTTATTATGCTTCTCTTAGTTCTTTGAAAATAATTATAATGTCTTTTTTGAAGTCTATTTCTCTTAAATTTGACTTCCAGTCATTCTTACAGGCAATTTATGTTGTCTGCTCTTTTTTTTCTGGTACATGGCTCATACTTTCCTGTTTCTTTGTGTGCCTCATAATTTTTTCTTGGAAGCTGGACAATTTAGGTAATGTATACTGTAGCAACCCTGGGTAGTATTCCTCTCCTAATCCTGAGCTTGTATTGCTATTTGCTTGTTTATGTTTTAATGACTACCTGGATTATTTTAGTGATTTGTCTATTTAGTGATTGTCCTTCACAGTGTTAAGCCTCTGATGTTACTCCTTAGGGAGATGCAGTTTTGAACATGTCTACAGTCACCTGGGATGACTTTCTTTCTCTCTTTCTTTCTCTCTTTTCCTGACCAACTCAGATGTTAAACTCCCCTAAAGCTGCCTAATTACTCTATTGTTTTCAGTGATGCCTGGGTACATAGATTGCTCTACATTCCAATCTAATCAAATGAGACTTCTTTGATAGAATAGTTTCTGTTGTCCTGTGTGATTTCTGTTCTGACCCAGGAGGGCTCCTTCCAGTTATCTTATTTTCTGTTTCTCTCTGGCAAACTAGCTGGCCTACTGTCTAAGCTGTATTTTTATGAAATGCAAGAATGTTCTCCCAATTGTCTTTTACCACAACATCCATTGTTATTAAGAGTGCCTTAGGTTTAAACTTCACCATACTCTGTTGCAAATGAAGTCAGCTCATTTGGGAAGATATTAACAGATATATGTTTTACAGGATACTTCTTTTCCCAGGAAAATTCTGAGCCAGTACTCTGGAGCTGGCAGTGGTGGAAATGGAAAGATTTTCTCTTAGTGGTGCCCCCCAACTCTAGAAGCTGAGCAGTAGGTGGAGGGGGACATCAAACTGACATCTTCTTGGCTTGATCTCCTAGAATGTAACCATTGCCTCATGAGCCAGAGCAAGGGCTATCTGGGCTCCTGTATTCTCAGCATATTGTGCTTGCAGTAGAAATTCTTTTTCTTCAAGTGGGGACAGGGGAGATAAAGGGATTCCCCCACTTCTTGCCCTCACTTTCCTGGGACTTAGCCTCAGCAACAAGTAGCTGGGGACAGAATGAGAAATGCTGAATTACTGATCACTTTGGGAAGAAAGCCCTATGACTGGAAGATGAAGGGAGAGGAAGCCCTGTGTTCTTGGCTGCAGCATTTTGGAGTGGAGTCTCTGCCTTGCTAAACTGAGAGGGGAGGAAAGAGTGCGTGGGGTTGGTTCACACACCACAGATTCTCTCCTTTCTTAGTGAATTTTCAGAGATATTCCTCAGTAAATGGTTATTCATATGCTATTTGCCTTTAGGACTATTTCTGGATAATTTAAATGTTTGTTTAAAAATAATTTTTACTGATTTCCCTGGGGTGCAGGTCAGCAGAGCTTCTCATACTGTGATGCTGGAAGTCAATTTCCCCTTGCCTTCATTTTTGAAAGACAGTTTTGCTAGATATAGGATTCATGGTTGACATGTTTTCCCCCAGCACATTGAGTATGCTGTTCCACTTCCTTTTGTCCTTCATCATTTCTGATGAGAAGTAATTTGTTAATCTTATTGGCATTCCCTTGTACATGAAGACAAGTTTTATTCTGCTGATGCTTTCAAAATTTTCTCTGTCTTTTTCCTTAAACAATTTGACTGTAATATTTCTATATGTGTATCTCTTTGGGTTGAACCTACCTGGAGTTTTTTGAGCCTCTTTCATTGTCTATATTAATGTTTTTTTATCATATATTGGAAATTTTTAGTCATTACATTGGAATTTTCTAGTTGTTACTTCCTCAAACATTTTTACTGTCTTCTTTTGTTCTCTTCTTCCCTTCTGAGACCTCCATTACGTATATGTTGGCATGCTTAATGGTTTCCCACAGCTTTCTGAGTTGTTTTTCATTTTTCATCATTGTTTCATTGTGTCATGCAGACTGTAAATCTCTAATTATCTGTCATTAAGTTTGCTGATTTTTTTTTCTTTTCTTTTTCTTTTTTTTTCTTGCCAGTTCAAATGTACTGTTTAAGCCCCTCTAGTGAATTTTTCGTACTGGATATTACACTTTTCAATGACAGAATTTCCATTTGTTTTTAATTTCTCTTTCTTTATTGATATTCTCTGTTTGATAAATCATTATCATTAAACCACCTTTGATTCTCTAAACACAGTTTTCTTTAATTCTTGGAACTTATTTATAATAGCTGCTTTGAAATTTTATCTGCTGCATCCAACATCTGGGCCCCCTCAAAGGCAATTTTTATTGGTCACTTATTTTTCCTGTATAATGATCACACTATCTTGTTTCTTTCCATGCCTCATATTTTGGTGGTGGCTGTTGAAAACTTCACATTTTAGATAATGTGGCAACTCTGGGTCATCCTGATTAGTGCTCTCTTCTTTCCAAAGTCTTGCTGATGTTGCTGGGTTTTATTAGATTATTTCTATAGTGGTTTGCTGGGACTAACCTGTGAATTCTACTTCCTCCAAAGTGTATTGCCTCTGATGTCACTGCTCAGTTTTTTTCCCCTTTGTTTTTATTTATAAGCTTGGATTTCTGGAAGTCACCGTTTGCTCAGCATAGCTTAATATTCAGCCAGTGATTGGTCAGAGTTTGTGCCCTTTAAGTTTGTAAGATTTTTGCCCTTTGTTGATGAATCTGTGTATAATTTAGGGAAAGCTTTCAAGTCCACCCCACATTTAGCGAGGAACTAGTAGCTCTCAATTGCTCAATCTAGGATGTGGTTGCTCCTAGGTGGCTGCAGCCTAACACATGTGCATAGCCTTCAGAACCCCAGGGCTGAATGTAATCTTAGCAAGGTCTTTTTTCTTTAAAAAAAAAATCTGTTTATTTCTCTGGTTGTCTCTGTTAAAGTTCTGTCCGGTCAGCTATTTTGTTTGCTGCAACTAGTTTCATGAGTTATTAGCCTTTTCTTAATTGCTTAACACTAAGATCTCTGTTGTTTTCAATAATGCCTTGGGACATGAGTTCCCCCGGATCTTGTTTCCAATAATGTCAGCCCCTCAGCAGATCTGTAGAGCTGCCAATGCTCCCATCTGTCCCTTCCCTTGAAAGAACCTCTGATGTTCTAATTCACCAGAACTGCTGGTGGAGATGATGGCCTACTTCTTCCAGATTTACACCTTCATCTTATGAATGGGAGTTGGGAGGGCGGATAGTAGCCTGCAGTATTCTCAGTTTGCCCATCCCTGGCTGGAGCCTATATCATACAAGCAGAAACTGGGTAGGGGCAGTAATAAGGGCTTCAGTATTCTTGGCCTGCAAATCTTTGGTTAGATCCTCCACTAAATGAGTAGCATATGGATAGGGGAAGTGAGCCTCAGTCTTCTTGACAAACTTAGTATTTTATTTGAGATGTTTGTCTCCATATTCATGAATTATTTTGAATATAACTGACCTGAGAACCTGTGTGTGCATATGAATACAGTGCCTTGGGCCCACAACAAGTGAGGCACAGACTCTGGTCTCTGGGGTCCTGCTTTGGCCTCAGCAACTTCACATGTCTTTTTGGTATGTATAATATTCTAATCAGAAAAGGGCCTAAAAATGTTTGAAAACCACTTCTTCAGAGTGACTCAATATAGCTAATATCCTTTTCCTCAATAAAGAAAAATTTGTAATTTAAGGAATTTTTTCAAAATTTTTATTTCCCTCTGCCAGTTAATTCAATGTTATTTTATTTTAGAAGCTAGATCAATAAATATCTGCTATAGTCATTAATCACCACCATGATAAATTTTGATGCTTTCCCTTAATATTTTAAAAATTACTTTAAGATGGGGCACCTGAGTTCATCTATGAGCTGGGTATAAGAAAGAGTTAAGAGCATGAATGCATCAGAGCAAAGCATGCATTATACCTGGAAAAATTCCCTTGAATCCATCCCTGATCTCAAGTACAGGATTTGTTTGTCCTACTTTGTACTCTTTCTTTCCCCTTTATTCATTAAAATGAAGTTGCAACCTCTAGATGGCAGACATTTCTTAAGCTTAAAAAAGTTCATGAATTTCAAATAATTTAACTCAATTTCCATTAATCTAAATATACTTTAAAAAATTAAATTATATTTATCTGTGTAAAAGTAAATGTGAAATATCATAACTATGCAGTTCAGAAATTTCTCATGCTATGAAAATTTGTTGCCCCAGAATGCAACTAAAAATACAACTGTGAAACACAATATATTGACTTTTCAAGGAAAAATTATAAAATAATCAGATGGATGTGACTGAGACTGTGTTGTTAAAATAGCAGAATTGGGAATTGATATGGATTGTTTGGCTAAGTTTGTATGAGACCACTAATTATTGCAATGAGAGTCTAATAAAAGTGTTCTGGCAAGCAAGCCTGCATGTTTCTGGCAGGCTTCATTTGTTCTATAATACTAAGCATGTTCATTCTTTTTAATTTTTTTTAAGTATGTACTTCCATTCAATTCTACTTACTCTGGAAATGAATTTCCTACCACTCCAATCTGTTTTCTTTTCTTTTATGTTCAACACATCTCTGAGTATTTTGAAGTTCTCGAGTGCTCTTCAAAGTGAGGATGTCTTTTGTCATTGGACCTCAGCTGGCAGAGCAGGCTCTGCTTGGAGAGAGGTTTCTGTTGGCATTTATAAGCACTGGGCTCCTTGGCTCTGCTACTGATGTTAAAGACAGAAATTAAGGAATGAAGAGCTGTGGTCATTTTCCCAATAAGTCTCCTTGGGTTTCTGAGCTTTATCTGCTGTGGACAGGAGGATGTTTGCAGAGCAGTGTAGAAAAGCTACGGAAAGTTGGATCTGTCCTAGGATCAAGGTATAGCTGTGAGTCATTTCTCTACATCAGAAGCCTCACCTATAGGTGCTGCCCCTTGGTCTTGGAGTTTTTTGGCTCATAAGAATTTTGGGTTTTTTTGAGAGACCAGATTTTATGTTTTGTTTTGAATCACCTTTATTTCTCATGCTAGGGTTGTTTCAATGTAAAATAGGGAAGAAAGTCTCCTTTTCATTTGATTGCAGTTGATGTCATTGTGAGGTCTTTTAACCCATCTGCCAACACTGACCATCCCCTCTGCTGGCTGTAGATGATAAAATCTGAAATGTCTTCAGAGACTGAACAAGAACGGGAAATGAGCGTTACTGGCCCCAGGAGGTCATATGCTTCCCCATCCTCTAAATTTTCCCCAATTCTGACTTAGTTTTCAGCAAACCTTAGTTGGTAGCCAAGAAAAATACTTTTAAAAACGCCCCTTCAAAACTGAAAAGGACAAGAATCATAAATTTAAAAATAATTGTAATGAAGTGGGACATTTAGTCTTCTATGTCCCTCTTCCAGGCACCTGTAGGGGGGACTGTGTGAGAAGGTGACTGCTCATTTCCCCAAATGCTCTAAATACATTAAACCTCCATGCTGTCCCCCACCTCTGTGAGAGACACACTCCTGGACACTGGGCATGTGGCATGTTTCAGAGAAGGAAAAAAAAAACCTGGCTTTGACTTGAGGCCTCTCACTCAAACCTGAGAGGAAAATCTGTACATAAGTCTTGGTTCCCCAAAGGAGAGAAAATGAGAAGGCACTTCCTATCCATTAAAGTATCCAAAACATTGCTGAGGGAAAGTTAAGCCAGTCCAGATGCTAAGCATGTTAAGTCTAAAGAAGCTCAGAAACCCGGTAGGCTGCCAAAAAAATGTTAGGGTCATACTTCATCTAGGCCATTTCCTTGAGGAAGCTCATGGTTTTCCAGTTGGTTCCATGAGCAGACAGCACACTTACTTGTAGAGAGCAGGAGCTAACTCAGGCCTGGGCAGGGCAGCCCCTTCTCGTTATTCTGCTTCACATGTGCACATTTTGGAAAAGACATGGATGGAGCTCAAAGGGGTCCAAAGGCCTCCTCCAGAAAGGACAGGTTTACACCAGGAGGAAGCAGCTCATCATTCTAGGTCACAGCGACTCTTCAAAGTTCTGCACGCTGCCCTTTAAGACAGTCCTGTGAAAAAGCCAATGAAGCATTAATCAGTGCAAATAGTGAGTGCTATTTTAGTAAATGAAAGATTTTAAATATAAACATATGTGTAAATAATAACAGAGGCACTTCTTGAGTCCATTAGCATAATAAATAAAAATAATCAGATATTAAAATCTTAGCCAGTTCACTGACAAACCACCACAATACATATTTGTTTTGTTTTGTTTTTTATGCTTTAGTTGTGTGACTGTGTGGCAAGTCCTATAATTATGCAGCAAGAAAAAAATGTAAGTGAAACATGCTGTAGGTGTGTGCTCTGGTTTGGCTATAGTTTGTGTCAGCCAAAACTCCTGTTGAAATTTGACCCTCAGTGTGACAGTGTTGGGAGATGGGGCTTAGTAGAAGGAATTTGGGTGACTGAGGCAAATCTATTCACTTAAGAATAGATTGACAACCTCCCTTGAGGGTGAGTTCTCACTCTCTAAGAAAAGGATTAGCTCTGACTAGAGTGGGTTGTTATAAACAGTCTGGCTTTCTTGGTTTCTCTCTCTTGCTTCCTCCTTTCTATGTGATCTCTTAGCACATGCCTGCTCCCCTTCCACTTTCTACCATGAGTGGAAATAGCATGAGGCCCTCCTCAGATGCAGCTGTTTGATCTTGGACTTTCCAGCCACAAGAATCATGAGCCAAAGAAACCTTTTTTTCTTTATAAATTACCCAGTCTCGGATATTCTGTTATAGCAATGCATAATAGACTAAGACAGTGTGTGAAGGTGGAAAAGTATGTAAATGTGCAAATAGGCAGTGAGATGCTGTCAAACCAAAGTCTGAAATAAGAGAACGGCAATAGGTATATCTGTTTCTTCCAAAGATATTTCATATCATCATGTAGATAATATAAAAGTGTACTAAGTTAATTTTTTTAAAAGTCTCACAATATGTCTACATTGTACAGATTCATTTTTTTACCAAGAAGCAAGCCCTTAAATGATATTAGTTTGCTGAATCTGTATAGAGTAGGTTATTGCTATAAACTTTAATTTTTTTTTTATTTCAGCATGTTATGGGGGTACAGATGATCAGGTTACGTATGATACCCTTACCCTCCCTCTCCCCCAAGTCCGAGCTTCAAGTGTGTCCATTCCCCCAGAGGTACGCATCTCACTCATTGTTTGTGCATATGCCCTTCCGCTCCTCCCCCCCCCCGCCCAACATCTAATACATGTTATTTTTATATGTGCACTTACATGTTGATCAGCTAATACCAATGCTTGTGGTGCTTGTTTTTCCATTCTTGGGATACCTCGCTTAGTAGAATGTGTGAAAAAATGCTCAACATCTCTAATCATCAGGGAAATGCAAATCAAAACCACAATGAGATATCGCCTATTTCCAGTGAGACTGGCCTTTATCAAAAAGACCCAAAACAATAAATGTTGGCGTGGATGCGGAGAGGTAGGAACACTCATACACTGCTGGTGGGACTGCAAATTAGTGCAACCTCTGTGGAAAGCAATATGGAGATACCTTAAAGAGATACAAGTAGACCCAGCAATCCCATTACTGGGCATCTACCCAAAAGAGCAAAAGTTGCTCTATGAAAAAGACTCCTGCACTCGAATGTTCATAGCAGCACAATTCACAATTGCAAAGAAGTGGAAACAACCCAAGTGTCCATCAATACATGAGTGGATTAATAAAATGTGGTATATGTATACCATGGAGTACTATTCAGCTTTAAGAAACAATGCTGATATAGCACCTCTTATATAAACTTTAATTTAGTTTCCATTTTAAGGTGGATGTTCAGATTATTTTCTCATTTCTAAAAAGTTAAGCCTTATGCATTCTCAGAAAGAGAATGATTCTTTTTTTCTTTTCTTTTTTTTTCATATTTTTTACATTAGGTAGAGTAGTGTCTGAGCTAGTGAAGTCAGAACTGACAAGGTCTACTGCAGAGACAATCTTAGAAATATGTGGTAGAATCCCTGAAACCATAAAAGGTATCTGTTTTCTTTATAGCATGCCGCATTCCTGTGTCTCATAATTAATGCTTTTCATCAGAAGAAGCAACAACCTTGGATTCCTGCCTTAATTGAATTGGTGCTTACAGTGGACTGTATCATGTTCAAAGACTGAAAGACTAGCTATTCATTTGTGCCTAGTATTTAAAGTGGAGCTTTCTCTGTTCAGTATTCACTACAGTTGAGTGGATTTTGGGGAAAAAAAAATCTGTATTGTATTTGTGTAAAATTACAAAACATCACTGGTTTCGATCTGATTTTATACTCATATGTTTTCCCTAATTTTATTTTTATTACCCTTTTCATAATTGTAAGGCAATACAGCCTTCCAATTACAGGGACCACTGACAAACATAAACAGCAACCGAGCACCAGTGGGCACACACTTCCTGTAGTGCATGCCACTGTCATCGTGCTGCTCCTCAGAAATGCACCCACAGCTTCTTCACAATTACAGATGCCACAGGAACAGCAAAAACAGATCCCAAGGGAAAGCAATGATGGCTGAACCTACTGGCTAATCTGTGAAAGTGAGCCCATGTGGCAAAAATAAGAAAAAAATAGTATTCGTTGTTGAATCTATTGGCCACATTGCTAAGGTCAAAAATCTAATCTCTCAGGACCAAATTCAATAAAAATTGTCTGGTTTTTATGCCAAGCTATGCATGCCTGGAAAAACCAATTTTCTGGAACTTGTAAAGTCTCCCATAGTCAAGGCAAAGTCGGCATTCCTCTGCATTCTGAGTCTCAGAGCAGGCTGGGGAGACACTAGGTCTGGGTCAGCCACTGCCTTGGCTGCCTTGAGCAGGTTGTGATAGTAACGTGCAGAAGAGAGAAAGGACGAAGTGCATATGTGTTGGCCATTGTCAAATTATACATTTCCATGCCTAGCACTATCAGCTATCATTCATTCATGCATTTTTTCCATTTATTCATCAAATATTTTGGGGGCGCCGACTCTGTGCCAAATGTTTGTTGTGGGAAAATCGAGATGAAAACACATGGTCCCTGCCCTCAGTGAGAGCACCGTTAAGCAAACAATCACAGTGTGGTGTCACAAAGATTCTTTAAGGAATGTTGAGGACCCTATAGAAACATCCAGAAGAGGCATCTGATAAATTAAAGACTGGGAGAGTAAGGGTCTATCACCAAGAAGGTGACAAATGAGACCAACACTGAGGTCTGGATATAGACCAATAACAAGAAAAAGGATGAGCTATCTGTCTGAGCATTGGGAGTAATGGAGTGGAGATGTGCATGCGTGTGTGTGTGTGTGTGTGTGTGTGAGAGAGAGAGAGAGAGAGAGAGAGAGAGAGAGAGAGAGAAGGGAGGTGATGAACTGGAAATGGCCCTATGGCATGCTAAGGAATTTGAATTAATCTTGATGGCTTTGGGAAGCCAAAGCCACCAACATTTTTGATCAGAGGACACATTTGTTAACATTACATTTTAGAAAGAGCCTGGAATTATGTGGAAGACAAATTGGCGTAAAGCTGAAGCCAGGGACAGGGGATGGCTCAGGAGGTCACTGAAGTAATTGAAGTGAGAGTTGGGGGGCCATGCATTAAAAGTTTTAAAATGGTAAAATCCTGGAATCAGGCCCTGAATGGCTGAGTGGAGAAGAGCTGAAGAAAGGCAGGACAATGTCCTCCCCTCTGGCTCTGTCGCCTGGTTGAGGGGTGGGGCCATGCAGGAGGCTAGGTGGGAAGCAGAGGAAAGGACAGGTGTGAGGACAAGGCAATCAAATGAGCAAGTGCTGGTGTCAGAGGTTAAGCAGGCAGCCGAGAGCATAATTCTGAGTTGAGGATAAAGTGGGGGCCATCAGTCTATGGGTTACAGTTGTCATTTGGGGTGTAAATGAGGGAAACTGACCAAAGAGATAAAAATCAAGTAAAAAGAGATTAAGTCTTGAAGACAAAGCCTTGGAGAATACTAGGGTCAGGTTAAGGCAGCAGAGAAACTGGGATAGTCACTGAGGGTGGCCACAGAGAGTGAAGCCACCAGAGAATGATGCCTCTGAATGCAAGGAAAGAAAGTCCTAAGAAAAATGGGGCCAGTTTTATTTTCTGCAGAAGAGCTAAGCAAGATAAGGAATGTGTAGTAGTCATAAGAGGGCTGGGTTTGAGGCTGGGTGCCAAGCAGCCCTGTGACACAGAAATGTTATGGAGGCTACGTTCAGTGTCACATGCACATGGCAGACATAATCATGAACGGGTGCCGGAGACAGCAAGCTGGGTGGGATCAGCGAGTATGGCTTCTTGAATCTTCCAATTGTTCATGAGACATAGCCTTGCTTGGGCTGTGATAAGAGCTGCCTATTGAAGATGGGACGCTGCCAGGTCGAGGAAAGTCCTGAGTGGGGGATTATCAACCTCGTGTATCTCCGAACTCTTCTCTTTTAATGTAGAAATGGCCTTTTCATGTTACTGAATCAGGTTCCAAGCACTGGTTCTTACTTGTACCATCTTCGCTTCTGTCCGACACAGCCCACTGGTGGTACAAAATGGCTTAATGAAACCATGCAAAGTGCATTGGGATTTGCTATTCCAGTAGAGATTTCTTTATTCAAATTTTGACACTGAATCTGAAGATGGGGGAAACACACCCAGAGTAAACTGCTGGTGGGGCACCTGCTTTTAACAGGATATGCTTTAGACTTATTGTGGTAGATGCTGTCAGTGCCCTATCTCCATCCCCTAGACACTTGCTTTTTCTGTGTTATTGTTGGCTTCCTACTGCAAGCATCTGGGCCTCTGCCTGAGAGCTTTTTATTCCCCAGAGCCTTCCTAGCCCAGGCTTGGGATAGTCCGTTAATGCTGGGGAGTTCATGTCCATCCACAGGGAGCAGCCCTCAAATAACAGCTAAAGAGAATTGGTGGATAAATGCCCCAGCTCTCTTGCCCTGGGGTGGGGCAACTCTGAAGCACTAATGGATGGGAATTGGCGGAAGCCACTTGGTGGGCCAACTGATTGCATTCTATTCATCTGAAGTCTGTTCTGTTCCTATGGGACTGAGCCCCAGGGGCTCCCAGCAGCACATGATGAACACACATTGGCATTTTCTGTTTTCTCCTTCATTACCCTGCTTCCCAACTCTCTCATTCCAGCTTCCTGAGATCCCTTCTCAAGTAAACTACCTGCACACACGTCATTGTTTCAGGGTTGCTTTTGGATTGCCCGAACTAAGATACCGCATCTCCCATTGGGAGACTTGCCGATGGCACATAGCCATCCTACTCTCCCCATTTGCTTACAGAACATGAGTTTGGCTTTCACCTGCTGGAGCGGTAGAAACAGACATCACCAATGCTGAACCGCCGGACTAAATCATGGATTTACTTCAGCAAAATGTTGCCTATGGTGGCCACAAAGCTACTTACCAGAACACCTGAAAGAGTTTGCTTGGAATTGTAAGATATACTCCTAAGGACTGGAAGGTAGGGGTGGTGTTGGGGTTGTACAAGGCAGTGGAAGCCTGTCCTGGGGCAGGAGGCAGGGCACAGGTGTGTGGGGGGGGCGGGGGGGGCGGTGCGTATAGGGGCATTTCATAGCGAAAATATACAAGGACATTTCAGACACAGAGCTAAGTCAAAAGCTACAATAGGCCCAAGAGTGAGGTATTCCTGTTCAGAAGCCTGCTTGGTCTAATCCATGCATGAGCCAGCCAGAGACCAAGAGGGACTGCAGAAGCAGTGAGGAGCCACAACTTCCCGTTTATTGTAATAGAAACTTAGGGAGTAGGCAGGGAATGGGCGAGAAGGGGACGTCTGGAGCCCCAGCCTTCTCCTCTCTGTAAATGGAGCTCACCTGTCTTCCAGGGCTTCCTGCTCTCCTCCCTTCTGTCCTCTGGGCTCACCTCAGGCAGGAGGGACGTATTGTCATTTCCCACCTGGAAAGCTGGTGTTGGAGCGGGAAGGCTCTCCACCCGTGGGAAACACTGGGGCTCTCCCCATGCAGGTGGGCTGGCTTGTGCTCGCCGCACAAGTGCAAGGCTGGTAATGCACTGTGAAGTCACAGAGCTGAAAAAATATTTGCCTAAAGATTAGCAGGGAAAGACCCTCCTGATTTCCAATATGCTGGATCTGACAGGCTCTGGGCTTTTAACCACCTAGTGAGACTGAGGGAATTACAGCCGAGGCCATGTGTGGGAGGGGAGCTCTGTGGGGCAGGGAGGTTGATTGCAGGCATTTCCCACAGAAAACCAGCTGTCCTGAAGGGTCCTTCCTTCCACTCCTGGTCATACAGCGCTTGAGAGTGCCAGGCAGGTTCATACCTCTAATCCCTGACAACCATGGGTTTGATCTCAGTGGGACCCATACTGCGCTGGTGTGAAGGAGACTCAGGGGCCTTTACAAGGTGTCCCGTGCAAAGGAGCCTGCAGACTGAGTTGCCAGGGCAACTCACGTTCTGTTGGTTGGCTAAGTTGTCCCAGGGCCTCTCTGGTGTTTCTAACTGAGAACTTTTACTGCAGAGAAGAGAAAATGGTCTCCTACTCTTGGGGTACCTGGGGGTACAGTCCAAAACAGCCCTGGTAAATGTCACCTGTGTAAGTCTGCTGTTTTTAAGTTTGGAAATTGAGATAAATTGTGCATATGTTTACCTTTGTATAAAATAATATGATATTTCAAACTTCTTGTCATGAAACAGGAGCTGCATCGTGTTGTTCTGTGACTTCATGTCCTTGGCACGAGACCTTGTATCTCCTGTATTTCCCTAGTGTGAGAAGCAAAGTAAGTGACAGAGTGCTGGCCCCAGGACAGGAATTAGGGGCATTCCTAATTAGTTGGTTTTGCAACTAAAGGACTAGGTAAACTTGGGTCAGTCATTGCAGTCTCATCTCCCAAAAGGTGGGGTTCGTAAAGTATTTGAACGATGGCTTTCAAAATTTCTTTGGCTCTTACGTTCTAAGATTCATTTTATGATTTCAGATATTCTGATCATGTTTTCCAACATATTTTCATGTTTAAGTAAATGAACATGTACTGATTATTGGGAATGAATCTACAAAATGTATTTGAAGAGTAGGCGATCTCAAAGTAAATGACATTACACCAAAACGTATTCCAGGGGCTGGCCCTGAAGGTATTGATGACTTGAGAGTCCAAAGGGAAACAGAAAGTAATTTCGAACAATTCATGAACTTTAGAAAGGGCTGCTGTCAATGAAGTTGGCTGGGGGTGTGCATTATTTTAGTAATTGGGTGGAGAAGTTGAGTAAGGATCTGGGAAAATGTAACTTTTTGGACAATTTTAATTTTGATATAATTTTAACAAATGCTATATATAAAAGCATATTTTTTTCTTGAACATTTGAGAATAATTGGAAGATGTGATTTCATCAGACCTTTTATCTCTAGGTACTTCAGGGTGCATTTCCTAAGAACCAGGACATGCTCTTACATAACCATAGTATAGAGTCAGGAAATTCAACGTTGATACAATACTACTATCTAATCTATAATCCATATTCAGGTTCTACTAATTGTTCCAATAATGTCCTGTCCAGAATCAAAAATCTTGGTGCAGGATCCAATCAGGGATCATGCATGGCATTTAGCTATCATGTCTCTTTAGTGTCATTTAATCTGGAATAATTCCTTAACCATAGGTCTTCCTGAACTTCATATTTTTGAAGAGTACTGGCCAGTTACTTAGTAGCATGTTCCTCACCTTAGGTTTTTCTGATGTTTCCACAAGATCAGATTCAAGTCATGCATTTTTAGCAAAAACACCATATAATGTAGCATGTCCTCAGGGCACCAGCACATGAGGTTGGTTTGTCCCATTACACGTGAAAATCATTTCATCATTTGGTTAAGGTGGTTGTTTTTTTTAAAAATCTGATCCTTGATTCAAATATTCTATCAAGTTAAAATCTGCTGATTCCTTTTGATTCTAACTTCACCAGAAGACACACAGCAACAGTGCCACCTGCTGCAGGAAAGAAATGATTTTCTTAGAATTTAAGCCCCCAGACATGGCTTGCATTTTGATGCCTTCCAAACGTTATGCAACTTAAGGTAAACTCTAAACGTTAATTTGGGTGAAAGAATTTAACCAACTGGGTTTTATTTACTTGTTTTTATAAACTTGTGAAGCTTGGGGTTGAGACTTTAGGGAAGTTGTGAGAGGCAATGTAGAGTGGAAAGTAATTGTGCGGAAGAGCGGGGTTGAGCAGGTTCTAGCACCGTCCCAGGGATGTAGCACCCCAGGGGACCTCATGAAGGGACCCTTGATTGTGAGAGGCTCTCACTAATAATGCAGGACTGAAGAGTCCAGAGCTGCAGGCAGACTCCACCTTAACCAGGTGACACCTGATAGCACACCAGGCAGGTGGGGGAAGGTGGGGGCAGGTGTTGCTCCAGCACTGAGCGCTCCTTGTCCCTACTAGAACTGACCAGGCCAGGAGCTCACCACTTATTTTCCTTTCATCTTTGGCTCCTTATAAACTTTAACTTGTTCCAGAATCTGCCTCATTGATTGACTGGAAATAATGAGTTGATCATTTCACTCTATAATTTGAGAAGAATGCTACCATTAAACGCTCTAGAATAATCTCTATCACCTTCCAATCAATTGGATCACTGGCTACACTGTTTTCTTCAAAGAAGTTTTTGATCTTCTTTTGACTAATCAGAAGCTTGAAACTCATAGATGATAAGTGGAACAGCCCAGGTCCAAGATGTTGCGTTTAGTCACCTGTTTCTGCATAGGCACTATTTCTTGAGATGTGGAAGGACATGAGATTTATTGATAATGTTCACATTTGGGCCAAGTTCTTTTTCTTTTGTTATTGGCTATTCTTGACCATCAAGAGCCAAAAAATTGGTCTGAAAGTGGAGAAGTGGAAAAGGGTAGAGGACGATGTGGGTTCTGTAGTTAAGTGACGAAAGAGCTACGAGTGTAATCTGGATGCCAAAACCAACAATATCTGATACGATCATCTCAGTCTTCACTGTATATAGATGTTGTCTAGATGAAGGGAGGAAACAGTCACCTGCTCAGACTCCAGTGGAGATTCCAGGAATTGTACTTAACTGTGAAGAAACACAGATGGGAACCTATCCTAGGAGAATGAGCAAGATGAAAAAGAAACTGAATGTCAGGCCACATGAGGCACGATTGGGAGCTTGAGAAGCACTAGACTTTGGGAAAATTTAACTCAAAGGGGCACAGAATGGCTGAGTACAATCATTTACAAATCTGTAAGTTTCACACTTAACTCTCTTTGATCCAAGGAAGAATTAATACTAGTGGACTGAAGTTGCAAAGAAACAGATGCTACCTTACTACGAGGAATAAAACAAATTTCTGGCAGTTGGAAGTATCCAAGGATGATTTGGGATGCTCTGGGGAGTGAAGTTGTAGGAAACGTATATGTGACAGAATTGTATGACCTTAATGTCCCACTTGCTCCAAGATTCTGTGATTTAAAGATGCCTTTAGTATTTAAGTGTGGCTTAACTCAATCCATGGCAACTTTCTAATCTATAAAGTTTAAAAAATTAAGTAAATAAAACCAAATTCATTAGATTATTTCACCGAAATTCAAGCCTGAAGTTATGTAATTGACATTTGATTCATTAGTCCTAAAAATTATGTAACACCTGGGGAAAAAATATTTGTAAACAGAATGCAAATCCTCTAAGGGAAGCTCTTTGTAAAAAGGATTTGGCAATAAGTAAATGCTATATATCAACTAAATATTTAACACATTGATTGCCATGTGAGTTGATTTTAACTCAGGCTAATTTTGAGCCCAGGGCCACATGAAGAAAAACCCTGCAGTTGGTTTGTGAAAATCTTACTTGTTGATGTTCTTATTGTTACAATTAATATTGAAAATTTAATTCTGAAAATGTGAGTTGCATTGCATATCACTCGCACACAGAAAACAATAAAAAATAACAAATTAGAAAGGGTCATTTTGTTTTAATAAAACATCATGGCCCCAGGGAAAAATTATTTTTTTCTAGTGTGGCAGTCAATGTGTTAAACACTATGTGGTCATGTTTAATTATTCTTATAAAAATTCTCTGTCTTCATAAATTGCTTGGAGTTTATAAAATTGGGCTCTCTGCATTAGCACTTTGTAACACATGGAAAAATCCATAGAGAAAAATAACTCATTTGTTTCTGAATATTTTTGGATGCCATGTGAATTTTTATTTGACCATTTTTAAGATTAAAATATGTATTGAAAAATTATACATTTACATGCAGTTGTGAGAAATAATACAGAAAGGTCCTATGTACCATTTACCCGGTTTCCTCCAATAGTAACATCTTGCAAACCCATAGTACATTTTTGATCTACAAAATGGTAATTTGATATGGTTAAACCTAATATATTATAGATGGATGACAAAAACCACAAGTTTGGCTGGGTTAGACTATGTACATAATCCCAAACTCATAAAATGGAGTAAATTTGATGACATTGAAACATGGGCCATTACAGTGGGTTTATACTGTGGGAGAGGAGAGGTTTCAAGGGAGACTCCAGCAGTCAGAGAGCAGAACAGAGCTGATGGTTGGGTTTTAAGAAATGCTGTAGTGGGATCAGGAAAACAAGCACTGGGAAATAGACATGGTGCCCTTAGTTAGGACACACACAGGGTGGTAGCACAAGCATGACTAAAAAACCAGAGCAAGCAAGGGAGGGTGAGGAAGCGAAGGCAGCCTGGGCTGGTGCAGGTTAGCCTGGGCTGCTCCCTTGGTAGTTGATGGAAAGATGCTCACTAAATGAGAGAAATTGCAGATTTAGGAGAGGCTGGTGGGCAGAGAGCTAGGAGAATCAATAGGTGATTCTCCTTGGAAGGAAGAAGAAAAACCTTTTTCCTGCCTGTATGAAAACAGAGAAGAGGATTAGCAAATGACTTGGGTATTTGGATGTCAACAAGAGGGAGGGCTCTGTAACATTCTCCAGTTTTCAAATGTTCTGAGAATAGTGCATGTCTTTGTCTTTTCTACACCCTATGTCACGCAGAATGCTGAAGTACAAAGGACATGAAATCAGGATCAGTCTTGTCGAAATGAAGGCAAGGCCCATCTTCAGCTCCACTGTCATAGGGGCCTAGGGGTTCCACAAGCATACTAGAAGATGAATGAAATGGATAAGATATTCCAACTGTTTAAGTCCTGGTTTTATCAGGCCACAAATTTAATTCTCACGTCATCCTGTTGTTTGGCAAGCAAACTGCAATATTGCAAAGGGTTTCATTGATTCAAAGTTAGCCTGAAAACTACAAAATGAACTATAACAGGGATAAATAGGTCATCTGAACATGATCTTGAGGGTGGTTGGTTCTACACGTCCAGCATGGACATGGTCTGGCTTCCCGCAAGCACCTGAGAAGGCTCAGTGGGTTGCGAATGCATCTGGGGCCCAAAGTGTGATGGGCTGCCCCAGACCAGATGTACTTTTAAGCCAGATTAATAGAGACCTAATATTCAGGTTGAGAAACATGATTGCCCCACAGTACTGGCTGGGTGACCTCATCTGGAGTAGTACCTTTCTTCTGGGCTCCGTCTTTAGGAAGGACAGGGACAAAGTAAAGAAGGTGCAGATGAAAGGAACAAAAACAGGAATAGCCATGAAGTTGATTTGCTATAAATATTTGTTCAAGGAAAACAGGGTCAGAGGCAGAATGAGAAGAGGAGAAAGGAACGTGGGAGAGAAGGAAGGACTGAGGAAGGCACATTAAGTGATGGCATGGGGTTATGATTTAGAGAAAGAATTTTTTTTTTTTTCAGCAATGGACATGAGTAAGCTTAAAGGGGGAGAAGCAGATTTGCAAAAGGGGATGAGGAGGAGAGGATGGGAGTATCAGATACAGCTCACAATGGTCCCCCTACTGCAAATGTCATCGGGGTAATTTGAAGTTGTGAAGATGGGAAGCTTTAACTCCTACCATCACTCAAGATGCTTAAGTAAGAGATCCAATACTCTGACCTCCAGTTCTGTATCCCCACCCCAAATTCATATGGGTGTTAAACACATGTGACAGTTCCAACATGAACATTTATAAGGCAAACAACCATAGAAAACACAATCCATGTTTTCCAAATTGTATTCCAGAGAACCACCAACCCTCTTGTCTCTCTCTTCCTTCTCCCTCCTTCCCTCCATTTCTTTCTTCCTTCCCCTTCTTTCCATCTCTTTTCCCCTCTTTTCCTCCTTCCCTCCTTCCCTCCTCTATTTCTCAGCTATTTTCTTTTCTCCTTTCAGCTCATTCTTATTGAGCACCACTGCCTTCCACACACCCTTTTTCCAAGCTGAGCAGACACTGATATGGCTCCTGCCCTCACAGAGCTCATGAATGAGTGGGGAAGACAGACACTGATCAAACTATTGTCACTTTCATAAATTATGAATTGTATTTTCTTTATTACCATAAAAATTGAACGTTTTGTCTCGTATCTGTGGTTGGTATGACACTCATACACTTTTTAACCCAGGTGTGAAAATCAACTTTATTTGTATATATTTGAACTTAATTTACTTCTCTAGTCCCTGTTTTGTCCAATGAGAGATTTGATCTATTCATTTCCAACTTTAAAAATCAGGCCGATCCAGTAATTGCTTGGTTCAATTCAGTAATGTGAACTTGGTCCATTCTTGTTCAAAATGCTCTCTACCCAGGGCTCAGCCCCTTCCTCTTCTGCCTTGCAGTGGTACCTAAGATTTCAAGGGGTTAGATGCATTATTGGACCTTGGCTCGTGGAGGGGTGTGAGGTCCAGGACTGCCCTTTGGCCATGCTGGGCTTTGCTAAGATGCAGCTCACCTCATAATTCTTTCAGTAGGGGGCGCTGGTTTCCCCCTCCCACCGTAACCACCCCCATGTACCCATTAGATTGGTGCCAGTGGTTCTTCCATTTTCCCTGGAATTCTCAAAGAATGTATATTTGAACTTATTTATGATTTTTATTGTTCTTAAATTCACTAAATTCAGCAGGTATCTTTATTAATACCGTCCGTTTGCTTTCATTGGCTATTTATCTGTCCCACTCCCCAGCTTCTCGAGTTACATCTTCATGGCATTTAACTTTCTTCTTTATCATTTTTTAATTAAAAAATTTAAGGCTATAAATGTTATTCTGAATACAGTATTTGTCACATTGCATAGATTGGAATTTATTGTTTTCCAACCACTATTATTTCTAAGGAGATTATAACTGAATTTTTAATTTCATTTTTGATCCTTGCATTAATTCAGAAATTTTATTTTTCGATTTCCAAGGGAGTAGATTTCTGTTGTTGCTTTTGTTAATGTTTGTATCAATGTCTGTGATGGTTACATTTATAAACATATGTTTATAAAATTTCCACTTTTAGGAATCTGTGAAGATTCTTCATGGAGATTTTGTAATTTCATAGTTTTATAAATGGTCCTTGGACAGTGAAAAAAAAGTTTATGCTGAGTTTGATATTGCAAATACAGAGTCATCCCTCGATATCTGCAGGAGATTTGTTCCAGGATTTCCGCGGGTTCTACAATCTGTGGATGTTCAAGTCCTGCACTTGGCCCTGTGTAACCTGCAGATAAGGAAAATCGGCCCTTTGTATCCAAGAGTTCTGCATTCCACGAATACTGTGTTTTTGATCCACGCTTGGTTGAATCCATGGATGTGGAACCCACAGATACATCCAATACATCCACAATTCCTATAAATTTTACCTCCCAGACACATCCCAACTCTGACTACTTCCCTCCATATACCCTAGAACCAGCCATTATTGTAATCAGAGCAGGGAGTGTCCTGTGTGCCCAAGGTTTGGTCTTCTCTGGAATTCCAAGCCAAGTAGTATGGTGACTACCCACTGGCAAGTGCTAAAGTTGGGCATGCATACCTTTCTACCCCCACTGCCTCAGTATCCCCAGTCCATGCAGACACTGCTAGGTCATTTGGGGGATGGGGTGTCCAATAAAGTTAGTACCTTTTTTATGGTTATCCTTTGTATGAAACTCCAACCTAGAGGTAAAATAATTAGAACATTTTTGACGTTACGGCTTACTGTTGGTTTGCCTTTGTATAATTAATCTTACTCATCATTTTGTTTTTAACAGTTCTGTGTTACTTCGTGTATGGCAATGTTTTTGCAGACAGCAAAATTGAGTAAAGCAGTTTTCAAATCCAAACTGAAAAACTTTTGTATTAATAGGGCTATTTAATCCATTTTTCCCTATTGTGCAAATTAATAGCTTGGTCTCTATCATTTAAATTATAATCTCTTTGTAATGTTTCTTTGACGAATCTTTCACTTTCCATCTCTCTGTTTATTCTCTTGCCATATAGGATATAGTCCCCTAGCTTTCCACCATCAAATCTTCCAAGCTTCATGTGTCTGTACCACAGACTCTATCTTCTACTTAATCATTACACTATGAGGAACATACCATCCACCAGCCTCTTAAACATAAAAATGCTAAAAATGCAGATACCCCAGATGGATTTCTGTGCCCCCCCCACCAGCTATTGTTACTGTCTCAACTTCCTCACCTCCCACTTTCTTCCTGACCAGTGCCAATTAGGGTTTCTTCCCCAACACTTCAGTGAAACAAGCTGTGTTATGGATGTCAGTGGTCTACATCTTGCCCAAGCCAAGGGACAAGTTTTATTCCTCATCTTAGCAACTTGATGTTGGTGGATTTGGTGGATTTGATGTTGGTGACTGTTTTCTTCTTAAAAAATCTTCTCAAAGCCCCTATGGTGCCACTTCTATCCACCTTTTTACTCCCACCCTCTCTGTCTTGCCTCCTGGTATTTTTTGCTATCTATTCCTCCTCTGATCGCATGATTAAATTTGTGGGATATACCTGGCCCTCTACTCTTACATGTTCTATTGCTAGGTGATCTTATCTAGTACCATGGTTTAAAAGACCATTTGTGTGTTGATGACTCTCCAGTTGTTATTTCTAGCCCCAATCTCCTCAAAACCCCCAAATCATACTGAACATCTCCATTTGGATGTCTAAGAGGCACCTCAAATCCAGCATCTCAAATGCTGCTCTGGGTTCTCCAGCCTTATATGCCCCTCTGAAATCTTCCCAATCTCATTAAATGGTGCCAACTTCAACACACACCTAACAGCCATCCTTCACTCTTCTCCTTCCCCAAAAACCTGCATTTAATTCATCCATAAATCCTGTTTGCTCAACAACCAAAATACATCCCTAAGCTGTCCACTTCAGTCCCTCTTCACTGCCATAAACTAAGCCTAATCTACCACCATTTCTGTTGGGCTACAGCTAAAGGTTCTTACCTGATTAATTTTACTCTATCAATACTCACTGAGCTCTTACTCATATGTGAAAAGTTTTTTTGATATTAGAAATATATCAATGAATAAAACATAAAAAAGATTTCAACTCTAATGACATCTATATTCTAATGAATGGAGACAGACAATAAAGAGAATAAATAGCCTGTATGTGTGTGTGTGAGATGGAAGTGATAAGTGCTATGGAGGAAGAAATAAAAGAAATGAGATAAGAGGATAAGGAGGAGGCTTGGGGAAGTTGTACCTTTAAATAAAGTGGTTGGAAATACATCTCTCCAAAGAAGACATTTGTATAAGAATACAAAGTAGGTGAGGAAGTGAGATGCGTGGATCCTGGAAATGGTATGTGGAAATGTCCTTCAGGGTGATCACAGTTGGCATGTTGGAGAAACAACCAAAAGGTCCGTGTGGGTGGGGTGGAATAAAGTGAGCAAAGCGGTAAGTGGTGTCAAGATAGCAGGGACAGAGGAACAAATCATGCATCCACCATAGGGATATGGGCATCTTATATGCTGAGTGGGGAGATAAGTCACAGGAGAGTTTTTGCTCTGTTTAGCTTCCTTCAAATGGAAACAACGTTTTAAAACTAGCTTTAGATTTACAGAAGTGTTACACAGATACTATAGAGAGTTCCCATATAATGTTCACACAGTTTCTTCTATTGTTAACATCTTACATTACCATAGCACATTTACCACAACTGAGGAAATAGTATCGGTATATTGCTGCTAACTAAACTCCACACTTAATTCAAATTTCACTAGTTTTCCCCTAATGTCGTTTTTCTATCCCAGGATTCCATCCAAGATACCACATTGAATTTAGTTGTTATGTCCTTAGTTTCCTATGGACTGTGATGGTCTCTCAGACTTTCATTTTTTTGATGATCTTGACAGTTCTGAAGTGTATTAGTCAGAATTTTGGATAATATCCTTCGATTGGGTTTGTCTTATATTTTTCTCATGATTAGACTTGGCTCATTCCTTATGGTTAAGACTGGGGTTTTGGGGAGAAAACACTAACCACAAAATACATAAAATTAGAATATAATAAATAATAACAAAAATTCACTTGAGAAATTATAAGGTGTATTTCTAAAAATAATCATTAAAAAGTAAATCTAAGGAAATATTGTAAAATATTTCAAATAAAAGCATCCTATATTAAAACCAATAGTATCCAGTTCTAAGCTATACCTAAGGGACAAATTTATGATAAATTAACTAGTATTTCAAATCCAAAATGTGAAAAAAGGAACAACACAAAAATCTAAATAAACTAGACAGAAGGAATAAAAATAAAAGACAAAATTAAGTAGCAAATAAACAAAAAGTGAGTTGATTTATAAGACTGAACGCTATTTTAAAAGACTGATAAGATAGACAAACATTTTGATGGTGGGAGACAGCGAGAGTGAGAATGAGAGAGAGCAAGTGAGAGAAAATATAAATAAACAATGTAAGGAACACGTAACGGAGAACAAACAGATGATGAAGTATTTTAAAAACTATAAGAGTTAATATGAATAGCTTTATGCCAATAAGTTAAAAGCACATGAAATGGGCAATTTTCTAGACAAGTATAAATGCCAAGATTGGTCTTAGAGGAAGACTACCAAGAAGACTCAACCATAATAAAAGTATGAATAAAAATTGAAATGGTGGCCAATGATATTTCATTCCCAAAGGTATCAGGCCCATATGATTTTTCCAAGAACTTTTAGCACCAATTAAATAAACATATATTTCCCATTATATGTTAACTGTTCCTGAAAATATTAAAGCCACACAAGTCACTTTATAAGGATTGAATGATGCCGCTAAGAAAACTGGGAAATAAAAACACAAAGAATGCATTCCTTTGTTTCAAAAGTATAAATACAACAAAAATTATTTCCTTGCTGATTTTACTTCAGGGAAATACTGATTCATCTTCGTGGTTAATACAAATTCAACTTTGCAGTTAATAAAGTTTAAGAAGACTGTAATTTTAAATGAACAATAAGCCAATTTAGTACTCCCCATTGACTTCTTTAATACTTGGCCTGCAGTGATAACTGTTCAGCAAATGGACATTAAGGCAAAGATTTCTTTCTAAATGTTGGAGGAGCACTGCAGGAGAAACTAACACTTACAAATTTTTGCTAGGTAAAATTCGCTTGGAAGAATTTCACACTGATCCTTTAGATTATATTTGGATTTAAGAAGCAAGGTAAGACTCTATTCTTATTCATTTTTATTATTTTATTTACTTCAACTGGCCATGAAGTTGTTCCAATTTATCATGACTGGTTTGAAACAACTTTACCATCAAATAAATTCCCATTTGTACCTGCATCTATCTGTTAACTCTTTAGTTTTATGGATATGACCATCCATTCTCATCATTCCACACTCTTGTCAGTTAAGAATGCTTTCAGTTGACTACAATAGTATTTTTTTTCCTCACAAAAAAAGAAGATAAGAGATAAATGTTTTCTGATGCTCTTTCTTTAGTTCATTTCTGTCAGGAATGAATTCTCTGAGATTCTTTTGGTCTTTTCAACATGGCAATAAGTTGGCCTTTGTGTCCTTGAAGAGGGAAGAACAATGGCAGGAGCACTCTATGCATGCTCCCACAGCTGACCCCTGAAACTGGGCTTGTGAATGCTGCCAGCATGGCCCCTGCGCTGCCATGCACAAGCAGCCGGACCTGACACTTGTCACTGGTCCACATCACCGTGCTTGCACCCGCAGCTGGTCCCTATAACTATGTGTGTGCATGCTGCCAGTTTCAATCCCTGTAGCTGTGCACATGCATGTAGATGCTTGATCCTGTCACCAGCCTCCACCACCGTACACAAGCTGCAAGCAGCATCCACAGCCAAGAATGTGCACCAGCCTTGGCCTCTGTTGCTGCCTGCCTACTCTGATCCCTTGCCACTAGATCCACAGGCACTGCTGAGTACCCCAACAACACTCACAGCCACTGCAAACATTCTGCAGCTCTTGCCACCAATAACCATTTACTCGCCAATGTTGCAAATCTCAGCTGCCTGAGCCAATGAGACACTGAACCCTCCTAAACCTGAAGCCACTGTACATCCCTGCACTTGGTTTTCTGTGTCACCAGACCCAGAACATGCCACAACATGCTTCAGTGTGTCCCACACAGGTGAAGGATTTTCCTCACTGAAGTCAGTCTATAATATCTGAGGAGATGACTACATTTTAAAATGTGTAGACACCTATACTAGGCTCCAAGAATCACAAAGAATCAAGAAAACATGACGTGATCAAAGATTACAGTAAACATTCAGTAACCAACTCCAAAGAATTAGAAATCCATGAATTGAAAACCTATGAATTACCTGACAAAGAGTTCAAAATAACTGTTCTATAGATGCCCAGTGAGCTACAAAAGAACACAGATATTCTATTTAATAAAATGAGAAAAACCACACAAGAATAAAAAAGAGGCTCAACAAAGAGATAGAAAACATAAAAAAGGCAAAATGGAAATTTTGGAGCTGAAAAATATAATGATTGAACAGTAAAACACAATAAAGAGCTGCAACAGCAGAGTAGATCACACAGGAAAAAATATGAAGACAGATAATTTGATAGCTTCTAGTCAGAGGATAAGGAAGCGAAAAGAATGAAAAGAAACGAAGGCCTACAGGATCCATGGGACACCATCAAGAGAGCTAACATTCACATTATAGATTTTCAGAAGGAGACAAGAATGACAAAAGGACAGAAAGCTTATCTAAAGGAACAATGGCAGAAAACTCCCCAAATATGGGGAAAAATATGTTAGCATTCAAGTATATGAAGCTCAAAGGTCTCCAGTGATATTTAACCCAAAGAAGACTTCACCAAAACACATAATCAAACTGTCAAAAATCAAAGAGAATTTTGAAGGCTGCAAGAGAAAAGAAACATATCACGTATGTTGAAACTTTATTAAGGCTATCAGCAGATTTTTTGGCTAAAATCTTACAAGCCAGGACAGAGTGCGATGACATATTCAAAGTGCTGAAATTAAAATAAACAAACAAACTGCCAACCAAGAATATTTTATGGGCAAATCAGGCCTTCATAAATGAATTGGAGATAAAGACTTTCTCAGACAAAAAAAATCTGAGGGAGTTCATCACCACTAGACCTATCTTAAAAGAAATGCTAAAGGGTTTCAAAGAAGTCAAAGAAGAAATCAACAAGAAATTTAAAAATATCTTGAGACAAATGAGAATGGAAACACAACATGCCAAAACTTAAGGAATGCAACAAAAGCAGTCTAAAAGGGAAGTTTATAGCAATAAACACATAAATTTAAGGAGAAGAAGGATCTCAAATAAACAATCTAGCATTGTACCCCAGGATCTCGAAAAAGAAGGACAAACTAAGCCCGAAGTTGGTAGAAAGAAGAAAATAACAAAGATCAGAGCAAAGATGACAAAATAGAGACTAGAAAAACAATGGAAAAGGTAGATAAAACTAAGAGCTGGTTGTTAAAAAAAGATGCACAAAATTGACAAACCTTTAGCTAGACTTGCTAAGAAAAAAGAAAGATGAAAATAAATGAAATCAAAAATGAAAGAGAAGACATAACAACCAATACCACATAAATACAAAGGATCATAAGACTAATATGAACAATTATATGCCAAAAAATTGGATAACCTAGAAGAAATGGATAAATTTCTAGAAACATACAACATGTGAAGACTGAGTCATGAAGAAATAGAAAATCTTAGCGGACAAATAATGAGTAAGATTTAATTAGTAATCAAAAATCTCCCACAGAGAAAAGATGAATTTTACCAAACATTTAAAGAACTAATGCCAATCCTTTTCAAACTCTTATAAAAATTGAACAAGAGGTCATACTTCCAAACTCATTTTACTAGGCCAGCATTACCTGGATACCACAGCGAGATAAGTACACTACAAGAAAAAAGAAATTTATAGGCCAGTATCCCTGATAAATATAGGTGCAAAAATCCTCAACAAAATATAGCAGATCAAATTTAACATCACATTAAAAAGATCATATGCCATGACCAAATGGGATTCATACTAAAGATGCAAGGATGGTTCAACATATGCAATCAATCAATGTGATAAATGACATTAACAGAATGAAGGATAAAAATCATATGATCATCACAATAGATGCAGAGAAAGAATTTCACAAAATTTAACATTCTTTTATGATAAAAACTCTCAACGAATTAGGTATAGAAGGAATGTACCTCAATACCACACAATAAAGGTGTTATATGATGAGCCTACAGCTAACATCATACTCAATGGTGTAAAGTTGAATCTTTTCCTTTAAGATAAAGATCAAGACAAGGATGCCCACTCTCACCACTTCTACTCAGCATAGCACAGGAAGTCCTAGCTAGAACAAATAGGCAAGAAAAAGAAATGAGCCATCCAGCTTGGAAAGAAAGAAGTTAAATTGTCTCTGCAGGTGACATGATCTTTTATATAAAAACTCCTAAAGTTGCCACCAAAAAACTGTTAGAAGAAATAAACAAATTTAATAAAGCTTCAGGATACATAATTAACATACAAAAATCATTTGCATTGCCCTACACTAATAATGAATGATTCAAAAAAGAAATCAAGAAAACAATCTTATGTACAATTGTATGGATAAGAATAAAATACTTTGGAATAAATTTAAACAAGGACGTTAAATATCTATGTACTAAAAATGATATAACATCAATAAAAGAAATTGTAGAAAACACAAATAAATGAAAAGATATCCTGTGTTTCTGGATTGGAAGAATTAATATTGTTAAAATGTTCATACTACCCAAAGTGATCTATAAATTCAATGCAATCTCTGTCAAAAATTCCAATGGCATTTTCACAAAAATGGAAAAAAATCCTAAAATTTGTATGGAACCAGAAAAGAACCTGCATAGCTAAAGCAATCTTTATCAAGAAGAACAGAGCTGGAGGAATAATATTTCCTGATTTCAAATTATATTACAATGCTGTAATAATCAAAACACTATGGTACTGGCATTAAAACGGACATACAGACCAATGCAACAGAACCAAGAAGCCAGAAGTAAATCCATATATAGAAGGTCAACTAATTTTCAGCAAAGGTGTCAAGAATACACAATGGGAAAGGAGAGACTTTTTGATAAATGGTGTTGGGTAAACTAGATATTCACATGTAAATAGATAAAATTGGATCCTTCTTCTACACCATACACAAAAATCAACTCAAAATGAATTAAAGACTTAAACATAAGACCTGAAACTATAAAACTACTAGGAGAAAATGTAGGGAAAAGCTCCTTGACATTAATTTTAGCAATGATTTTTTTTTACTTGGCATCAAAAGCACAGGCAAAAAAAGCAAAAATAAACAAGTGGGATTACATCAAACTAAAAAATATTCTGCACATGCAGGAAGTCCATGCCAAAAATAAAAAAAAAAAAATTTCTGCACAGCAAAGGAGATGATCAACAAAATAAAAAGGCAAACTATGGAACTGGAGAAAATATTTGTAAACCATATATCTCATAAGCATTAGTATCCAAAATATATAAGGAACTCACACAGATCAATAGCAAAAACAAAAACATAAAAACCTCAAAACAAAAACCAAATAACCCAATTTAAAAATGGGCAAAAGACCTGAATAGGCATTTCTTCAATGAAGACATACAAATGGCCAATGGGTATATAAAAAGATGTTCAATGTCACTAGTCATCAGGGAAATGCACATCAAAATCACGATAAAATATTATATCATACCTGTAAGGATGGCCAATTATCAACAAATCAAAAGACAAGATATGTTAGTGAGGTTTTGGAGAAATGAGAACCATTTACACTGTTGGTGGGAATGTAAATTGGTACAGCTATTATGGAAAACAGTATAGGGATTCCTCAAGAAATTAAACATAGAATTACCATATGATTGAGCAATCCTACTTCTGGGTATATGTCCAAAGGAAATAAAATCACCATCTCAAAGAGATATCTCTACTCCCATGTTCATTGCCATCTTATTAACAATAGTCAAAAAATGTAAACAACCTAAGTTTCTGTTGACAGATGAATGGATCAAGAAAATGTGGTGTGTGTGTGTGTGTGTGTGCATGTTTGTATAATGAAATATTATTCAGCCTTAAAAAAGAAAAAAATCTTGCCATTTGCAACAATATGGATGAATCTTAAGGAAATTGTGAACACTATGCTAAGTGAAATAAGCCAGACACAGAAAGATAAATAATGCATTATCTCTGTTATTGATATATGTGGAATCTTAAAAATTTTTTTTTAACTTATAGTAACAAAGAGCAGAATGATGGTTATGAGGCGTTGGGGGTGGCGAAAAAGTGGAGATGTTGGTCAAAGAGTCTAAATTTTCAGCTGTAAGATGAATAAGTCCTGGAGACCTAATGTATGGCGTGGTGACTATAATTAATGATGTCTTGTATACTTGAAATTTGCTGAGAGAGTAGATCTGAAGTGTTCTCACCCCCAAAAAAAAAAAAAAAAAAGGTAACTGTGTGAGGTAGTGAATATATTAATTAGCTTCTATATGGTAATCATTTCATAATGTAGACATATATTAAAACATCACATTGTGCACCCTAATTTTTTTTAAGAGGGCAGGTGGAGGCTTGGCAGGATCTAACTCCATTACATGACCCAATCAGTGTCAGGTGGCTATCTCTAATTTCAAGGAAAACCCAGGTAGCTTTTCACATTTTATGATAGCTTTGTATATTTTATAGCATGAGAGAAGAGGGTAGTGGTTGTTTTTCTAGTTTCAAATTCATATTTTTTTGTTGTCTTTAGTAATTCCTTCACTTTTCCCTTTATTTCCTTCTTTTATTTCTTTCTTTCTGTAGTAAAAGGAAGCTTTTTATCTGAGTACAGGATTAACTATGTCTCAGACTTTAAAAAATTTGTCATTATTTTCTAGATATTTGTCCTTGAAATATTGATTTCCTCTTTCACCCAATGCCTGCAAGAGACAATTTTTAGATTTCCACGTAGATTTTTAAATTTTGTTATTTATTTTTCATTTTATAGTATTGTGGACACAGAATGTTGATTTGGTTACCCATACTTTTGCCACTGATTGAGGGGTTTTTGATGGCCTAAATTATGGTCATTTTGTAAGTTTTATTGCTATATAAAACTTTTATTTCCCTATCTTTCAAGTAGAAAGTTTGATATGCTATACCTCTTGGTTCAATTGCTTATAATAAGTAAAATGTTAATGGGTCATATTTCTAAATATAGGATGAAATCCATAAAACTTCTGGATGAAAATATTGAAGACTAACTTGGGGTGTGTAGAGACTTTTTTGAAAAGGATGCAAATGCACTAACCCTAAAAGAACACAAAATGGTAAATTTGGCTTCATCAAAATTAAAATCCTTAGTCATTAAAAGACACCTTCAAGAAAGTGAAAAGCAAGCCAAAGACTGGGAAAAAATATTCTCCATAACAATGGACAAAAAAAAATTTTCTAGAATATGTAGACAAATATAAATCAATGTGGGAAAGATAAATAGCTGAATTTTTAAGAAAAGGAAAAAGACTAGAACAAACATTTTACAAGAAAATATTTAAATGGACAATGAGCCTGTGAAAAGGTGCTCAAATATCATTACTCATAAATTAAATACAAATTAAAACATATTGAGATACTATACAGAGCAGCTGAAAAAGACAGACAATACCACGTGTCTGGAAGGATATGGAATATTTGGCACTCTTACGGGTTGCTAGTTGGGAGTTTAAAACGGAACAAATGCTTTGAAAAACTGCATGAAAGTTTCTAACAGAGAAAAATATACACTTATCCTAATAACCATCCATTCAACTCCTAGATACACACCCAAGAGAAATGAAACAAAAATATATCCACAAAAAATGTACACAAAACAATCTGTATTATATTTATACAATTGTTACTAGATAACAATAGAAATTAACAAACTGCTTATATATAGAACATGGATAGATCTAAAAAAATTATCAGTGACAGAAGTGAGATGCAAAAAAATGATATATAGCACAACTCTATGGATATGAAAGTGAACAGCAGTCAGAACTATTCCATGGTGGTAGAGGTCAGAATATAGTTACCTTACAGGCTGCCTAGTACAGGACTCAGGGAAACTCTGTATGTGTCTTGACCTGACTGGAGGTTACATGAGTACATACAGAAGTCAAAATTTATCATGTATTTTACTGTATGTAAACTGTATCTCAATTTCATTACAAATATGCCCTTTATATGCTTTATTATGTTTTATCTACTTGATCTGCTAAGAACTAAAAAAGGTATGTAAAGATTCCCTTTTGATTCCTGCAGCTTTTGCTTCTACATTTTGATGTCAGGATACTTGGTGCATAGAAATTTCTTATAGTTTTCTCTTCACTGTGGAGGACGGTCAGCATAGTGATTATAAAGCAGACTTCTCTGTCCGATTGAAATAATTTTTCCTTCAATTTATCTGACATTCATTTTGTGGTCTTTGCTTTCTTTTTATTTCCAATTTACATGGTATGTCTTTTCCCTTCTTTAAAAAAAAAAAACTGTGGTAAAATACATGTGGTGTAAAATTTACCATTTTAACCATTTTTAAGTGTACAGTTTATTGGCATCAAGTACGTTCACAACCATCACCACCATCTATCTCCAGAACTCTAAACTCTATACCTATCAAACAATAATTCCCCATTCCCTTCTTCCCCAGCCCCAGCAACCACCAGTCTACTTTCTGTCTCTATGAATTTGACTAGTCTAGGTACCTCAGTTAAGTGGAATCATATAGCATTAATATTTGTTCTTTCGTGACTGGCTTATTTCACTTAGCCCATCACAAAACGTTCTCAAGTTTCTTTCCTACTGTAGCATGAGTCAGAATTTCCTTCTTTTTAAGGCTAAATAATATTCCATTGCGTGTATATACCACATTTTGGTTATCTATTCATCTGTCAATGAACATTTGGGTTGCTTCCATCTTTTGACTATTTTGAATTACGCTGCTATGAATGTGGGTGTACAGATATTTCTTTAAGTCTCTCCTTTCAATTCTTTTGGGTATATGCCCAGAAATAGAAATGCTAGATCATATGGTAATTCTGTTTTTCATTTTGCAAAGAACCGCATACTGTTTTCCATAAGAGTGTATCATTTTACATGCCCAGCAACAATGTACAAGGGTTTCAATTTCTCTACATCCTTGTCTACACTTGTTATTTTCTGATTTTCTGATAGCAGCTATCCTAATGGGTGTGAAGGGTTATCTTATTATGGTTTCAACTTAAAATTTCCTAATAATTAGTGATGTTGAGCATCTTTTCATGTGCTTATTGATCATTTGTATATTTTCTTTGGAGAAATGTCTAGTTAAGTATTTTGCCTATCTTTTAAATCAGATTTTTTTTGTCATTGAATTGTACTGATAGGAGTTCTTTATGTATTATAGATATTAACCTCTTATTTAACATTTTATTTTCATATATTTTTTCCCATTCCATTGGTACCTTTTCGTTCTGCTGATTGTGTCCTTTGATGTACAGTTTTAAATTTTGATGTAGTCCAACTTATCTATTTTTTCTGTTGTTGCCAAAGTACACCATTGCAAAATGCAATGTTTTGAAGCTTTTCTAATGTTTTCTTCCAAGAGTTTTATAATTTTAGCTCATATATATTTCCATATACTTTTCCCTTCTTTTTGCTTGCAAACTTTTCTAATCATTTAGTTTCAGGTGTGTTAGGCTTTGTTTTTGGATTCAACTTGAGATTATTGTTTTTTTCAATGAATTTATTTTTTAAATTTACTACAGTGAAAGGCATGTTAACTTTTATGTATGTCAATTCATTTTATTTTTTTGTGTTTTTCTGCTTCCCCAATCATTCTGCCTTTTTCTCCCTGTTTTCATAATAGTGGCACATAGTAAATCATCAGAAAGTGTGGTCAACATTATGATTCTGTTCCACACATATTTGAGGAAGGCTTTCTATTGCTTTTGTATTTAGCAATGGCTTTACTAGATTTTTTTTTGGCTGAACTTCTTTTCCCCTCAAAGCTTAGTATATTATTACAAAGTCTTGAAGCCTAAATGGTTTCTGGAGATTAAGGAGCCCAGTCTGGAAGGTTTTCTCCTTTACTGATAATCTTCTTCTATTTCTATGGTTGCTGTATTCTTTCTGTATTTTTCAAACTAAAGTAACTTGTCAACCTATGTGTTGGTGTTGATCTTCTTTTATGAATTTCTCATCAATACATTCCTTCAATAATTATAATACAGGTAAATATTTTTTGAGCAGGCATAGTAACAGGAAATAAGGATAGAATTAAGCAGGAAAAAGATACTCCCTACCTTCATGGAGTTTACAGTCAGGTGGGAAGGACAGCTATTCATTAAATTATCACACAAATAAATGTTAACATGGCAGGCAACATAAGCTTTAATAGAAGGATGGACCCATCCTGGAAAACCAGGGAAGAATGAGCAGGCATCAGTTAACTGAATGAGGTGGTGGGAGAGGCTCAGGGATTGGGCTGCAGCAACTCCGTCAGTAAAATTCTCAGAATAGAGAGAACTTGGCCTATACAGGAACTTGAAAAGTTTGCTGGAATAAGATGGTCTGGGTACTCAGGCAGGGGTCGGGCAGCTCCGACTCTTATTGATAATGTTAATAATTTGTGTCCCAGTTATAAGAGCAATGAAAAACTCCTGAAGAGTTCTAAGCCTGTTGACGAATGATCAGATTTATCTTTTGAGAAGACCACTCTGACAGAATTGTGGAAAATAAATTGAGAATAATGTGAGTGGATGTGGGTTAACCTGTCAGCAGTACCTGCACAGTGGCCCAAGAAGGTAGACAGATAGCCTGAGTGGATAGCTACAGAATTGGGGAGAGTGGAATTGTTTGAAACATAGGAAATGAAATTGAGAGACATCAGTGTGGAGATGATAGAGGAAAACAGAGCTCTCAAAGATGGTACCATTTAGAGGTAGAACACTGAAAGAGACTCATTTCTAGGGCATAGGAAATTAAGAATTTGGTTTTGGACATATTGAGTCTCATCCATTTATTTGTTTATTTTAAATTTCAGAGTATTATGGGGGTATGAATGCTTTGGTTACATAAATTGCCCTTGTATGTTCCAAGTCAGAGCTACAAGTGTGCCCATCCCCCAGACAGTGAGCACCACATCCAATTGGTGTGAATTTACCCATCCCCTTCTCCCCCCTTCCTACACCCATTCATAAATGTTACTTCCTACATGTGTGCATAAGTGTTGATTGATTAGTACCAATTTAATGGTGAGTACCTGTGATGTTTGCTTTTCCATTCTTGTAATACTTCACTTAGAAGAATGGGCTCCAGCTCCATCCAGGATAATATAATAGGTAGTTCATCATTTTTTATGGCTGAGTAGTACTCCATGGTATACATGTACCACATTTTATTAATCTACTCATGTATTGATGGGCACTTGGATTGTTTCCACATCTATGCAATTTTGAATTGTGCTGCTATAAACATTTGAGTGCAGATGTCTTTTTTATGGTCTTTTTCTCCTTTGGGTAGATTCCCAGTAGTGGGATTGCTGGATCAAATGGTAGTTCTACTTTCAGCTCTTTTAGGTATCTCCATACCACTTTTCATAGAGGTTGTACTAGTTTCTAGTCCCACCAGCAGTGTATGACTGTTCGTATCTCTCTGCATCCACACCAGCATGGTGTTGTTTTGTGACTTTTTGATAAAAGCCGTTAAAACTGGAGTTAAGTGATATCTCATTGTGGTTTTGATTTACATTTCCCTGATGATTACAGATGTTGAACATTTATTTATTGAGTCATTCAATAAGAATATGCTGTTTGTGTGCTATGTGTAAGACATTGTTGTAGGTTCCGGGGGACTCAGCAGTACATAGTTTGTTGAGTGAGTTTGTAGTATCTTCCCGACACCCAAGAGAAGGTATCAAGTAGGCATTTGGACATACGTGCTCTGGAACTTAGAATGTATTATAGGCGTGAATTCTGAGTTGGAACTGTACATGTATGTGTCACTTCTATGCAGATGATCATTGAAGCTGGGAACTAAGATGTGATGACCTGAGTCTTGAATTTTAAAGTGAGAGCGTTGAGTGAGATGGAGAAAATGAAGGAGTCCCTGGACTGCCCCTTGAGAAACATTAACTTTTAGTGGGTGGATTAAGAAGAATTCACCAGGTTAGCAAGCAGAGAAAGAGCCAGTAGGAAGTAGAAGGAAAACAGATAAGAATTGTGACTCAGAATAAAGGAAAGCAGGACACAGAAGTCAGCAGTATCAGAGATCAAGTCCAAGAAAGTCTGAATAAGAGCCCCTTTGATGGGAAGGTTGTCACTAACCCCAAGGGCTAGTTTATTGGAATAATGGGGCCAGAGGGCAGTTTGGAGCTGGTGGAGGGTGACTGGGAGACAGGGAAGTTGAGATAGCAACTCAAGAGAGTCAGGGGTGGCAGAGAGCCTCTGGAACCAGAGTGCCCAAGTTCTGGTCCTGATGCTGCTACGTGTTAGCTGGGTGACCTTTGGCAGATCACCCTCTGTGACTTGATCGTCTCATGAGTAGCAGTGGAACAAAGCAGGACCTGCTTCAGAGAGTGATGGTGAGGATTGTATGCTACAACACTTGGAAAGTACTCAAAGCAATACCTGGCTTCCAAGGGCTTGGTAAGTGTTAGCTGTCAGTGCACGTTGTATGAGGGTTCAGAGGAGCTTTCTGAGTCTGTTCTTTCCTTGTTTCTCCTTCTCCTTCCCCATCTCCTCTTTCTTCTCCTGCTCTTCATCCTTGTCTACTTTCTTTTCCTCTTCCTCTCCTGTCCCCTCCTCCTTCTACTCCTTCACTCCTCCCTTCTCCCACCATCTCCTCCTCCTCATAGTTGAGCATTAGTTTCCATGTGCTTTGTTTTTTATTTCAGGGAATCTGACTCATTTTGCACTGGAAGGGGTTACTAGGGAAGGGCTTATGATTTCACAACCACACACACATATTCAAATACAGTGTTTTTTCAACAGAGAGGCCATAAACCAAGTAGAAAAGATGTAAGTGGCAATTCAATGGAGCTTGAAATTTAATAAGAACATACAAGTATTTTAAAAATAACTTTGAGAGTGAAGTATCACAAGAATGGAAAAACAAGCACCACATGTACTCATCATCAAATTGGTACAAATTGACCAACACTTATGCGCACATATGGAAGTATCATTCATTGGGTGTCGGGCAGGTGGGAGGGGGGAGGAGGGGACAGGTATATTCTCACCTAATAAGTGTAGTTCGCACTGTCTGGGGGATGGGCACACTTATGGCTCTGATTTGGTGTTGCAAAAGGCAATATATGTAACCTAAACATTTATACGCCCGTAATATTCTGAAATTTAAAAAAGTAACAAAAAAATCAATAACTTTGATCATAAATTGATTATTTTGGAAGCGATTTTTTTCCCTGAAAAACATTGGTCCTTTGTACAGAAAAATGAAAAACGCGAGCTGCAGCTCATAGTGAATGAAGAGCAGCATGCTGAGTCTCTTCCTGCAGACAATTTAAAAATTTTTGCATAATCAATATAGTGTATAAATATGTATGTATGTACTGCTGTTGTTACTTTACCTTTATTCACTTAACACATGTTCCTAACCCGGCATCTTGCAGAGAGCTTGCGATAGTAAGGGAAGTAGATAGCAGACAAGAGCATTCCCTTCAGGACGTGGCTGCCGGGTAGGAGGGCACGTGGGCAGAGTGGGACGGGGCCATGGGATGTGCTCCTTACAGAAAGCCTCTGTTGTGCAGCAACTGTGGAAGGGCTGCCTCTGTCTGGAGGAGCCCGGGGAGGCTGTGCAGACAGTGCCCTCTGATCCAGGTTTTGGAGGATGAGTTCTCAAGCTGGGAAGAGACAATGACAACTCCTGGGCATCTGGAATTTGGGGAATAGGCAGAGATTCATGCAACCAGCAGGTACAATTCCTGAAGGGGACGATGTTATTCTCAACCTCAGTTCATTTTAATAGCCATTTCCCCCTGAGCAGTTTGTGGTGGTTTATGACCATTCTTTTCTATCTCTTGACAGTTTAATTTCCTAGGATATTTTTTGCCATCATGCATATTTAGGTATGATACCAGGATAAGTTTGTTTAATAATCGTATTTGGGCTACAGGCCAAAGCAGGACTTATAAACACTTTTAGAGAATAAAAGCCTTCCTGTATTCTTCACAGTACTAAACCTGTCTTGTGCAAGACCAATTTTACTCTCATCTCAGGAACTCCACTGCCTAAAGCAGATGTCAAAACTCTTCAACAGAAGCAATGGTGGTGATAAAATTTTAGAGAGTTCTTAAGCTTGAAGAATGGTAACAAGTTACAAGAACTTTTGAAGAAATGAGACATTTTTTCTTTTCAGGGACAGGAGAAGTGGCCAAGCAGCAGGTGAGAGCTATATTGCATGCTGTGTTGCCATTTCCAGATTCCCTTCCCTGTGTAAAGGGTTCTGGCTTGGTTTTCACTGCATCAGAAATGACAGAAAGACATTATCAGCCAGTGTGCAGGGCTTTCTGGAGAGAGGCTGAGTTGAAGTGACTTTGCATGCTTTATGTTGCCTGATAAATGTCAAACGAGAAGGCCAGTGAGTGAAAGTTCATAGCAATGCCATTCTCTGTAATTGAAAATGCTATGCAAAAAATAAAATATGACAACAGTTCCTGCTACTTGCCTCACATCCCGGAGAGCCGTGTACATTTTAAGTTATCCCTGCAACTTAAAAGAATTATAACCACAGAGATGGTGAGGGAGCAGCTGGTTTGCAAAGCTGCTTGGGGTAGACCTGTCAGAGCTAATGAGTAAACACAATCTGAAAACAGAGGCTGCTAGTAGAGGAAATCAATTGCTTTTTCTACAAAATAAAAGGAAGAGTTTTTTGCTCAGGGCAATGTGACGATGACTTGCAACTGTTCTGCATTAACTGCAACTTTTTTCTTGGTTTCTCACTGCCCAGTTCTCTTTTCCTCTCCAGCGAGTAGTTGAGGTTATGTATTGCACCCTGGGAATATTTAAACTGGAAATAATTAAAATATATATTTCATTTATAGTGTGCCTTATGTGAGGAGAAGTAAAGATTGCCACAGCTTCCTGAGTATATGAGTTAATGATGTGTTCTGCATTTTCTTAATTTTCCACATTTTAACTGTCTCTGTTCCTTATTTGGGGGTAGGGGACCTTGAGAGGCATGAAGAACAGACCCACTTGAGCAGCAGCTTACAGCTCTTGAGCATGCGAGGAGCCAGCATGGAGAAGGTCAGGTTCATCATGTGGTTTCTTGACATTATTTCCCTCTGGTTTCTCCCTTCAATGTCAGAGTTAGCATGTTGTCAAGGACAAGTTTCAAACCAGAGATTGGTTTAAGGTCATTGTGGTATTCTACTAGGGTGAGCTTTTAGAATACGATGAACAAATGGATTTTCAAAATGAAGTTCCAAAAGTGATTATTGACAAAGGAAAATACAGACTCACCACAGAAAAACAAAACAAAATAAAAACCATATGTGTGTGTGTGTGTATGTGTGTATGTGTGTGTGTAGTAAGTACATTCAATACACGGCCATAGCAGAGTGAAGTCATTGGTAGAGTAAAGGCAAATGCCCATGTTTCAGACTTAATTAGGACATCATTTTGATGGAGGCTGGACTAGCATAAACAAAGCCAGAAACCGGGTACAAAGGCTAAACTGATTATAAATCTTAGAGCTTGTTTGTATGACTGGGCTGCATGACTGAAACTTAAAAAGGAAAAAGTGTCTTACATAGACTCACAAGTGTGCTTTTGGTCATGGTTAACTATAAAGGGAAGAAATATGAAAGTCATTCCCGAAATATTTGGAGATAAAAACACTGTGGGGAAAATCCACGAGGTCAAGATGCATTCTTATTTATTGTGTGACGTTTCAAATTGCAGAGAAGTCTTATTTCTAGAAAGAGTTGATTCAAAGTTGACCCAAAGTGATAACTAAAGGCAGTGAGTCAAGAAATAAAAGCATGAAGGGAGTGAAATATTTTAGTTAAGATAATCCTCGTAAAAAGTCTATGACAGGGTGAAAAAGTATCTTCCTCAGTGGCAATCCACAGCCTCTAGCTCGGAGCCCCGACATGCGGGAATGATACAGACACACTCCCCCAAATTGCTCGGGGTCCTGGTACTCGTCAGTAGGTTTTGCTGAAATTACATCCCCAAATTATGATCACCTAAAATCAGTTGAATATAATGATCCACCTCATTGAACGGAATCTGAATTTACTAAGACCAGTAAGAAAAATTGAAAAAAAATTCTGACGGTGGGGAAAAGAAGGGGAACAAATGGAGGGATGAGTTGTGCTCTGTCAGGGAGAAACCCCCTGCCCCGCCAGAATAGACCCAGTGACAAGAAGTTTATTAAGAGGGCATCCGAGGAAGCATGATGTGGCGGGGAGGTAGGACAGGGCAGGGAAGGATGTCAACAGAGGATTCACTGTGGTAACTGGGGTCAGTCTTGCTGGGCCCCTCTGGAGAACTGTAGGAATCATCTCAGAGTTGCCCCACTCGAGGGACAGGGAAGTTGGGGTGATTATACAAGAAATGCTGCGTGTTACTATGCAAGGTCTGCTCCCGAGGACATCAACACCCTGATGCTTCAGACTTTCTCAAGACAGCAAATCATCCTCCTCTGGCCAGAGAAAGTCCACAGGCAGGCAATCAAGGGCGTGCAGTAAAGCCAGGGGCATGTACAGAATCAATGTGTGTCAAAGGGGTATAGATGGGATGTGGACCGTATTTGCTATGAGGACTCTACTGCTATTGGTACACTTTTTTTCCCAAAGAAGACATAGCTCTGGGGGAACAAATGTTATCTCTCCCAGGCCTCCTGCCTGCTGCCTTCACTCTTAACAGGATGTTGGTGTAGAACAATATTGTGACTTCTTTTCATTGGTGAGAGTAGCTCTCCCACTATGAGTGCAATAACCATGGCTAGCTCTGCTCAATTGGCCTGGTTTGAGGATGATGGCAGTGAGGCAAAGACACCATTTGAGTCTTCATGTAAATCTATCATGACCTTCTCTTCCCAGGAACAGAATCATGTACCCCAAAGCTGATTTCTTCATCTTATAGTTGTGCATTATTTATTGCTTTTGAGAGATGCCAAGCAAGAGCATAGAATATGCATACAAAAATGTTAATGTGCATATAAAATACGTTCAAAAATACCATCCTATAAGATGATGCCTGCCTTACTAATGGTGAAACTCAGCTTTGTTCACAGACAACTCACTTCTATTATTCTTATAACCACAAAGAATTGTTTACAATATACTTTGCTTATGCTTCCTAAATGGGGGAGAGGGGAAGAAAACAAAAACAACTGCTAGTTGGTGTGTCACAGCAAGTCAGAGCATCCTTTGCCTTCCTGGACTCCTCCTTCCATCTTTGTCCTTGAAGGTTTGTGGAATTCTTCTTGTCGCCAACAGACAATTGAGGTCCACCCATATGTCAGTGTTACTCTGAACAAAAAATAATGGTGTGCTCCCCAAGGAAAAGGACTCTGCATAATATCATAGCTTCTTAGGTTTGGAAAATGCCCCCTGGTAAAAGTTGGGAGAATCCTTTACACTTTCAGATTAACTGCCATATTCCTGTGACCTCCAAACACATTAGTGTTCCTAAAGACATTAATAAACGATTCTGAGATTCCTTTGGTGAAAGTTGAGTGTTGGTCACAATACAAAGCTCTACTTACAAAGTATTATAAAACCAAGAAGTAATATTTGCCGTCTCAGTAGCCTGTGAGCTTGTCAGCCGATTACAATGGCTTCCAATTCAGGGCTCCCTTTGAATCATCTCTTAGTTTTCACCTGAACTAGGGGGCTTGGCAAGCAGAATTGGGGGGAGGGGAGTTCCCAGAAGAGCCATTGGTTTGCCTACTAAGCAGGTTCCGTGCTTATTTAGATTCTTCTAGCCCTGCCTGGATGGTGTGCTGTGGGTCTTCCCAGTGTGAGGCCAGGGACTGAGCCATCATCACCGCTGATGAACACTCCCTGTGATTCTCATCTCTTGTTGAAGTGTTAGAAAAGGCCCAATCCCTGACTGCCAAGGGAAGAGAGAGTGAACTAACAGTAACTACTCTGCCCGGCACCTTGCAGTCTGCATGGAAGATTGCATCTAGTCCTTATACACACTCCTTGGTGGCCACATTTTCATCTTGATGTTTCAGATGAAGGATCTGAGGTTCGGAGAGGGTTGGTCCCAGGTTGCACTCTTTGCAGAGATTGAACCCAGGTTCCTCTCGTTCCAAAATCCATATTTTTTCCAGTGCATCCTCTAGAACAAGATATTTCCCTTACATGTTTTGCTCTTAACTATTTAGAAAATGCTTTTGCATATGGTGTCCCTTTATTCTAGTAAGAAACTGAACATTATGTATCAGTGTTTCTATTTCACAGGTAAGGAAACTGAGGCTCTGAGAATAGCAATGTGTAAGAGCTGTAAGAGATGGAATCATCTGGCTCCAAATTCTGTACCATGGCGAAGAAAGACCTGTTTATACCACTTTCCTGACTTTATACCTGAACATCAAAGTGAGTGTAGCAGACAGGTTCCCTGCCATATGCAGTGAGATTTCCTTTCTTACTCACATATTGTGCTAGATTAAAGGTGGCCATGGAGTCTTTGCTCCTCCATCCTTTGAGAGGTGGAGTCTGACTCCCCTCCCCTTGAACCTGGGTTTGACCAATAGAATACAGTGGACATGATGCTCTGCTACTTCTGTAGCTGGTCCTAAGAAGCCTTGCACCTCTTTCTGGGTTCTGGTATACTCTCTGTCAGAAAGTTCCCTCTGGGGCAAGCCAGCAACCATGGACAAAGTTGAACGTCCATAAGACCACCATGCTGTGAGAAACCCGAATGTGAGAAGGGGTATCAAACATGTGAGTGAAGAAATTATTGTGCAAAAGGGTCCTCCAGCCCCAGCCACCCTGGTGGATCAGAGACAAACCATCCAACCCACAAAGACAAAAAAAATAAAATAGTTATCATAACTCACCAACTTCTGAGGTTGTTACACAGCAATAAATTACTGAGGTACACATTCTGTGTGTTCAAGTACAACACTGAGCAAAACCAAAGAAGGCCCTAGAGCACCTTATATAAATAGGTGGTCTCACCTTTAGCTATCACCACCCATCCCACCCATAGCCTAGCACACCTGCCTCTTTATTTAACCCAAAATGACCTAGCCATGGCTTCATGGCTGAGGCATTAGTGAGGAACACTAATCCATCCTGGACCCTCCAGCCTTCCCACCTGGAAGCCCAGGTTTTTGTTCACCATTAGAACTGATGGGGGTCCCAGCCACTAGGTGCTATGGCAGCAGCACAAAAGAACATCAAATAAATGGCTTAAGTAAATTATGTGTCACTCAAAGAAATACTCTTAGGAGCTGCAGAGAAAAGAACTCTTGCCCTCACCAGGTGTCAAAGACACCAAAAGCTACAGAAGCAATTTGAAACTAATGTTCTCCTGATGTTTAATCTTCTTCTGCAGACAAGGCACATAAGATCAGAACCTTAGTCCTATGTCCTGGCAACGTGAATGCTATAAACTTGCTGAATGGGTGATGGAGACCTGATGCCATCCATCTATGAAAACAATGGCCCACTGTGGTTCTTAGCAGTGGGTAAGAAAAAGGAGAGGCATTTACTGCTTTAATAAGGGAGTCAATGACCAATTTTGGTTTAAGTCCTTCTCAAAGGCTTTATCATGACAATGAGGACGTAACATGGCTGTAAGACTGAGTAAGTATTATTTGATTTAATTCCTGACATTATTTGTGATTCAGCAATGTGACTGGTCACATTGGGTATAGATTTCAGTTTTGGGCTCCTCACATTCAACAGGACTTAGCTGGTCTGCACCACATCCTGGCTTTTTATCAGGTTCCATACTCTTGATGGGTAGAGAGTGAGGTGTATATAAAATCCATTTTGTCTTTTCTGCTATTTTGGACTTTTCTCTGAAAATGTCTTTTCATGACTTTGCCTGACACTTGGGATCAAAATTTACATCTTTTGGAAAAAAAATCAATTGTGAAAAATCTTGCAAGTTATGGACTTGGTTGCAGGGAGTGTTTTTCAGTTTGAAGACATTTTGGATTCCTGATGATCTGATGATCTTTCTGTTTTTGGCTGAGCTATGGGCAGGCACGTGCTGTAGAGGTGCTCAAGCATCATTGTGGAGCAACCATCTGATGTGGCTGGGATTTATGGATATTTGATAAGTCATCTCTTCCTTCCAATATTGCCTTCACTTCAGTGAATTGTGTACAAGCAGAGCCTATGGAAGGAGAGGAAAGAGATCAAAAAGCCCTGCTATGTTACCTCCCTACATTATCAATTTTTGAAATACATTGAGGCCATACTGAATAATCAGTTGTAGGATACCAGACAGAATTGTTTGAACCAATGAAATAAGTGTTTGGAGAACATTAGTGATTTGCTTCATTGGGATATATTTCTATGGGTCAGGAGTGGCATCAAGAAGCTAGAAGATTAGTGAAGTGTCACAGTGCTATGGAGTCTAGTAGATGTGGCCTGACTATTTTCTGCTACTAGAAGATGTGTGAGGGTGAAACTTACAATAACTGTGGCCTTTAAATGGCAACACCTCTGTTAGTAAAGAGGATGGTTCTACCCACTTAGTTGAATGCCAAGGACTTTGTAATTAGAGGTAGAATTAAAACTTAGGACTAATTCTAGTGGCTTAAATCTTGAAATGATCTTATTAAACTCTATAACTAATAACACAATTGTATTTAAAACACTGTAGGGCAGTGTATTGGTCAGGATTCTCCAGGGAAACAGAACTGTTAGGATGTACACAGATGTGTAACAGCGATTTATTACAGGAGTTGGCTCACATGATTATGAGAAGTCCCATGACATGCCATCTACAATCTGGAAAGCTGGAAAAGCCAGTGGTATGATTCAGTCCAAGTTTGAAGGCCTGAGAATGAGGAGTTCTGATATCCAAGGGCGGGAGAAGATGGATGTCCCAGCTCAAGGAGAGAGAGAGAGAGAGAAAGAGAGAGAAGAGAAAGAGAAAGAGAGAAAGAGTTCCTCCTTCCTCCACTTTTGTTCTGTTCTGGCCCTCAGTGGATTGGACAATGTCCACCCACACTGGAGAAGGCAGATATTCTTTACTCCATCTACTGATTCAAATTCCAATATCTTCCAGAAACACCCTCACAGATACGCCCCAATATACCATTTCACCAGCTATCTGGGCACCCCTTAGCCCAGTCAAGTTGACACATAAAATTAACTATCACAGGCAAGCATGGAGGTGTGACACTCGGGTCTCACTTCAAGAAGGAACTTGTTGACCAGCTGTAAAAAGTGTAGACAGCAGACAGGCCCCAGCTGCATCACTTTTGGAATCTGCCACAGCATTTGCCCTGAAGCCTCATATTTTCCAGGCAGCCCCTGGCCAATGATGAAACATAGTAGAGATTCTAGGGCCTGGCTGTTTCTGCCTAGCACTGGTGCTTCCTTTTATTTTCTCAGGATTATTCTGCAGGCTCGACTCTTACTACTCAGTCCGCCTTGTTTCCCCTGCTCTTTCCACAGGCATAAGACTTACACTGTGATCTGAAGACCTTCCCTGACTGCTCCTGACCCACCCCCCAATCATTCACAGGTATTACTCCCAATAAATCTCTTGTACTTGCAGCTCTGCCTTGAATTTGCTTCCTGAAGGACCCAACTGACATATACTAAATAAGGTAAAACGACATTTCCTCCCCCTCTGGTTTTGTACTTAATCTCCCATCACAGGGCTGCCAGCCAAAGGGCTAGGAGAACCACAGAGCAACTTGGAAATCTGGTTGCAGCTCGTGTTATTGCACTTGAGAGCCAGCAAGTAGACTTCTTTTTACTTGACTCATTCTAACTCCCTAGTCTTAAAAGCTACCAGGTTGCACAAAGTTTATTTTGCATGTGAGGTACTATACAGATTATCTGTTGGACTCTGTGTAGTTGGATAACTAAAGGACTATCACATAGTAATACTGTTAAGCCAAATGACCCAAGCTCCAAACAGATTTCACATGACAATATTTTAACCATGAATTTTATTATTATAAAGGAGTTTCACCATGGAAGGATTTATTAATCACAGTATTGCTGTTTTTAGACCCTAGCCAAGCATCATTTATGAATGTTTTTTGTTTTCTTTAGAACTCAGTGACAGAATCTGATGTCTAAGAAATCTAGCAGCCACCATCCTTACCACTGAGGAAGGACATGCTTTATTAGTACTTATGCTCCATCACACAGCCTCTCTGTCTAAGGAAAAAGAGTCTTTGGGGTTTAAGAAAGTCCAGCATTAAAACACAAGGCATCAGCAGCCATTGCTTTAAATAATAACAGCCACTCCTGGGAATTCGAAGGCAACATGGCAACATGTTTTATGTTTTGTTGAGTTGACCATTAAATCAAAGGACAAAAATGCTGATGTATTGGACTCTGTAGTTATCCAAATTTTGATTATTTTGAAGGGGTTGATCTGTGTCTCTGTAGTCTTTTTAGCATCCAGAAAACCACACCTTCTGCTAAAACTGGTTGAAAAAGAAAAGATAGCGAGATGTATACGATATAATATTTATAAAAGTACAATTAAGAAAACATTGGCCCAAATTGACAGTGGAGATATTTGGTCATAGGAATCCTTACTTGTTTGGATATATTATTGGGAAAGTTACTTTGAACAGACGAACAGTCTGTATTTCAGATTTTAAAATGTGGTTTAATTTTAAAAATTAGCAAAAAGTAACATAAGCTAATATCTAGCATATTTTTCTAAGACTGGATGAAAATAAAACTCTGGAGTAAAAATCATGTTTCTTTCTAGCTGTGTGATCTTGGGCAAGTTAACTTCTCTAAATCTCTGTTTTCTTCTCTGTAAAAATACTGACCCTGGCATTCCAGACATAATGTGGTGATGATAATGGTGAATAGAATGCAAAAATGTACTATAAATTTTCAAAAATTACTTGTAACCTTATTTATAGTACCCATTTGTTTATCAAAACCACTTTTTTAAAACCAAAAATACAAGAGACTTGCCCAGTCAAGTCATAATTGTTATCGTAAATTCTGAATCAGTGGGATTCATTTAGTAAGGTGAAGGGACTACCTTGAGAACCCCTAAGATGATTATTAAATTCATTTGAAGTCTTTACTGTTTCTTTTGCTATATAATTGTGATTAAAGGTATGTTTCTCAGTTATTTCTGAAATAAACAGAGTTAACTCCATCCACCCCTCACCAAATCTTGAGTGCATTAATAAATTAACTTACTTGTAACTTGTATTTTATTTTTTTTAATTCCAAGAAGCAATCTTCAAGGTCACATTGAAATAGAGCCAGATGGTCAGATATGACTACTCACATTATGTGAATGCTCATAATATACTTTATCCTAAAGCAACCACAAAAGCAGAAATGATGGTGAGTGGCCTCCAAGAACATCAAATCCAAACAATCTCAGGGGTTTTATGTTCTGTCAAACATTTCATCAAATGGCATGAAAAACATATCTTTCATGTCCTTTTCATTTTTAAAATGCCTGTATCCTTTACATTAGAGGAAAGCACTTTTGATATGTTTTAAATTAATGTGTGTAATAACATTCTTCTCTAGAAATGTGTCTTTTCCTTGTTTAAGCCAATTCGAGGTATTTTTTTTATTTGTTTATATAAGCAGGGTTGATCCATTTAATTCTCTCGCAGATAAAAAAATATCTGAAATCATTCTCTTCTACCTTGAATAAAATAAACAGTTATGATTTCAGGCACACACGGTATTTTTGGCCTTTTCTACTGGAGCAAATTAAAAAAAATTGATGAATAGGTAACATATAGTAGTCAAGATGATAACTAATCTGATTTCAAAAAAGAAATGTGGACTTGAGTAGCAGAAGAATTGGGAAATGTGTTATCTAAATATGTCATGGGATATATTGACTTTAATCTGTAACATATGTGAAGCTTAATCATTAAGCAATGAATTCCATTTCTTGGGTCCGTATGGTGAATATCAATGAATATAATATTTTTTGAGCTGAATGAAATGCCCGAGACCAATCTCTCAAGATTTAATTACCCACTTAAAAGTCCCTAGAGTTCTTCAAGGAAGCCGCGAGACCCATAGATCATGATGCTTGATGGAGGTTACACGCTGGAAGGCAAGCAGAAGGCGAGACCAGTACCTTCTGGGTCAGCCCGTTTGGAATTTTGAAGTGGGTGACCATAGATCAGAGGCCTCACCCTCACCCCCACTTGTTGGAGCTCACTGTCTATACCACAAACCCAAGATCCCTTACCACCTGATAATAATCCAGTTAATGAGTGTTTGCCATATGCTAGGTGCCACATGAGATACTTAACGTGAACTAGCTCTAATTTCTCCATCATTCATTCATTCATTCATTCATGAGTTTTTTAACTGAACATCCATTATAAGCCGGGCCCTGGCAGAGTGTGAGTGGTGAATGAGTCCCTCACAGAACTGACATTGCAGTGGAGTGACGGTCAACACATGCTGAAATCAGCACGGATTACACGGTGAGGCGGGTGCCCTGGCAGAGCCAGACACTGCCGTGTCACAGAAAGAAGTGGAGGAGGAGGGGCAGTTACATTAGCTTGAACCTAGGGGAAAGGCTTTTTGAAGGCGATGCCCTTGGAGCTGAGGCTGGAAGGACACGGAGGAGCTGCCCAGAGGGACAGAGTGTGGCAGGTGTGAGCAAGAGAAAGAGGCCAGTGTGGCGGGAATGCAGCAAACACAGAGAGTGTTACAAGGTGCAGCTGGATGGGGTGTGGGGTGAGTGGCGTAGGGCCTGGGACGTCGGATGTGACTTGCAGAGCAATGGGAAGCACATAAGGATTGAAAGCTGGGCAGTGACACGAGACAATTTATGATTTTTGAAGATTCCTCATCTGAGATCCAAAGTGAATGGGGGATGGGGGGAGCAATAGTGGTTGACGTTCCAATCAGGAAGCTCCTGTAGCCCAACCAGTAAGGGTGGCGGCACCAACCATACGTAGCAGTGGAGAGGGAGTGCAATGAATGGTTTGGAAGCTGAACTGATGTGGCTGGAGGGTGACATCAACGTCAGGGACTAGAGGAAGAAGGGTTTGGGCTTTAGCAACCTGGCTGGCAAAAAGACCAATGAGTAAGATGGGAAGGGGGTTTTAGGGATGGAGTTCAGGAGAATTATTTTAGATCCATTAATTTTGAGATATCATTTGGATATCCAGGCTGAAGTTTTGACCAGACAGATTAGATACAGGTCCGTGATTACTTATCCATAATTCAAGAATCCATAAATGTCCAAGAAATCAGAATTTTTGTATAACCCTTTTGACAGCAAAATCTGACCTGAACCAACATGAGGCTCTTTTTTTTTTTTTTGAGATATCATTTGGATATCCAGGCTGAAGTTTTGACCTTATTTCAGCAAATTATGGGTGTACAGATGTTTAGGTTACGTGTGTTGTCCTTGGTTCCCCCCCACCGAAGTCCGTGTTTCAAATATGTCCATCCTTCGGGTAGTGCGCATTGCACTCCTTGTGTATACAAATACCCCTCGACAGTCCTGGTTCATCCTCTGAGAGTGCTCACCTGTGCACAGCAGAGCTTTGATGTGTCGATTACGGGGCGATGTCCCAGTGGGTGCAACACGCCATGGGCACTAAGTTACTTTGCTAAAGTCCCCAGGTTGCAACATATTTGTCTCCCCTTCCTCTGTTCTGGGATTTTGCTAAGGATCTGTGGGTTCTGTAAAAGTCTGAAGGTCAGTGGACAGGACAGGGTTGGAGCTGTACATTTGGGACCTGGACCCTCAAGGTACAAGGAAATGGGCGTGGACTTGGGAAGGTCGTGATCTTTGTAGTTTTAATGGAATTTTCAACCAGAAAACCCTGGCCCCTTGAAAACTCCAGCCTGTACTGAAGAATGGTAGGAGGAGTGAGGCTTTGTCTAGGATCACTCTGCATAGTACAGCCAGCCCTGGGGAGATGTCAGAGTTATGCTGGGCAGCTAAACTCTGCCTTGGCAGGAGAAAGCATGCCTTCAGCTTCCAGAATCCTGGTTTTAATGGTTCAGCCTAGCCCTTTGACCGAGGTTTCCAGAGATTGATTTTTTTGAAATATGGTTATTAATTATGGCTTAGAAATCATTTTATTTTATTAAATATTTTTTTATTTATTAAGATGCGTAAATTAAGATGCGTAAATTTTCCCATGACACTCAAGGTATAAAAATGTCATCGTTTTCCATTTTTAAAAAAATATCAAATTAAATACAGCTTGTGCTCCCACTCACCAGGCTAGGTAAGAAATCCAGGATCTGCCAATTTGAGGGGGACCCTTCCTCCATCCTGTCCCCTAGTCCCAGAGCTCCTAGTTCAGGCCCCTGTGGTTTGTTTGAAGCTAGCCAGCTCCCTCTATGCCCACCTGCAGGGACCTGTGCTGCTGAGAGCCCTGCACCACTTTGGGTGCCGGGATAGAGTCAGATCTGACCTTCTGCATCCATGGAATACTCCCCTTCCGTCTGGGGTCATCTTTTTAGGGTGTTAGCCTCACAATTACTTGCAGGTAAGAGAGAGGCCCATGTTCTTTCAGGTGAGTCCTAAACAGACTAAACAGAGCAAACGATCAAACAAATAAAAAACCCTGTAAATACCTACTCATTGATATGTCCTCAAAATATAAAACAGAAGTTGTTTGATAGAATTAGGATGCACAGGGAAGGAGAGGAAAAGGTTTGAGGAGGGAAAATTATGTGGAATAAATGTGACTTTTAGTCTGGTTTGGCAACATTCCAGAGGTTTCCCTAAGTGTTCAAGGGAATAGCATACAATCCTCAAAGAACATAATCGATGTATGTCTCTACACTGTCACCCAGTGAGACATTTTGGGAAAAGATTGAAACGATGTCACTAAGTCAGACAAGTCATAAATGGTGTTTTGTTTTTGAAACATGCTTCCCTCATAATTAAACTAACATGTGCTAATTGTAGAACAATTTAAAAATACAGAAAAGACTATAAAGAAGAAAATTAATATTGCCCATGATTCCATCACAGGGATAACCATTGCAATATGTTTGTGTTTTCCTTCCAGATTTTGTCTCTAAACGCTGTCTCCATATGTAAATATTTCTGTATTTACATAGCTGAGATATTAGAATATATTCACTTTTGTATTCTGTTTTTCTTTCAATATTTTCAGATTGTCATGTTTCATTCTCAGGAAATGTGCCTAAAATTACATTAGAGTGCAATCTATTAATTGACACTGAGAACTGGACAAAGAGGCCTCTCTCATGTCCAAGGCAGTGCACACATGTTTTCAAGAAGCACCGTGAGTATAAAATAAGACTAAGAAGAAAACAGGAAAATAAACATCACTTTATGACAGCATATCTAGGAATTACAAGTTTCTTGACCATTTCTCTTTCTGGATTGTTGCCTGGTTTTCAGTTTTATGTAACTGTCTAATTAATACCTGGCTATATTTCTGATTTCTTCCTTTGGATAAATGGTTTTAAGCCAAAGGCATAGGTCAAAGAACATGAACATTTTTATTTGAATTTTTTCATTGCAACTTTTTTCTTATAAAACAAGAAATTGTTGTTTTAAAATTTGGAAAATATAAAAACTGGGAAATGAATAAAATATAAATTATATATATTCCTGCAATCTAGAGATAAGTATTTATCAATACTGTGCCATATAATCACATGTAATTTCATATACCAATATTTCTGTTTCTTTTATTAATATTACTGACCATTAAATTGTATTTTCCTATGTCATTAAATATTCTTGAAACATGATTTTAATGGTCCTCTCCTCCCACACATGACAATGTACTTGGTTATCTCCCTTTCATTGGCTCCTCCTAGTCTGTTTTCCAACTTTTCCCTCTCTCAAACACCATTGCCATGAACATTCCCCAGGTCAAGTCTCTGAACCTCCTCTAGCTCAATTCGCCCTCACACATGAGGGCACTGGAACCAGGAAATGTAAAGGAACCTCAGATTGCTGTCAGCTCATCATATCCCCTGGGCACGCTGCCAAGTGGTGCCCTCTGGCTGGATGGATCACAGAGACACGCCTCCTTTTAGAAGACTGATTAGAACAGTGCCCTTCCTTTGGGCAGGCATAGCCCTGCCAGACCCACAGCCAGGAGAGCAGAGTGCAGGCTAGATTTATGGGCCCACCTTCTTGGCCAAGTGCTTTAGTTGCAGTAGACAACCTGTCCAACCTTACATAACTGTCATGCTATTCATTGGTGAGTTTTTATTCCAAAGTCGTAGAGCTAGTGAATGACAGAGATGATTGACACATGCAAATCTCGTCAACTCCAAATTCACTGCTCCTTTAACTACCTCAAACTGCTCTCCTGATCACGTGCAGAGGCCAGCAGGCTAGGTTTGTATAGTTCTTTATATGCGATATTCACTGCATGACACTGGTCATAGTATATTGCATTTTTGAAAAAAAAGCAGTCACCACAGGACTATCTAAACATTCCATTCAGCAATTGCATTTATTGTCTGGCTTTCTAATTTACCCAAACTTTGTGACATAAAAAGTCTGAAGTTATGGACTGCGATTAAAATAACAAAACAAAACTGTGGTCTTTGGGATTCTCAGAAAAAAATGTCCCCTCAGCCAATTCGACTGGGCCAAATGTTAAAAACAACAAACATTTGAACAAGACGTTACCATTCTTAATATGTTCAAGTGAACAAGTCAATTACTTTAGGGATCACTGCTGTTTTTGACGTCCCAGCAGCGTGCTCTGGAATTTTACCCTAACCTAGTCCTGTGTAGTTTTCCTTTCAAAATTTGCAAAGCTGCTTCCTCTCGAATGCAGACAGAGGATGGGAAAAAGACAGTGAGGTGAGAATTGAAGAGTTAACAGTGTCCATTTTATGTTCTTTAAACCAGTCCTGTTCTGTTGTGTACCTTGGCTCATGACTTTTAGACATATTTTAGTCAATCTTTGCAAAGTTGAAAGTTGATCCAAAGCCAGATGTTCAGAAATAGACTGAGAAGGCAATTGTAATTTTTCATCCCTCAATTTTTGTACAGAAACTTCATTGTAAAAATCATTCTAGGCAGATGGAATTGAAAACTGGGTAAAAAACACGGCTCTGATAGAAAAATCTCTTGGATTATGAAGCAATGCCCGAACACCACCAAATAGAAATGGAAACGGCCCTTCCGATCCGACACTGGCATCAAGTCCACTGCTGCTGCATTGTTTTTTGCATTCTGCTCGACTTTTTATGTTGAAATAATCTCAGATAAAGAAAAGTTGCAAAAATAGTACAAAGAATGTGCATCATCTTTGCCCCATTCTTCCGAATGTTAGCATTTTAACTCAATGCCTTCATCATTCTCACTCCCCCTCCTCCAATGTATATTTTCTAAAAATAAGGATGTTTGTCTCTAAACGCTGGCTCCATATCTAAATATTTCTGTATTTACATAGCTGAGATATTAGAATATATTCACTTTTGTATTCTGTTTTTCTTTCAATATTTTCAGATTGTCATGTATCATTCTCAGGAAATGTGCCTAAAATTACATTACAGTGCAGTCTATTAATTGACACTGAGAACTGGACAAAGAGGCCTCTCTCATGTCCAAGGCAGTGCACACATAATGATGCAAAATGATCATAATGATGCAAAATGAGGAAATAAATTAATACACAATGAATCATGTTAATATACAACACAATTGTGTAATCTATAGCTCTTATTCTAATTTTGCTTGGTGGACATTACTGCAAGCAAGTGATCCAAGTTATCACCAGTAATGGGACAAATGGACCACCTGAGCTCTGATGTGATGTCCCCAGAGGAACATTCCATAGCTTCTGTGGTACTCCTGCCCCAGATGCATAAACTGCACCTACTCTCGAGGAAACATCAGGCAAACCCAGAGTGAGGGACACTCTGTGACATAGCTAGACAGTACTCTTCAAAAGAGTCAATACCATGAATACATACAAACAAGTAACAACCTCAACAAAAATTAACAAAAAAGAGAAACTTCGAAATTAATGGAATCTCTGAAACTCTGTCAGTCTGAGTTGTTTGTGTAAAGATTAACCTAATGATTTAACATCACTGAGTTGTTAACATCTTAATGGTAATGATTAACATCATTAACTTCCTGATTTAACATCATAAAGATTAACTTAATGGTTTAACAACTGGATGAAGTCCCAGAAAAGCAAGCCTTCACTAATTCTTAAGAAAAGTAGCTGGCACTTACAGACACTTCCACACTGCCCTCCCTGTGACAGTGCAGACAGCTTTGACTAGCACGTCACCAGTCTAATGTAAACTGTGAGTCTGGTTGTTTGACTGATCCTGCCAAGTCAGACCAGGCTGCCTGTCTGACTGCTCCAGCCCGGGGAAGCTGTTGCTCTGTCCCCAAATATGAGGTCTACCTGCAGGACCCTGGGTTTAGGTGTGGCATCAGGCACCTATGGGGCTGTGATTAGAAATTAAAGCAAAACATTCCAGGGACAACACAGAGTAAAGGAAGCAGAACTGCTCCTTTTTCACATCCAGACACACGGAAAACAATCACATTTTCACAGTGCAACATCCAGGAGAAGATTTGGTGACATTTATATAGCACTTGGTGAGATTTTCACGGCACATTCTTTATATTGTATAATCATGATACGAAAAATAAAATATCCTGTTAGAAAATTATTAAATACGGGAATTGTATAAATCTTCTACATGAAATATTTTTCAACTTTTTTCTCTTTTCCTCCTCCTCCTTTTTAATAGAAACTTGAACTTGCCCGTGTACATTTTACCCGGTCAGGTTTTATGCTTGCTATATTTTCATGGAATTCCTCATGAGTGGCAGACCAGGTTTCATGGGTCTGAATCTTATACAATTTGAGGAGAAGGGGAGACTTTAAGTGAAAGAATAAAAAATTGCAAGTATAAAATCAGGTACAAAAGTTAATATTTCTTTAGAGTTAGAGAAGAAGTCATAATAAATTACTGGAGCCTTGGAGATACAGCTTTCTTTCTTCCACAATATCTTTAGGTCATGATCAGAACTGTTCATGTCGAAAGCTTTCTGTTTAAAATCTAGCTATTCTATAATTCCCAGAAACTCTGCCAGCACTTACAGGGCTGGTGAAAGTGAGCCATCTTTAAACTTGATTAGCCCCCCAATAATTCCATTGTTTTATAGTCATTGTATATATGAAAGTTTGTTCACTCAAGCAGATTAAAAAATAGTCATTGTTCACCCATTGGAAAATGTACAACAGTTGAAATATTAAAGACTAAAAAACTCTTGCTTTTCTTTAATGGACAAATGAACTATTACAATTTCTTACGAGCATGGATTTCCAATGTACTCTAAGATTTTCATGTGTCTAGCAAGGACTTTGAAAGAATGACAAAGCTTCATTTTTCAGGATGTATATTCCTAGTTAGAGCAAGTATCCCACAGCTAGTTTGGATGAAAAGGGTAGTTTAACCAAAAAGACATCAGTTTCTGATGTACTGGAGGAGAGCAGTTTCAGGCTGTCACCTGGAGTGACGTGACACAGGACGTCCTCCAGCCTCCCCACTCCTAGCTCCTGGGCCTCCTGAGGCACCCCTAACACAGCCTCTCCCACGGTGGCCCCTGGGTCCTGCTCACTGGGCACAGCCTCGCCCTGCATGAGGAGATAGCAAGTAGGTAACCTCAGGCTTGGCTCCAGCAAGGGTGCCCCTCATTATGTGGGGACCACAGGGCAGGTCAATTCCCTGCTTCTGCTGGACTGCTGTCCCAGAACTCTAACCAGGCTGCCTCAGGGTCACATTCAACCAGCCACATCTCAAGCTAAGGGGACAGAGATACAACTCGTTCCCATCACACATGGGTTGGGAAGCTCTGCTCTGGTGGACAGAGTGCTTTCTAATTGCAGAGGGCTAGGTCAAACATCATGGGCTTATAAAAGGATCAAGTAGCGTCAGAGATTTGGGACAAGAAAATTCTAAGAAACACCCTTGCACGCAGAGAAAACAGTTGAAGAGCTGCAACAGAGTGAAAGAAATAAATAGCTTACAACGGATTGCCAGACTCTGCCAGCGAAACAGAAACGACATTTTCCAGCAGTTTCACTTCCTATTTCGCAGTACGGCGTAGAGGACAGCATGTGACTTAGGAGCCTGGACAAGACACTTCGGTAAGCCTGTTTCATCATTTATAAAACCAGCTTCACAAGAATTTCTACCTCACAGTGGTAAAGATCAAATGTGAGAAGTTCTTTGTAAGTGGCTGGGAAAGGTTCGTGTTTATTTTTCTTTTTACATGACTGTAGGAATGTCTGGTGTTTCAAGTTCACCTATAATATTATAGCTGGACATTTTTATTATCACAACTCAGTTAATCCCAGAAACAAACATCTGAACCAGCTTAGTGCCTTGAGGAGTTGAGATCAGGAGGGCATAATGCTACATCTCCACCTCCCCATTGCTGTGGTCACTTTCATACGTGCTAACCTGAGTATTTAGAACAGCCTCAAAGAGAAAAAAAATATCACCCAAAAAAGGTCACGTAACTGTAGGCTTAAGCAACATGTAACGCCAAGAAAATATTTGTCCAGAGGATGGTTGAGTTCTTCACAAATTGACAGCACATAGATGCCTTGGGATTACTCTGTTTTATTATGCTTTATTTGTATATATCTTAGCACTAACTGAGGGGGTCACTGTTCCCTTTTACCAAGCTTCCTGGGTCTCCAACTGGCTTTTGCACTCCAGGAGCGATCGAGTCACGTGCCCAGGATAGCTCCTCAATTCGCCGTTCCCAACCAAGGGCACGGCCCTGAGCTTGTTCTCATTTCTCCCCACGTCAGCCTGGATTTACACAGCTTTCCTGCAGCTTTTCCTGCTTCATGCTGCTGCACAGTGTTCTCTCTAACTTGCCACAACTTAATGGCCAAACCTCATATTTAAAATATTATGGATACGGAAAGAGGAAAATAAATAATTTCCAATCATGGCTCTCCAAGACTTTGTGGCCTTGTCAGTCTGTAACTGCACACACGTTGAAGTCATCTTGGATATTTGCAGGGGAACCTAAAGAGAAGTGTGATTTTGCTTAGGGAAGGTCTTTGTGCGTCTCTCCTGCTCGCGTGCGGTTCCTCCTATGCCTCTTTTGGGTCTCTGGGTGAGGAAAGCTTTCTGAGAGAATTCTGCTCAGAAATCTGAAGTCAACCATCTACAGGGTTATTCCTTTTGCCAAAGGTGAAGTGGGAGTGCAGGAACTCCATGTTAATGAAACCTTTGATTGTGTATGTTCACTAATCACCATCTAGGATGAAATAATAAATACAGTTCTCCTTTCTTGTCAAGGTTTCAGGAATCTACCGGTAATTCAACCAGATTTTCAATCGTCATGTTAAAGTAAACCAAACATGAATGGAGAACACAAAGCATATTAAAATGAAAGATTTTAAAACTATTTTTTTAATTTGAGAAAAAAATATGTTTTATCAACATACACTCACAAAGATAGGGGCTAAAAATGAAAATAGGCTTATTGGGAATCAAATATAAATTTTGTCTAAAAAATATATATAAAAATATAAAAATATATATATACATTTTGTCTAGAAAATTTCCATCACATTCTTAAAACGTGTTGACATATTTGTATATGATAACCATAATCTAATTTTTGGCCGTGGTGTGTTTGCAGGTGTTTGTATCCATTGTTAGAAATATATAAAATAGTGCCCAAGTTAAAGTACACAGAATGAAATGGTTTTTCTCTATTCAGTAATTCTTTTTCGGTAACTCTCCTTAAATAATTTCCATCTGAAACTTTACCTTTAGAAGTTTTAATTTTTTTTTTTTAATTTCAGCACTTGATTTTGATGAGTGCTGTTGGCAATAGATTCAGATGGCAAGGGAGCAGATTTAATCAATTGCAAGTGGCTTCTATAACCTTTGCTTTGGGAAGTAAATAGGAGGAGAACAGAAACTCAATGGCACATTTTCTTCTCTTTCAAACATATGTTCTTATTTAATACATTCTCTCTCAAATAAAATAAACCTGTAGTTATTGGTGGTCAGTTTCATGTAATAGGAGCTACTACAGTTTACCCATTAAAAAAATAATACAAGACTGCAATAAAGCAAACAGTGAGTCACTTTATTGGGTATGAAGTAATAAACCAGTGAATATAATGATAACTTCTATGATGTATCTTAGAAGAAAACAACCTTGCTTGTTTTGTTTGGTTTGAGGTGCGGCTTTTTGGCTTAATGATACGGAAAACCAATATGTGATCAGATTCCATCCTTTTGCTCGGAGTTCTTATAGCAACTGAAAGATTTCAGGCTCGGGAATGATCACAACTATAGTTAATTAATAATTGTGCAATGTGTTGCTTAATATCTCAATCTTCCATAATTATGCATACTCTACAACCAAACTCTACACATGGACAAGTCCTACTCAGTTTATGGACCTGAACTACTGTATGCAGGAGTGAATGGTTGGGATCCCCGGATAGAAGAAAGACAAAAAGAAAGGAAAGAAAGCAGAAAAAAAGAAAGAAGAAAAGTAAAAGAGAAAAAAGACAATGAGAAAGAATGAAAGGAAGAAACAACCAAAGAAGGAAAGAAAGAAAAAAGAAAGTAGGAAAGAAAAGAAAGAGAGAAAAGGACTGAAAGAAGGAAGGCTTTTATTTAGTGGAAAACTACCGTCTTGCAACTCTCCCAGGCACTTTAAGTTTACTCTTAATATCTATAACAAATAGGGATTTTTAACTTTGCTTGTCTTTTTAAGTAAATTTCAGCTTCCAAAACTCAAGATCCCTCTGCTGCTCCTCGCCACCAGCATGAAACACAATATTTTTTGATAGCTCCCCAATACGCAACGCAGTAAATGATAGCACGGGTGTTTCAACTAACGTGCCGCTGAGCGCAGCGTGTGGAAGACGCATCCCATCTCTGCACGGTTCACATTGCTGGGAGCCCACGGGGTGACCCAGCCGGAGTATCAGAGACGAAGGACTGAACTTCATTACTCCTGGCAGAAACAATATTTTGCAGACTACCTGAGAGCTGTTGTTGGACTCGGGTTCTAGTCCCCTGGAAGTGATATTGAACACCCGGGGAATTTCTCTTAAAGACGCAATAATTCACGGCTGGATATTAACCAGATCTATGACATACGGTGTTGCCACATCATCTTCTCATTTCGCTCGCTCTACCCCTGCTGAATATTTCCAATACAGCGGGGGTGTTTGGTGAAATACGACTTTGTGATTGAACAAATGCCTGCGGGCCTCCGTGATAAACACCAGCTCGAGCACACTGTGGCTTACAATGAGGAGCAAGTGCCAAAACCTCCAGATGAGTGTGCAGACCCCTTCCCCTCCCCTCTCCCCCGCCAAATTATCTCCGTTTATTTTTCATCAGATCTGACCATGACCAATAATTTTTGTATGGTGAACATCAGCGTTTTTGCCTGCCTTTCACTGTTCTCTGTTTTTTTCCCTGTCTCTTTGCTTTCAGATGCCAAGCAATATTTGACTGTAAGACAGTTTTATGGAAGGGAAGTTTTAAAGAAACATTAACTGTGTAATGGGATTGATATAAACTCATTGGCATGGAATAGTTCAAGTCTATACACCTTATTGTTTCGGCTATACCCTCCTTTTTATTACCTTTTTTGGTTGCTATTGCCAACATATTTCCTTTCCTCCCGGTGTATTTTTCCAGTATTAAAGCTATGCTTTTTTTTAGGTCTACCTAGAAAATTTTCAGTTACATCATTTGCACAAATATGTTGATGTTAACATTGAAAAACCTCTTTGCCTGCAGTTGTATATTTTATTTGGCTAAAAATGGCTCATGTCTAATACATTACATGTCCTTTGGTGATACTATTTAAGCGAGAAATTCCAAAACTCACAAATACCGAATAGCCAAAAGTTCCAAAGCTGTGCATGAACACTAAACACGCAATATATCTCCTCCTTTTCCAAACAGAAATAGATTTCTCTCTGATTTGTTTGATAAATTTGACCCAAGATTTCCATTTGGAGTTATTGGAGTTCCTACTGTTTTTCTGCGTGTTGGTGGGCCAAGGCCTAATCACCCCGAAGCCCCACGGAGGCCATAAATTACAGCGATGAGGTGAAGCTTTGTATTCCTTCGGCTGCAGAAGAAGGCCATTTTGCTGCAGCCTATTTTGACAGGCATGAATTTAATTCATTGTTTTATGACAGATGGGAAAAGTGTACATGCTCATAGTACTGATTTATGGTCATTTGGGTCTGGAGGATTCTATAATTTGCAGCTAATGTGAAAACAGATGGATAGGCAGACACCAAAGGTTAGGCTGACCCGCGCCGTTCTCTGCCCTGCTTACAAATGGCGTCCATATGCGTCCAGTCTCTCTGGGTGAGGTCTTCCTTGGGACCGCCAGACTCTGTAAAGCACGAGGCACTTCTTTTTTCTTTCCTGAGTAAGTTAGTGAAAGTGAAATTTGAGGAATGTTTCTAAGCCTCAATATTCCAGAGTCATTTTGTGCTTTCTGAATGCATGGGATTCCAACCTCCTTTCCTTTTCTTTTATAAATTAAAAAGCACTTTTCTAAGGTATATGTAATATGTTCATTATTATCCAAACAAGTAATATCATATAAAGGCATTGGTGGCTGTTTTCATTTCAATTGACAAATTTATTTTAATAGAATGATTGATTGAAAATCAGCAGTTGGGGAGTTTCAAAGGAAATACCTTGACTTGGGGACGGGCATGTAATTTTGGTGAAAAATGTGTTTCTGCTTAAATAAATGAGTTTCGACTTTACAAATCATTTTGCCTTTTTAGAAGATAAATGGATTATCAGGGAAAATTACTTAATTAATGCTAAAGTGTTTAATACAGTTTTGACTATTAAATGACTTTACCTAAAACGAAATATTAACAGCAATAATCTCATCTCTTTTTGAAGAAAGAAAGAAATTTTGGACCTATAGTAACAAGGTAAATCCATAGTTAATTTTAGTTAAATCTGTACTTGAATTTTAACACATTTAAAGATATGTTAAGAAATTGTGTATTTTGTTATTGATTACCATATTCAATTATCATAACATTATTACTTTATTAACTTGGTTGATAACATTTAAACATTAAAACTAAGCATTTCATTAGTTTTAATTCTAAAGATGAAAGTTGAGTTTCATTTCACAAACTTTCCCAACTCTGAGGTTGTGTCTTATTTCATTTTATTTTGAAAATTGGAAAAGTAGATTGCTAGTCCCTGAATTAAGAGTGCAAAATGCAGATATAATGTAGGGCTGTTTTACTCTTGATCAAATCAGCATTTTGGCAATAAAAGTCAGAAGACATCACGTTTTGTAAAATCAAAATATTGTTTTGCTATGATTGAAATTACATTTTAAACAATCTAATGGCTATTCCTGAGGCTTAACCAACACAAAACTATATCCTTCAATTAGCAGGACCTTTGCAGCTTCATATGGTGCTGCAAAGACAGCAGTATTTAGCCTCATTTGACACTCCACCTTTGTACATTTATCCTGGGAAGGGAAAAATATAAGTGAATGATAACTAATTTTAATTGACATCTAGAAAAAATAAACCTAGTGAACCAAATGAATGTTTTCTTACAGCTGTAGTCTACTTAGCTATTAGTCCCTCTTTAACTACTGAAAGAAAATCATGTGCATGTGTTTTTTCACGCAGCACTCCTGAAGCAGCTGTTGGCTAGAGAGGCCATTTCTGTTTTAGACAATAGCTGCTACCATCTCGTTGCTGGATCAGAAGACACCAAGAGTCATGTTAAAGCCAATGAGACGAAAAAGCCAACATCTGACCTCTGACTTTCTCTTGGCTCAAAAGTTTAATTTTTGTTAAGCGTTCAGACTGTAGGTTGAAGAATAGCCTTATGAACATTGTTGTTTCACATCAAAATAAGCATCGGGGACTTCCTTTTATGATGCACTTTTTGGAATGGCTGTGCTGAATTTCATATATCTATTATGTCAAGTGTATGGATAGGGCCATATCTCAACCCACTGAGTGTTGTAAATTTGAGTGGGGGTCCACTGGGCCACCTTGTGGAGGCATCCTCTATCCCTCAGTGTCTCCCAGCCATCCTACAGTCAAGCCTGCTCCTGTCTGCACTCACTGCCATTCCTCTTCTGGGACTCCACCTCCTCCCCAGGCTTATCATTTACTCTGTGGAGTGTCTGGTGCTGGGCTTTGTTAGCTATCACTTCCACCAACCAACATTATTTATTATCTTCTTTTGAAATGTTATGGGTATGAAGGACATGAAAAAGAGAGTTGATAGCTTTAATTTGCATTGCCCTAATTATAGCAGGATTCACTTTGACCTTTTTTGTATTGATTTGTTGAAATTCTTTATATATTCTGGACACTAATGCTATATGTGTTTGACATATGTTGTTAAGATAATTTCCTATTCTGTTACTTTTCTTTAAACTTTGTTGATTCCTATTGTTTAGTTGTTTTTAAAGTTTATGGGAGCAAATCTTTTCTGTACTTTTTATACTACTAAAAATTCTTTCTCACAAATGGTTATAATTCTACGTTTTATTATAACACAGTTACGTTGAGATTTGTTTTATTTGTTTGCTTCTTTATATATAGATTTTATTCTGGAATTTATTAATGTTTATAGTATAGGTATGGATTTTTTTCCTACTCAGTTTTCCCAGTACCATTTATTGAATAATTCTTCTGTTCCTCTCTGATCTGAAATGCCACTTCATCATAAACTTAATAAATATTATTTCATTTTGATGATTGGAATAAAATTAGAAAATACAAAAACATATAGATAAGACAAAAATAATCAGTAATCACAGCACTTTAAACTACTGTGTTGTGTTTAGATGACTTTTCTCCATCCATAGTATTATTTTCTATGGCTGATATTTTGTCCAGTCTTGTCTCATCACATAACAAGCATTTTAATATATCAATCATTAACTGTCTTAATTATCAATAAAACAAGAATGGGATATTATGTCTCATATAAAATTAACACAGACTTCTAAAATGACAATATGCAACATTCGTGAAGTTGAACTTTTGATTGGAAGGTAGACATTACTGCTAGTGGTAATATTTATTTGTGCAAATACTCTGAAAAAAATGATAAAATATTTTAACAGTATTATAATGTTTATATGTTTTGATCTAGTGGTTTCTTTTCAAGATATGTATCCAAAGGGAATAATCAGAGGTGAAATCAAAGATTAATATATAAAATGTTGCAGGTTTATTTTATAGTACTGAAAAGAATGAAAATACAAAAGTGTCTCCAACCAGGAGGATGGTTGAATAAATTAGGGTACATTCCTGGGATCGAATATTGTTTCTTTAGTGCAATGGTGCTTTGTAGAGCTGGCATGGCAGTCACTGCTGCTCTTTGCTAAATGTTGTTGGCTTCCCACCTTCCGGGCATGTGGGAGGCTTAGACTTCCTGGACACCTTGTGATTGGGTGGGGCTGTGGGACCTTGGGACTGCCTGCCAATGAGTCATGAGCAGAAATGACATGTGTCATTTCCAGGCCAGAGCATTCAATTGCTAAAGGTAAATACTCCAGGTTAAGGAAGGGGACCAACAATATTTGGAACAGCATGTCTCAGTGATGGTAAGTAGAGATCTTCTGCTAACCAGAAATGGAAATGTTGGTTAGAGAGAAAAAGACACGCACTGTTTTTAAACCACTAAACAGTAGCCACTAGCCATTGATTAACACAGAGAAGAAAAGTCTCACAAAATAATAGCAAGTGAAAACATAGGGTAAAAATATATTTTTTATAAACATATATGAAATCAATTTTGAGCATGTGGGGAAAATAATGTAACAAATACTGAAAATTTTAAAAGCCCTCAAACCCACCAGAATGTTGTTTTTACCTCTGGGTGTCAGGACTGTAGAGTTTTAATTTTTTATACCTTTTCTGTATTTTCTAGAATAAATACATATTATTTTATAATTATAAAATCTGCTTTTTAACTCTTTGTAAGCATAATTTATATTACATAATCTAATATTCAATCTGTGAATATATAATATAAATAAATTAACTTCTCCTTATTGTTATTAATTCAAGTTAGTTATAGCGTCCTATTGTTTTCATAAGGTAATGAATGTCATCATGTATAATTCTTACCCAGCAGTTCAATTATTTTCATAGGATCAATAGAATTAATTACTTAATGATTATGGATATTTTAGGACTACATAAATGCTATCAAACAGTTTCATTAATGGTTATATCAATTACACTTTTGTCAATAAGAGCACTCATTCTTCCACAAAAATAACAATATTGAAAAGCATTTGTTTTCTTTTGTAAACTTTATAATTTGACAAGGAACAACTTCCAAACATATTTTTAATTCAACGTGGCTTAAATCATTGACGGGAAAGCATCAATATTATATTTGACTTCCAATCTGTTGTGGACTGCTATGCGGACCTACTGCACATGTCTATTGCCTACATGGGCCACTTGTTCATCAACCACCCAAATTTGACATCACCTGAATGCTTCTGCCTGTTCAACAAGACAAGCTCACTGATGACACCTTTGGATTCTGAGGCAATGGCAAGTTGCTACCAAAGTTTTCAATATTTATACTCAATTTCTGTATTTGTGTGGATTGGTAACAAACAGTTCACCGTGAATATCAGGCTGTGGATCACACTTGAGTGGCACTAATTGTATTTCTTTATTTTAGTTATATAGCTAGTGTATTCTCAAATTTAACTTTTATTTCATTTTTGACAAATTGTCCCTTCGTGATATTTGCTTCTTTATTCATGGTTCCTATCACCTTGTGTGAGTTAAATATCACTAAGGCTAGTGCCTCATTTCAGATATCTGCGTATATTATGTGTTTGTACATTCTTTTTAAATGTCTCATCTTATTGTGGAAAGGATTTGAGTGCCTATCTTCTTATATTGAAAGTAAAAGTATAGAAATGTATACCATGTAAAAAGTAAGCAAAAGAGACCTGGATTGGCCATACTAATTTCAGAAAAAATATACTTCAAGTCAAAAATTGTTACAAGAGGAGTGATTGAGCAAGATGGAGCATAAGAAAACCCTAGCTCCTCTTCCTAAAAACACACTGATTCAGCAACAATTCATGGACAATATACCTTTTTGATAAATCAGAAGCTAATTGAAGGGCTGCTGCACCCCAGAATAATGTGAAACCAAAAGCTGGAAGGGACATTCAGGACACCCTTTTGGTGGAGACCCTGCTGCTTGGTTTAGCACCCTACAATCAGGAAGAAACCCTAGTTTCCAGCTTCATCCAGGAGTTCAGGAGTTGGTCCATGTGTCTAGAACTCTGATTTTTCTGAGGGGAGTCCCTGGAGAACTGGCTTTTATCTTGCCAGTCTTGGAGCTCTGATGAGTCTGGCACAGTCTAGCAGCCTCGGGTGGAACAGAGATGGCAGCTTGGGCTTGTAGATACATTAATCCTTTGCCATGCTCAGCGCAGAGCAAGTGGACAAAAACTACAGCTGCCTGCTTCTTCCTGGGGATAAAAAGAATTAGTGGAGGCCTCCACAGTCTCTGTAGCTGGGCTGATTGGTGGGGGTCTTCTCCTATAGGAGGCCACCCCGTGAAGACTGGGAGAGGCACTTGTTTTGTCTAACACACAGACACCAACACAGAATGTCGAGGAAAATGAACAATCAGCCAAAGATTTCAAAGAAAGCAATTAGATAAATTTCAGAAACTGACACTAAGGAAATGGAGTTATATGATTCACCTTAACAGCGAATTAAAATAACTCTCATGAGGGTGCTCCCTAAAATCAAGAGAACGATAGGTGAATAAAGTGAAAATTTCAGCAAAGAGATAGAAAATATTTTTAAAGTACTAAACATAAACATTGGAGCTAAAGAACCCAATAACTAAATTAAAAATTTCACTAGAGCAGTTCACAGCAGACTAGATCAAGCAGAAGAAAGGATCAGCAAACTTGAAGATTGGTCACTCTAAATAAATTAGAGAGCAAAACTTGTTACAAAAGACAAAGAAGGACATGACATAAAAGTCAAGCCATCAATAATATATATTAATAGCAATTATAAATATATATATACCTAACAACAGAGTCCCAAAATAACTAAAGCAAAAACTGAGAAAATTCAAAGGAGAAATAGACAATTCAATGAGTATAGTTGAATACTTCAATATTCTGCTTTCAATAATGGATAGAACAATGAAACAGATGTCAACAGGGACTAAAAAATTTGAATAACAATATAAACCAATGAGACCTAAACATATCTAAACAACTTTCCAACCAACAAGAGCAGAATACACATTCTCCTGAAGTGCATATCTACACAACAGACAATATGTTGGGCCATAAAACAATCTTAATATATTTAAAAGAATTGAAATCATACAATTATTTTATACCACAGTGAGATAATATTAGAAATAAATAATATCATTACACAAATATGTGGAAATTAAACAATAAACTCCTAAATAATCTAACATCATATAAAAAAGATTATACAGCATGACCAAGTAAGATTTATCCAAGGAATGCAAGGTTAGTTCAATGTATAAAAGCCAACCAATAATATGTAATATTAATAGAAGTAAAGCAAAAATAACAAGATCATCTTCAGAGATGCAAAAAAGGCATTTGAAAAAATCTAACACCTTTCCATAATGAAAAGAGTCAACAAACAAGCAATATAAAGAAACTTCCTCAACCTGATAAAGGGCATCTATGAAAGACACAGCTAACATCGTGTTTAACAGTGATAATAGTGTAATAGTTGGTCGATTAGCCTGTTGTTTCCTGGTAGGTCCTGTTGGGGTGGGAATGTGGGAGGGAAGGGAGATAAATCAGTGAGAATTTCTCTTGTAAATCTTGGCTCTGCCTACTACTCAAGAGTGAATTTGAGCAACACTTAAACTTGCTGAGCTTCAGGCTTCATTACCATAAAATGGAGGATACCAAGACTTTCCCTACAAGCTTCTGAGAATGGTTGGATTATCTGAAGAATAAAAAGTTCCTGTAGAACTTGGCACAAAGTTACAGTAATGTTATTTTCCCTTGAGGAGATTCTAATTTAATTACAGAGAAACTGTTCAACTGGTTGAACCCTCAATGTTGGCTTTTAGTTGTTCTCTAGCTCTGAGTTTTTAAACCCCATTAGGGTCTATTTCAACATCCTCAGGGCACCCACTGAATGCTTTATAATTGTAAGATGTATCTCTTTTGATATTATTGTGTCAAATTCCTTCTGGGTATATATTTATGATTATTTTTTTCCTTAGGGCTCATAGGCTATGTATTTTAATCTTACTTGTCACAGATCCCTTTTCCCAATTAGATACACTATCACACACAAGCCAGTTGCATTGAGTGGCATTATTATCATTACTTGGATTTCTTCAGCATCTTTCCTCTGAAGAATGATGCATGAGGTCAAGAACTCAGCATTTTATTTATCCATTCACAAGAATTTATGGCTCTGACAAAGCCACATGCCAGGAACTACAATTTCAAAGATGAATTCAGTAAATTCAGCATGAGTCCTGCTCTCCAATACAGGGAGTGGAGAAGTCAGCCATTCAGCAATGGTGTGAGTGCTACCAGAAGTGTAGTATAATTGGCCTCCAGGAAACGTGGGAAAAGTTGCCTTCATCTTCTTAGAGAAGTCAGAAAAATATTCATGGAGAAGGTCATATTTTTGCTGCATCTTGAAGCATAAGTTGGTAATGAGAAGAGAAACAAAATTAAGGCTGAGAGAATGGCATTGCCTGGTTGCAGAGATTAAGAAACAGCACTGGGCATTTAGGAAGTAATTTCACCTGGGCTTAATTAAGTATAGTTTGCAAAAGGGAATGGGAAATAGGCGTGGAAAGGTAGGCAGGAGCCAGATCTTGACAGGCCTTGCCCAGTATATTAAAGATATGGACTTCCCCTTTGCTTATGGGGGGGTAGAGGAAGATGACTGATGTTTCCACCCACATCAATCCAGAAATAGCCCTTCTGTGACAATACCCCAGCCTTCTCTATAGGGAGCCACCTCTGATTTTTGTGACAGGAGGGACCCAGAGAATTGCAAGTCTCTTCCCAACCTTGATTTGGAGACGTTAATTTCACATGAAAGTAACACTTAGTCTCCTATTTGCATGGAGGGGCAAAGTCACTGTTGCCGTTACAGATTATGTGAGAAATCAAGGCTGAGATGGAATACTGGCAGTCTTCCTCTGCACCATGTGTCTCAAAATGTGAATCACTTTGGGAGCATATTAAAAAGGGGGCTTCATGCACTCTATCCTGCAATACACTGAGTCAGGACCCTTGGGAGGTAAGGTATTGAAATGGGCATTTTTCAAAATTCCCTTAGCTAATCTGTAAGTAAAATGAAATTTGACAACCATTAGTCTTATCTCTTCATTTCTGAAAGTAAACGTTATTTTTACAATGGTTTTATATTTACAGAAAAAGTACAAAGGTAGTACAGAGAGTTTCCACATTCCCTGTACATAGTTTTCTCTATTACTAAGATCTTACATTAGTATGGTACAATTTGTGAACCAATATTGATACATGGATGATGATGACGACGTTATTGTTAATATTAGCATGAGTCCATGCTTTGTTCAGATTTCCTTGGTTTCTAGCTAACATCCTTTTTCTATTCCAGGGTTGCATCAGGATACCACATTATATTTAGTCATCATGTCTCCTTAAGCTGCTCTTGGCTGTGACAGTTTCTCTTCCTTGTTTTTTATGACATTGACAATTTTGAGGAGTGAAGCATTTTATAGAATGTCCCTCAATGGGGAATTCATATGATGGTTTTTTCATGAATAGACTGATATTAAGGCTTTTGGGGGAAAACCACAGAAATTAATTGCCATTCTCATCACATCATATCAAGAGCGTGTACTATTAACACGACATCACTGTCGACCTTAAAAACCTGGCTGAGGTAGTGTTTGCCAGTTTTCTCCATTGTAAAGTTACCCCCTCTCTCCACCCTTTCCATACTGTTCTTTGGAAGAAAGTCACTATGCACAGCCCACACTTAAGGGAGGGGGGATTTATGCTCTACTTTCTTACAGGGAGAACACTTGTATAAATTATTTAGAATTCCTCATATGGAAAATTTATCTTTTATTACTTATTTATTTAATTTATTTAATCATTGAATCATGGACTCATTTGTTTTATACTTTGGGTTATAATCCAATACTACTTTGTTTACTTTGTCACTTAGATTGTTACAGTTTGGGCTATTGGAAGTTCTTTCAATTGGCTCTTGTATCATTTTGACATACCTTGATCGTTGTGGATTTATATTCTATGTTATTTTTTTTTTTTTTTGAGCACTCTTATTTTGTGGCAATACAAGATGGTCCAGGCTCATTTTATATACATGTCCTAATCCTAGAATCAGCCTTGTCTCCAAGGACCTCTACTTCTTTTCTTTGAAGAACGATATCAGAAACCAAGATCTGAGCATTAGTTTGTCACTGGGATTTTATTGCTTTTACAGCCTCTTTGCTGACTGAGCCAGGAGATATATATATGTATATCAAGCCATGTATATACATATTTCTATAAGCATTTCTGTATGTATTTCTATATGTAACCATCAGTATCTATATGAAGCTAAACATGAGTTTATACTGAGATCATCAACTCTAATCCATCACCACATGTACCATTCTAACCTCCTCCCCTTGCTTATCTGTAAATTCTTACTCCAACAGGAAAAATTTGGCTCTCACCATCTGCTATCCATTTACTAAATTGTTCAAATCTAGTGTACATCTATAGCAGTATCAGAATTGTTAACCCATGCCCCCATGGGAACAACTTTATCAACTACAGTGCAGTGCTTATGTGCAATGTTTTTGCATTTAATCTTAGACTTCACTGCTTTCTAATGTTACTTCGATCAGCATCTTTTCCCCCACCCTCTTCAGTGAGGCGTTTCATCCATTTGTAACACAGTCAAATTGTTGCGTAACATTCCACATTCCATTTTGGGATTTCTGACCTCCTAAATAATTTTGTAAATTTGCATACATTATTGTTTGTTCTGTTAATATTTTTTTAATGAGGTGAAATTCACAGAACATAAAAAGGACCATTTTAAAGTGAACAATTTAGTGGTGTTTAAGACATTCACAAATGTTGTGTAACTACCTCTAACTGGTTCCAAAACATATTCATCACCCCCTAAATATCCCATAGCCACTAAGCAGTTAGTCCACATTCCTCCCTGCCCTTAGTCCATAGCAAACACCAATCTTCATTCTGTCTCTGTGGATTTACCTATTCTGGATACTTAATATAAATAGAATTATACAATATGTGATTTTTTGTGTGTCTGGCTTCTTTTACCCAGTGTATCATTTTCCAGAAACATCCACATCATAGTATGTATTGGTGCTTACTTCCTTTTTATGGTTGAATAGTATCCCATTGTATTATATACCACAATTTATCTATTCATTTATTCATCAAGTAATGAACATTTGGGCTGTTGCCACATTTTGGCTATTGTGAATTATGTTTCTATGAAAATATTTGTACATGTATTAGTTTGAGTCATTATTTTTAATTCTTTTGGGTGTATACTTCTTAGGAGTAAAATTTCTGTGTCATATGGAAATACTATGCTTAATTATTTGAGGAACTACCAAGCTGTTTTCCATGGCAGCTGAGCCATTTAACATTTCCACCAACAATGAAAAAGGCTTTCAATTTTTCCACATCTTTTCCAACATATGTTATTTTCTTTTTTTATTATGGCCATCCTAATGGGTATGAAGTAGTCTCTCAACGTGGTTTTGATTTGTATTTTCCTAGTGACTAATGATGTTGAACATCTTTTCATGTGTTGTTTGCCATTTGTATATCTTTTTAGAGAAATGTTTATACAAGTCTTTGCTCATTTTTAAATTGGATCTTTTCCTTCTCATTGTTAAATTTAGAAATTCCTTTATATACTCTGGATATTAAACCCTGATCAGATATATGATTTACAAAATATTTTTCTCTGACTCTGTGGGTTGCCTTTTCAGTTTCATTTAATGTTTTTGAATCACAAAATTTTAAATTTTAATGGTCCAATGTATCTAATTTTTTTTTTTTTGGTTATTTGTGCTTTTGTCCTTGTATCTAAGAAGTTGTTGCCAAATCTAAAGTCATGAAGATATTTTCTTCTAAATGTTTTATGGTTTTAGCTCTTGTATTTAGGTTGTTGACAAGTATTGAGTTATACTTTATATATGTCATGAGGTAGCAGTCCAACTTCATTCTTTTGTATTTGAATATTCAATTATCAGCATCATTTGTTGAAAGGACTATTTTTCCCCTATTGAATATTCCTTGCACCCTTGTTGAAAATCAATTGGCCAGATGTGTAGGTTTGTTTTGAGTTTTCTACTTTATTTCATTGGTCTATATGTCTATTATTATGATGGCACCATGCTGTTTTGATTACTGTAGCTCTGTAGTAAGTTTTGAATTTGGAAAGTGTGAATCCTCCAACTCTGTTCTTCATTTCAATATTGCCTTGGCTATTCAGAACTACTTGCAATTCCGTATAAATTTGAGGATCAGCTTTTCCATCTCCTCCCCAAAAGGCCATTGGAACTTTGATAGATATTGCGTTAAATCTGTAGATCCCTTTGGGTAGTATTGCCATCTTAACAATATTATGCTTTCCAACCCACAGACATGGATGTCTTTCCATTTATTTAGGTCTTCTTTAATTTCTTTCAGCAATGTTTTACAGTTTTCAATTGCAAGTTTTTGCCTCCTTGGTTAAATTTATTTCTAGGTATTTTATTCTTTTGGATCCTATTATAAATAATTTTCATGTTAATTTCCTTTTTGAATTGTTCACTGCTGGTGGGAAGGAACACAACTGCTCTTTGCTTGTTTATTTTATATCCTGCAACTTTGCTGAAATTATTTACTAGCTCTAATAGGTTTTTTGTGGATTTTATCTGGCTTTGGTATTAGGGTAATTCTGGCATCATGGAATCAGTTGGGAAGTGTTCCCTCCTTTTCTGTTTTTTGGAAGCATTTGAGAAAAATTGATGTTAGTTCTTTAAATGTATGGTTGAATTCACCAGTGAAGCCATATGGTGCTAGAATTTTGTTTTGGGAGGTTTTTGATTATGGATTCAATCTCTTTATTTGTTATATGTCTGTTCAGATTTTCTATTTCTTCTTGAGCCAGTTTTGGTAATTTGTCCTTCTAGGATTTGTCCATTTTTTTCTATGTTATTTTATTTGTTATAGTAATGTCTCCACTTTCATTTCTGATTTTAGTTATTTGTGTATTTGTTCTTTTTTAACTTCTTCATTCTAGCTAAAGTTTTGTCATTTTGTTGATTTCTTCACAGTACCTGCTTTTGGTTTAGTTGAGTCTCCACTATTTTTCTATTTTGTTTATCTCTATTTCAATCTTTATTTCTTTTCTTCTACTGGCTTTGGGTTAAGTTTGGTCTTCATTACTTATTTCCTTAAGGTGTAATGTTAGGTTATTGGTTTGAAATCATTCTTCTTTTTTAGATGTATGTGTTTATAGCTATAAATTTCCCTCTTAGCATTGCTTTTGCTGCATCCCATAACTGTGGTATGTTGAGCTTTTGTTTGCATTTGTCCCAAGGATTTTCTGATTTATCTTGTGATTTATTCTTTGACTCATTTTTTAAAAAAGTATTCACTTAATTTCCACATATTTGTGAATTTTCCAGTTGTCATTCCATTATTGATTTCTAGCTTAATTTCATTGTGGTCAGAGAAAATATTTTGTGTGATTTCAACCCTTTTAAATTTATTGAGACTTGTTTTGTAGACTAACATATAGTCTATCCTAGATAATGCTCCATGTACATTTGAGAACATGCATTCTGCTCTTGTTGGGTGGGGCGTTCTGGCTATGTCTATTAGATCTCGTTGCTTTATAGTGTTGTTCATCTTCTATCTCCTATCGATTTTCAGTTACTTTGTTTTATGCATTATTAAAAGTTGGATATTGAAGTCTCCAGCTATTATTTTATGATTCTTTTCCTCCCTTCAATTCTGTCAATGTATACTTATATTCTTTTTCTCTGTTCTTTTATTTACATGTTTATAATGCTCATAGCTTGATAAATTGACACTTTAATCAACATATAATGTCCTTATTTGTCTCTCATAACAGTTTTTGACTGAAAGTCTATTTTGTCCAATATTAGTACCATATAACTACCCTAGCTCTTTTTCGGTTACTATTTGAAAGGAATACCCTTTTTATATCCTTTCATTTTTAACCTATTTTTGTCTTTAGATCTAAAATGAGTCTTTTGTAGAGAGCATATCGTTGAATCAAGTTTTTAAAAATTCATTCTGTCAACCTTTGCCTTTTGAGAAGAAATTCATTCACTCATCTTTAACATAATTGATGATGAAGAAGGACTTACTTCTGCCATTTAAGTATTCTTTTTTTACATCTTAATAACTTTTTAGTTCTTCATTTCCCCCATTTGCTTTGCTTTGTGTTTAGTTGATTATTTGGAGTATATTGTTTGGATTCCTTCAAAAAGAAAGAAAAAAATATGTTTCTCCCAGTATTTGAAACTTGGCTCTAAGCTGGAACATTCATTCACTGCTAAGCCAGGTCACCTATAACTCTTGCTTAGCCTTCACTACCTGATTTTGCAAAGCCCACTGGTCCATAATGTGAGAAGTATGAGTTCTCCAATTTTGAAGGTCTTCATTCTTCTTGAGTATTATGTTGGCTAGCCTCTTGCTTTTTCAGAAGTCGAAGTGTAGTTTTAAAGTATATTTGGGACTACGGGTCACAACATCCTTTTTCCAACTACCACCCTCTACTTATTTGGTCAGTCCTTTTTCACAGGCTTTGAATGGCAAATCCACCCTAATAAGTGCTTCAGGCTGATACTTCATTTTCCTTGAACTCTGGCGTATGAAAACAACAGTGTCAATGCCTACTAACTGCAACCAATGCTCAGACTCAGTGTCTGGGAGCCAGAACTGGCAGTGGTTTCATGGCCTTAGTTAAAGATGCAACCAGGACACTTGGAGGGGCCCACCTGGAAAGTGAATGAGGCCCCAGGGCCTCAGCCCAGAAACAGCTCCAGCCACCAGCCAGCACCAACTTGCCAGCCATGTGGGGCCACCTTAGAAGTGGATCTTCCATCCCCCGGTGAGACTTTCCAGAGGGAAGAGCATGAGCATGTAAGCCTTCCACACCAAGCTCTACCAATATTGCAGATTTGGAAAGAAAATAAATGATCAGGTTTTTTTAAAATCACTTGGTTTGTAGAGATTTGTTCCACAGCAGCAGATAATTCAAGCACCAGGTCATCCAAATTTTCAGGAACAATCAAAAATCTAAGTTTTCAAGTGAAATCCCTGAGTTTTAAATAACCACTGATACCAAATGTTAAAATATTTTCTCTGTGTTATGTAAAACATCTTTATGTCATTTTCAGCTTTCTGGCCATGGCTTACATGGTATCTCAATTAATTGTCACAATAATGCTGGCAAGTAGTTACTATTATCTTCATTTTCCAGATAACCTAAAAATCAGTGAAAAAACTAGTCCAAAGCCACACGGCCAGTGAGAAGTACAGTCATGACATGAGTTCAGCAAAGTATGTCTGCTTTTCCCTATACCATACCATGTTTTTAAGCTTAATACAGAAGACAGATTATTTCCTGCTTCATTTAATCTTCTTATTTCTGCCTTATTTAGAAATATTTCCAACGCAATTTAGTTTCTTGCACTTTTCTATTGTGTTGCTGCTGTTTTCTTTTTTTTATACTTCATCTCACTTCAACTCCTCATCTTCAGTTTTATTTATTCTCTTGGGTTCCAAAATGAAAATGATTAAGCTGAGAAAGGCAGTAATGATCCTTGGCCCCAGGGAATCTTCCCAGGGATGCAGTGAAGTGCGAGTTTGTTGTAGGAGAGAACCATAACCAGCACAGGCCAAGCTGCTCTGGCTTGTGTCCCCAGTCAATTCACACAGCACAAAGTTGTCATTCATACCTTTAGGATTGCCATTTTGTGATGTGTTTTGTTTTTCTTATTTATTCTTTATAAGCAATTATTATTGCCTCAGATCTTCTTTGTTTCAAAAGTTCAATAAATATGGGACCGACAGAGTCAATATTTGCAAGTTTGTGTCTGTGTATCTATTTGGCTATAGGTGGAAAAGACAGGAAGGGGTGGTTTTCTGTCATGCTTGAAAGAGAAAAGAGATAAGATGGTGAGAGCCACCACTGTTTCCCAGGTGATTATCAAACAAGAAAAAAAGAAAAGAAAAGCCTACTATCATTTTTTTTGGACAATAGTCTTATCTTTGGAAGAAACCCAACCAGATCAAGAAAACATTTTATGCTTCAAATATATTAATAGTATAATAAATAGATTTTCAGGCTATTCGTCTTGATTTTCATGTTAACAACTGTTTACGTATCTCTGTGGTTTTCCCTTATTGAGTCCTGTTCCTCATCAGTATTTGTTTGAAACATTTTTAAAATAAAATCCATGTAAAACCTGATTTTGTAAATTTTAAACTTACTAAGTGCAGCTTTTGTCCTCATGGTACAATTTTATGCACATGACCACAGGACATGATTTACTGAACTGGCTGAGAGATGGGAACCCAGAATTTTAGGCTTGGTTACACTCCTCTAACCTAGGAAAAAAATCTCAACATCTGTGGCACTCAGAGTTTTCTACCTGTCATATATGGATTTTAACAGCTGAGCCACAGCCTGTTTTGTGAGTAGAACAAAATGCTATAAATGTATCAGTCAAAAAAATTCTACCAGGCAAAGTGACTTTACAAATTCATGGTGTTAGCGATGTTTTTATTATTTTCTTTGGAAAAAGGCATCATATCAGAGGTTATTTTACTTTTTTATTAATTAAAACATAGTTACTACTTTTCAAATAGATCTTATTACATCAATTGTCCAAAATCATTTCAAATTATGCTCAAGGAACAATAGTATCTTGAGCAGTAAGAGATTTTTGGAAAACAAAGTTTTTTTTAAAAAAGGGTATCATGTGATCAGATAAGTTTGTAAAGTGCCTGAGCATACATTGTGGAATATATTAATGCTTGGTAAATATCCATTCTCTTATCTTCTGACTCTGTGGGAGGAGTTATTTCCCCACACAAGTGTTGTTGTGCTTGGTCGTGTGACTTGCTTTGAACAATGGGATGTGAGTTAGGATTTTAAATCACATGGGAAGTTTCAACTTTTCAAAGCATGAAGTAGAGCTTCTCTAATTCCTGCTATGACTACTCCGCTTTAAGTGTTGGAAAGGAAATGATCTTTTAAAAGGTGGAATAAACAGAAGGAAAAAACAGCCTCCTCTGGCCTTTCTTGGAGGGGGCATAAGGCATTTCCCCAAAGAGCCCTGCTAGCGCTGTGACCTTCCAAGATCCGTTTATTGTGCCAGAGAAGGAAATGTACCTGCAATTGCTCATTGGGGTCATATTTAAGTCAAGGCTGGATTTCAAGCTCAATTTAAGCACTACATTTTGATTTTTTTTTTTTTAAGAAGAAAAATTTGCCTGTGAAAATGCTGCTTTTCTTATAGAGAGATCCATAAACATGCTTTGACAATTTTTGAAATGAATTAAAAGTGGGCTTACATTTCTAAATGTAGATGCCTTGAGTCAGGATGAGTAAATTCATCTTAGATATATTTGAACTCTCCTTATCATGCATTGAAATTCTCTGTAATTTCCAGTTATTCTTTGTTTATATTCTGGCATCCTTTTAAGGCATCTGAGCCTCCCCCAAACCCTAAACATTAGAGGCAAACTGTGAGCCTATATTACGGGAAATTTTATAAATTTTCTATGTAGCAATCAGAACTTTATAAGGTAGACAGCTCTGAAGGCAGATATATTAATCACTCAAATTATTTAAGGAAATGAGTAATAATATGAAGGTGACTTCAACTCTTATGAAGAGCTTATTTATTAACACAGTTCTCAATCTCCCCTGTTGTGACCTCCTTAATTCTTTGCTCACTGGGAGGAAAATTCACAATGGCAAGGTCCACGTGAGGACAGCAGAACATTTGCAAAAAAATCAGCCAGGCAGATGCCATCTGGGATGTGTCAAAGTATAAAGAAATATTTGTGTGTGGTAAAATATACATCACATAAAATTGACCATTTTAACTATTTTTAAATGTATGGTTTTATGGCGTTCAGTGCATTCACATTGTTCTCAATTATCATCACCACCCATCTCCAGAACTTTTTCATCTTGCCACACTGGACCTCCATACCCATTACACAATAACCTCCCATACCCCTGTCTCCCCACCCCTGGCCACCACCATTCTACTTTCTGTTTCTATGAATTCAAGTACTCCAGGGATCTCATATAAATGGGATCAGACAGTATTTGTTCTTTTGTGACTGGTTCATTTCACTTAGCATAATGTCCTCAAGGATCATTCATGTTGTAGGATGTGTCATAACTTTTTCGTTTTGAAGGCTGCATAATATTCCACTGTATGTACAAACCACATTTTATCATTCATAGGTCAATAGACACTTGGGTTGCTTCCACCTTTTGGCTATTGTGAATAATGCTGCTATGAACACAGGTATCTGTTCAAGTCCCTGTTTTCAATTCTTTTATGTATATACCAAGAAGTGGAAGTGCTGGATCATATGGTAATTTTATGTTTAATTTTTCAAGAAACCACTGTACTGTTCTCCACAGAAGTTGCACCATTTTACATTTCCTGCCAGCAATGAAAGAAGGCTCCAATTTCTCTACGTCTTCACCAACACATTCATTATTTTTCTTTCTTTCTGTTTTTAATAATATGCATTGTAATGGGTGTGAGGTGGTATCTCACTGTGATCTTGCTTTTCATTTTCCTGATGATTAGTGATACTGACCACCTTTTCACGTGCTTATTGCCTATTTGTGTATTAAGTCCTTTGCCCATTTTTTAATAGGGCTGTTTGTTGTTTTTGAGTTAGCAAAACATTAGATCTATAGCTTAATTATGATGAAATGTCACCAATTGTCACCTCAAGAATTATTTTAAAAGATAAATATTTTAATAGCTCATGTTTTACTTCATTGTCGAAATAATTATTGAGTAAATAAAACATATTTTTATTTGGTAAAGAGAGTTTTTTTTTCATGTAGCTCATTACATACAAATCAGATATTTCCATATTTAGTGGAATTATTCCCTTTCACGGATATTTCTTTTGGACTCCCACGATTAGCAAAGAAAGTCAAGAAAAGTGTTTTTTGTGGTATTTCTCCTCTCATCTCTTTCCCACCTTCGTTTGCTCGTTTCTTCTTGCAGTGAAACAGCCATGTTCCTGGCAACAGGGTCTTTACTGTTTGTTTTGGAGGTGTGCCTGCTGGCCTGGCTTGGGTATGATGGAGGACCTTACAGGATCCTCTTTGCCCCTAAATGTCATCTTTGTGTCCTGTCACCATGCCCTGCAGCACCCAGAAGTCTCGCTGGAGGTTTTAAAAGGCACTCACATGGCACTGACCCTGTGCCAGGCATTATCCTCAGAATTTTAGACACATTAACTCATTTAATTCTTAGAACAACCCTGTGCATCCCAATCTTATCTCCATTTTACAAACGTGGAAACTGACGTGCAGAAAAAGTAAGTAATTTACTTGAGGTCACGTAGCCAGTAAGTGTGGAAGCCAGAGAGCCCAGCTGCCACTGCCTCCCGGCCACAACGTGGGGCTGCCTTTGGGATCCTGGTCAGATTTCCTCCTGGGGCCCTGAGGACCTCCTTGTCTGGGTCTTCCTCCCTCCCCAGCCTCAGCATGAGCCACCCAGCCCTCACTTTCAACCAAGTAACCTGGAGGAATGACAGCAACTTTTGAGTCTTTGCATCTAAAAATGTATTTTTAGGTTCAAAATAAAATGCGGTAATAAGGATACTATTATATCCATTTCTCAGATTCATCCAATTCGCTGTCATCTCTCTCTTTTATATTCTTGATTGATGAACTGATGCACCATCAAGAAATTGCTGAATTGAAGAGAAGAGACATCAGGGTGGAATTAACTCTCAGCAGATTGCCATCCTCTGCTGGTTAATTCATCACAGCTTATACTTGAGGTTTCTTAAAATCACTGTGTCCAAAGACTGACTGTGTTCTTCTAGAACTTCCTATAATGAAGACATTTACAAGATGCCACAATTCCGAATTTCCCATGCCACAAAGGGATTGCAATTCTTTCTCTCACTCCACAACCTTGAACTGAATCCTCAGGAGGAAGCTCCCAGCTCAACGGTGTGGACAGACAGCTGCCTGTTCTTTTATGAGAGAGAGAGAAAAGTGAGCAGTTTCTGAGAGACAGTTAAAAAACGGCTCTGGGAATGAGGATCAAATGAGGGACTAGCTGTGAAAAAGATAGGGAAGAAGCGTAGATGGAAGAAAAATGTCAAATAGGTAAAAGTGAGAAGGAATAGAAGAGGGACAGACAGATGCAGTACCAAGTTACAGGAAGGATTGATCAGAGACCCAGCAATGAGTGCTATTATTATTTGCCTTAAACGGATGAAGAAACTGAGGCACAGGGGAGAGTGGATGCAGGATCACCCAGCATGTGGCAGAGACAGAATGTGAAAAAAGGACTGCTCCAAAACCTCACTACCCAGGATGATTTCTACCACTACTGTTACCGCTGTCGTTCCAGACATTGCAGCTGATTCTGTAGGGAAAGGCATGGTTATCATTATTTGCCGACGATATAACTCAATTTTCAGAATGCCCAAAAAATCAGTTAACATTTGAGAACTAATACTAATATCAGGCAATGTTGCTAAATACAAAACAAATGTACCCAAATCAAATAGCTTTCCAAGTGCAAGCATAATTTATTCAAAAGCATAATGAGAAAATATATGAATCACATGAGTCAAAAAAGGGCCCCCAAAATAAAGGAACAACTTTAAGAATAAATATGCAAAAGTAAAACATAAACACTATAAAATTTACGTGAAGATCATAAAATCTTAGTAATTGGAAAGACATATTATGTGGGACAGAGGATAATAGAATATGGCACAGTACCAGTTTTTCCTAAACAAATGCAACAATTTAGTGCCTTTAATCAAAATCTTGATGAAATTTCTTTTGCAAGTATCAAGGGGAGTTTTCTGGAAAGATACTAGGCAAAAATAACCAGGACTTAAAAAACAAAAACATAAATGCTGGCTATGTCTCTTCCTAGCAGATGTGAAATATAACAGGGGTCGTGGTGGTGACAGTAGCTACTGTTTGCAACTGATCTGTGGCAAACGTTGTTCTTTCTCTTTGATGAGTTTTCTTTTTCCAGCAACCTCACGCAGAAGGGACTATCGCTACTCCCTTTTAGCAGAGGCCAGAGAGCTTGAGCACTTTTCAGAAGGTCACCAACTCAATGGTGGAATCAAGCATAGCATTCTTTAATTTCAGTAGCCACATGCTTACCCATTATACTATAAGCTACAAAAAGCAAAACAGTGTAGCCTTGATGCATAATCAGTGATGGATTAAGGGACCAGAAATGAGAACCCTGTTAAAGGAGCCACTGACTGTTAAGGAATATGATATTATTCAAAGATGACTTAAGTATTTTGGAAAAATAAAACAAAACATCCTCACATTATGTGACCTACTAAAATAAATTCCACCTGGATTAAGGAGTTAAATGGAAAAAGTTAAAACAAAAATTTTAAAAATTCAAATACAGAAAAATACCTGAAAGTCTAGTTCCTCTCCTCTTGGTGAAGGGCTTTTCAAATATGAAAGAAATCACAAGGGGAAAGTAATAGGAAGATTTAACTACCCAAAATATGAAAAGTATCTAAACAACTTTAAAAAATCATAAATTAGCTAACATTACAATGAACATATGTGCATAATATAGAAACTGCTCGTATTTTGTGAAAGAGCTTACAATATATGTCAAACTGATCGAAAGTTCTTGTTCTGTGATTTCCTAATTCTTCTTCAAAGACTTTATTCCACGGAAAACTATCAGCAATGAGGTTAAAGATAAAACGGGTCTGCCCAGAAGCAAGCTTTATAATAGCAAAAGATGCGAAATTATTTAATTGTAGGAACCAACTCAATAGGGAAAAGGTTTAATTCTTGGGCATCTCTGTATCACTATGCCATCATTAGCATACTACTTCCAAATAATATTTAATGACAAGCAAAGATCTCAAGACAAAAGTTTAAGAGCATATGTATATCTGGAAAAGAGAAAAACAATTGTTGGAATAGACGCTGAACCTTCATTGATGGTTATGGGAGGGAGTGGGATTATAGGACATGCTTACTTTTATGTTTTCTGTTTCTGTAATGTTTTACTTTTGTATAATGAAAACAAACCACATTTATAATTAGAAAAAGGAAATCAAAAATTGAAATACTAGATTGAAAATTGCATATTCAATATGATTATAATTTTTGCATATACATATACATAGAAGTAAATATGTCAAAAAAGACCACAATAATTACCTGAAGGAAAGTATTATAGATAATTTTCTATTTCAGTTTCTTTTTACTAATTTTTTATACTTTTCAAATTCTAACATGAATTATTTCATTTTTCTAATAATGAAATATAAACAATGTGCTAATATAAATACAAATCACAAAACCGTTCAGCTTCCTGGCTGTCTGCAAGCAGATTTTTGTTTCACTGCATGTGTGGACAAGCCGTTTCACGTATTTGTATCTCTGTATTAAATTATACGGAAGCCATTCCACTTCCTTTGTAAGTGTCTCACTTAAATGTCCAGGTGTAGGTGGGTGTCGTGTGAATTAGGGGAAGTGGGCCCTTTCCCCCCTCATCACATTCTTCCACCTTCGGTGGAAGGTTCGTGGTTAGCCGGCCAGGTGGTGAAAGCAGAGACAGACAGGCCCTGCCCGGCCAGCCAACGCTGCGGGGCCCTCCCTTCAACCTCTGGTCAGAAGATCGTCTCCAGAAGAGTGTCAGCTTGAAGCTGGATATTGTAAACCTTGATCCAAGGAAAAGCTTCCAGATGGAGAATGGGTAGAGTTTCTTCTCCTTTTCCTGCACCAGGGGTAAGTGAGCATTGCTGGAAGCCTCCAGATTTGAAGGTAAGAACAGATTTCAACAAAAATGTGATTGCAGGCACTTTGCTGGAAATTTTAATATCTATGTTTGCATTTGAAAACCTAATGTGTTGCCATTAACTGCTGCAGTTTCACTTCATCTAGGCTAAAGACCTTCATAGTTAAATGAGTGAGGCTGGCGGGATTCTGGTAAACAGCAAAGTATGATGGAAATTGTGGCGGCTGCTCAGGAAAAGATGGGAATTTCAATTTCCCCAGGGCTTGTCTCTCAGCATGTCAAAAATCCCTTTTCTTGCAGAACATGTTTTCATACCTCCTCACACCCTGGACTTTTTTTACTGACTTTTCTTTTCACATTGTGCTAATTCATGTCTTACGTGCCTTTTTTTAACCCTGCTGTGTGGCTGACAAACCTCAAAGTCAGTAGGTGGCCATGGAATTGTGCCCCAAATACTGTAAGGAAAGTAGGTGTGGAGCTGACATGTCTTAGGACAGGATCTTTCAGCACCAGATACGGGAGATTCCAGATTGCAGAGTGTGCGCACGTCATATCATCCTCACTCAACCCTCCCTGGCGCCTAGCTCCAGCCCGAGCAGGGGGAAGCAGACAACACCTGCGTTCCATAAGGTGGGCTTCCTCCCGCATCCAGGCTCAACTGAGCCGTGTCCGCATGCTTGGCAGCCAAAACAGGGCAGAATGTTTCCAAACATAACCTTCCATTGAACAAATCACTTTTATTCTGTCTACACAGTGGTGCAATTGGCAGCCCGTCTCTCCAGACCTCAGCTGATACACCACTGTGGCTGGCAGCCAGGCCTGATTCGGCCAACTCAAAAGTCTGGCTGAGTTTCCAACATCTGTGTGTGTTAATTCTGTGTCTCGTGAACACCCTCAGGAAGGGGCTGTTCATCGGGGGTCACTTATTAGTTGACAAAACAAACGTTTTGTTTTGTTTGCTGGTGTGAGTTGGGTGCCAATCCCAAGCTAGAGATTTATATTTTAAGATCCACTTGCATGCACCTGTATCTTCTTTTATAAATGATTTGAAGAGTACTAAGAAGAGCCATTTAAATCTCAGTCACCAGGGAACAGAGGCCCAGGGTTCTAGTCTGAGGTGATAGAAAATTGAATAGCAAATTATTTAGGCAGAATTTCTCCCCCGCTCCACTACACAAAGTATTTTAAGCACTTTCGCCCTTCATAAGTCCTTCCAGTATACCTACATAAGTGATAGAAAGCATAAGCTTCTTGTTTTCCATGGGAAAAAACAGGAAAAATAAAAGGAGGAGGGGGATAAGCAGTCATTGACTTTGGCACAGCTGAAAATAGCTATCTTCTCCTAGGGTGGAGTTGTCAAATGCTTCTGTGCATTAGGGTTAGGGAGAGCTTTTAAATATCGCATGCCCAGGCCACACCCAAGACCAGCTAAATCACAGTCTCAGTATTGGAAGCTCTGCAGATAGTTCCAATAAGTGGGATCAAGTTTGAGATGGACGGTTCTGTTAACCTTTCATTTGATCCCATCTCTCAAACGCAGGAACGTGAAACCCGCTTTGTCACAGCCATCCTGTGCTCCAGCAATCCCCAAATACTCCCAGACCATCTCTAGGAGTCCCCAGGACTCTGCTCACGTCACCTCCTGCAGGAAGTTTATGAATACCCACTATATTTGATCATTTCGCGCTCATCCACCCACCCCCAACCCCTACACCATCCCCTTGAGTGATAAGAATTGGGCCTTTTATTTCCGTGTTCTTTTATGTCCCCTGTGTTAGATACGCATTAGGACCTGCTTTTTATTCTTAAGAGAGTGGGTAGGTGAATTAATAAATCAACATAAATATTCACCCGACTCGTTATCAGTTCATTTCAATTCAATAAATATTTAAGTGCCTCCTATGGGCCTGGCCCCAGCGTACGCTCTGAGGACGCTGTTCTAAATGAGAAAACGCCCCTGCAAATCGATGGTGCCCCGAAGTTTTCCCAAGGACCGCGACTGGGCTCCTCATCTCTGCTGTCACAGGCATGTTCACTTCCCGTCCTTTTTCTGTTCTTCTAACACACCCTGGCTTCACCCCTGACTTCCCCCCACTGAAGGCTTTGGATATGGAGAAGAAAAGTGTGTTTAAAATTCTACCGGCTCCGGCGAACACGGTGCTGAAAGGGCTGCTTATTTTTAGCACATGTGTTTTACACCAGAGCTACTTTTAGGAGTCTCTCTCCAACTGGGCTGGCTTCTGAGAGGGGAGTACTTATTCAGAGAGGAATAGAATTTAATATAAACATTCCTCTATCCAGAAAAAAAAAAATTAACTGACACTGAGGGCAAAAGCCTGGTCTCGGACTGTCTATAAAACCGGCTGTTCCAATATCTGAACTCACAGAATCCACACCCCCCTGGCCTGAGTTAATTTGGAAAGGGGGTTGAAAACATGTTCAATGTTTTGCCCTAAATCAGATATCTCTGTGCCCTTCATCCGAGCCTAGTACTGTACACTCAAGTTTTATTTCTCAAGAGCCAAAAATAAAAAAAGAGGAAATTCACAGAACTGATTCATGGGTCACAACAAAATGCACAGGCTGGGGCTTTGTTCCTTCCTGGAACCTTCTCCTTCTCCAGATTACCTTTCCGTAAAAGAACTTTGCCACTATTCTGCAGGTGCTTTCTTTGGCAGTGGAGAGACTCTTATCTGAGGGGATACATTAAAGTGGGATGCTGATTTAGCAAGAATGTTTCCAGAAGGTCTTGATACAGAGCTGCCATAGGAAGCCCAAGTGGAAGTCGAAGTTTCCCCTGTCATGGCTTTGAAGGAAATGTCTGTGTTTGAAATCTTGGAATATTGTTGATAAGCTGACCTAACTGCTAGCAGAGATTTCCAAAAAGTGAAAGCCACCATTTCTAAGATGCAAGGAGGAGAATCCTGTTAGAAAAATTTGTGTTTAATTCTATCTTATCTCCCATAATGAGAAAGTCAACTAATGTCATGTAAGCGCACCACCCGAAGGATAGAAATATTTGAAACTTGGACTTGGGGCGGGGGAGGACCAAGGGCAACATACGTAACCTAAACATCTGTACCCCCATAATATGCTGAAATAAAAGAAAAAAAAAAAACTCCTCTATGGTATTACAGCCCTTAGAGCCTTTCTTAAAACAGCCTCATCCAGGAAATTCCAAGTTAGGGAAGAATTTTCTTTCTAAACTAACCCTTTGGGCTCTATGTATTGTAGAGATCTGCAAACTGTGGGTAATGGCTTGTTCTCCGTGTGTATCTCCAGTTTTTAACACAGACTGCGACCGATCCTACCAAAGCCTCACCCCAATCTCTGGCTGCTGCACCTTTGCTTGCCGGCAGCTTGACTATGTAAGGCTTTGAGGATTTACTTCTGTTTTAAATCCTGCAGGATAAAATGTGCGGAGGGTGGTGTGAAGTGGGATTGGGTGGTACATAGTAGACATTTGACTTCTATGAAGATCTACCAATTAAAACTGTAAATAGATGATTTCAAAAATAATGATACAACTTGAAAATTAAATGACTGGTATTGACCTTTGCATGTGTACAATTTATAATATGTCATTATACTTCATAATAGTTGCAATTTCCACAAATTTTACATGGAAAAACTCCAGAATGCTTGGTGCTGACCTACACAGAGACCTTTGAATGAATATAGAAACTGTATAACAAGCATCCACA
>NW_012149853.1:1987283-1989192 GCF_000956105.1 Propithecus coquereli | reverse complement strand
CAAAGCCATTTTTAAATTCTGCCTTTTCCTAAGTCCTACCTTTGACTCAGCTGCAAATATATTCCAACAAAGCAAGACTCTGCATGCCTGAGAGTGAAAGTTAGAAAGTCAAAGGAAGGTTCTTTAGAATCATTTAGTAATCTCGAAAATGAAAAAATACAGGAAGTGCCCACATTTATAGTTCTCTAGTAAAAGAATGTTAGAAAGTAAAAGTGGAGTGGTAATTTTGAATAATAACCACTTTGATTAAATTTAAATCCCTTGATGTTTGATAGTTTTGTTTCTCCTAAGTCTCAAAAAGATTCCTGACACAAAATCTATTGTTGTCAAGATGACACTTATGTTGTTTTGAAGCGCTGCAGAAGAGGAGAGTTATAGCTATAGAAAGAGGTCGATACAGCCATCGCTTTCCTCCCAAAAGAAAGCAACAATTAAACCTATAATTTTAGCAATTGCAGTGTTTCCAAACACTATTTAAAACTGCAATGTGTCTGTTGGGTCTGAAGCTGCGTGTGTAACTCTGGGGTTGAATTGTCCAGGTTTGCACTTTTCACATGTAAATAAGCACAAACAGGGGCACAGAGGCGGCGTCAGGGACAGAGACTAGGACTTTCCCTTGGAGATGTCTGAACAGGCCCCCTCTGAGTCCCGCACGCCAGCCAGCATTGCCCAGGAACATGACTTTTAGGAAAACAGAAGCCTGGGCCTGGCATTAACGCTGGGGTGTCTGAGGGGAAGTCGAGGGCCCATCCATTCTCTCTTTCTTTCTTTATTACGTTTTCTCCATTTCCAAGTGCATAAAGATCCAACTCACCCTCTCATTTATTTCAAGAGGGAGGTATCAGAACCACAAGACAGAAAAAGAAATCCACCACTACCACCACCACCACCACCTGGCATGAAGAAATAATTCCTGGGGAATTTCCTGTGTTTCATTTTGCTTTGTTTTGTCTGAAGAACTGTACTGCGACTTGAACGAACTAAGTGACTAATTGTTGCATTATTTTTCTTGCAGCAATTTGAGCGTTTTATTAGTTTCTCCAGTTTACATCAACAGTGAATTAACTTCACGCTACCATCTGAAATGTTACAGTTCGATAAAATAAGTAAATTAATAAAGTCCAAAGTGCTTCCAAGCTGGGCAGAGACATTTCTGTACGCTGCGCTTTTTTATTGCTCTTCCCAGCTGATATTTATAACTGGGCCATATGTGGTTATAAAGATTTATTATGAGCCTGTGGAATAAGTTCTGTTAATGTGTACAGTAAACGTCCAAGTTTGGACTCTGTAAGCCTTGGAGATTTCTAATAAGATGAAGCCATTTTGATCATGAGCCAAGAAGTGCGCAGTTGGAGTGAGGCCTTGTATTGACAAAGGGCTTAGCTATGTGCCTGAGACTCTATCCGCCCTACGTGTGGGTTTGCTAAAAATGTTTGCTAAGCTCAGACAGGTATTTTTCTTCTTCGTCATCATCCTCATCTGAGAAGAGTTGAAGTTGGAGAATCTATTGACTAAAAGTTGAAATGGAAAATTTTAAGACTATAAAAAATTTTCAGACTAAAAAGGCAGGGCAGAGCCATCCTGGAGCACAGTGAATGGGGCATCTATTTGCCCGCCCCCTGGCCTCCCACCTCGCCCAGCTGCCGGACAGTTACTGAGTCCATTGGAAGATGGAAAATTGCAGGCGTCGACTGGTATCAATCCACTCCCCTCCCATGGCCAGGGAAGGGGACAGGGCTCTGGCACTCTCCTTTTATATGCTAACTTCATTTTGTGAAACTTTTCTTGCCCTTTTTACACCTGTGTACTATTCCAGTGAATACTTGCCATTTAGGGAAGAGAAAGGTGTCTGTCTTAGTCTGTTCTGGGATGCTATAACAAAATACCACAAATTGGGTGGCTCATAACC
>NW_012149853.1:1981700-1982215 GCF_000956105.1 Propithecus coquereli | reverse complement strand
CTGGGGACAGAGTGGGGCCCCAGGGGAAGGTATCCAGAGTTAGTGACAGAAGGGATAGTGGGGAGACAACAGGAGTATCTGTGAGTCGAGGGTGGGTGTAAGGGAGGGACACTGACTTGGTAAAATAGAGTATGCGCAAAGTCTGGCGGCAGGGGAGATAAGGCTGACCCAGAGGGCAGGGAACAGAGGAGGGTGTAACCGTGCACAGTGTGAGGGTGAGGGAAAGGGATCAGATCTTAGAGGAGGGCTGGGGCTCTGGAAACTTTAGGGCAGGTGATGGTGACAGATTGTTATTTAAAAAGCCTCCACCAGCCAATTTATTTACACTCCTACCTGCTGTGTGAGTGCTCTATTTTTTTTTTTTTTAACCATTTGTCATCCCTGAAATTGGAATACATTTTACAAGTCTGGTAGGCCAGGCGGTAGTAAGGATATAATTGTCATTTCTGTCGGTGCTCCACAGTGGAAGATTCTTTTAAGAAACGCTGTATCCCCAGTTATTTTCGGTGGCATAG
>NW_012149853.1:1977358-1981650 GCF_000956105.1 Propithecus coquereli | reverse complement strand
CAGTTTTTCCCTCTTTCACCCTCCCAAAATATTGCCTGGGCATGAGTTTTATTCTTAGAAGAGCCCCAATATTCTAATGTATAGTCTGGGTCACAAACTGCTGGTCTAAGACCTTTTTCTATTTTGACACAAGAATTAAGAGTGTTTCCAAAAAGTGACTTTTCATGGACTTCACGAAGGGGAATCCTAGGGCCAGAACTTGCCCAGGAGGATGTCATGAGGTTCCGGCACAGCACATTTCCCCTTTGTGCACCCCCTTCTCAGGCTTCTGTGACCCCCTAGAAGTTCTAGAGCCTTTCCCTAAGAAGGGCAGTTCTGCCTGAGTAACAATTCATATATTGAATTGCTTCGTTCCAGAGCTTTATCCAACACATCTCTGAGGTGTCATATTAGAGTGGGCTGATTAACCCAAAAATATTAATTAACCTAAAAATATTTCTGTATGATCATTTCATGTATGACTCTATTGTCATTGTTATCAGAGGATTTTGATATTTACCCCAAGTGAGCAATTGATATAGAATTTCATATATTCGATAATCCTAGACTGACTAACACCAGAAAAATTCTAAGATTCTCTCTCGCTATAACTTCCCACTGGACAGCATCCTTGTCAGATGGCTATCATCCTTTCAATAGGACAGGCAGGGAGCTCTGCGATGTTAGAGGGTCCTAGTCATGGTTGGACAGTATGACATTTCTTGTTAATTTTCTTTCCAAACATTTCTCCAATCCACCTCCCGATTTCCACTGTTACCACCACCTGCCCAGGCCACTGTCATCTCTAGAGTAAATTACCTCCAGGTTCTACCATGTTCCCCTCCAGATCCAGTCTCTATGTGAGTTTTGTCACTTGGCACACATTGGCCTCCACCTAAAACTCTTCAATGCCTTTCCATTGCCTGAAAAGTAAAATTCAAGCTCCTCACCATGCCAGAGGAACTGTCAGATTTTCTGAACCCCACTTAACACTGCTCCCCAAACTCACTCATCTGCTGGTTCTTCTCTTACCTTCCTGGTCAGCCCAAGCTCTTTCTCACTGGAGCCTTGGTGCACTCTGCTGCTTCTGCTAGGCAATGCTTTCATGTCTCTGATTAACTGCAACCTCTTCAAAAAGGCCTCTGTGGCTACTCTGACTAATACAGTCCATGCCTTTACTATCCTCTATCTCAGCCATGGTGCACTCCTGCATAACTCTTCTATATGCTACCATTCTATTCATTTTCTCTATGTAGCTGTTCTAGGCTTGTTTCCTCCATGAGAATAGAAGTCTCTTGACTATAGGTACCAGGGTGTTCACCATTTAATCACAGTGCATACCTGGCACATAGCAGGCACTCTAGAAGTATTTGTTAAATGGTGGAAGAAAGAAAAGAAAACACTCTTTCTTCTTTCCTTGCCTTTAACTTAGCAGCATTTACCTGCTCTTTAGAGTCACTGAGATGGGCAAACTCCATGCACCTTGTTCCAGAGGCAACTCAGAGGCATTCTCAACTCTTAAGGTATGGACTTTGCAACTAGGTACGAAACTCCACATGGGATAATAACACCAGGAAATGTATATTTATAGCTATGTGCCATACATTGTGCTAAACATTTAACTCTTTTGTCCTCACAGCAGCACTGGATCAGGAACTATGACTATTCCCATTGCGTAGGTCAGTAACCTGGGGCTCACAAAGGAAAAGTACTTGTCCCAGGTCACCTAACCTGTATGTGGTAGAAGCAAGGTCTTAGACAGCAGATCTTCCACGCTAAACCACTCTTTTGGACTCCTGAAGAGAGAGTATGATTGTATGAACATCTCGAAATTGTCTGGGATGACAATACTAACTTTTAATTGGCGGTTGTGAAATACTAATTTTTAATTGGTGGTTGTGGCACATTGAGAGCTTATATTAAGAATGTGGGCTGCTCCAAATTTTCCCCATCCTGCACTTGTACAATTGTGTATTTTACATTTTATTTCTTTCTGATAACATCATATTTATTTCAGTGGCTGTTTCATTAAGTCCTTTTGAGTGTAAGTGAATGTTTAGAGGGAAAAGGGCATGGATTACAGAGCGAGACAGGCCTGGGTTCATGACCCAGCTCTACAAAGAAGGGATATGTGATCTTGGACAAACTACTTAGCCTTTCTGAACTTTGGTTTCCTCCTTAGTAAAGTGGGAGAATCAATGCATGGCTTTGTGTGAGGGCTAAAAGTGTGGTACCCACAAAGCTCATTGTCATCTGTTTACATGCAGAGCCTGTACCAAGATCGGTTCCACACTCCTTGTCTTGTGCATTCACTAGGTCTTCCAGTTATGGTTATCTGAACTTCACACAGAGGAGATTCTTATTCTAGTGTTTTGAGTCTTTCATCAAGTAAACTGTTCCCCGAGGCAAAAGACTTTTAGGGAAGCTGTCTCTTCTCCTATACACTTTCCTTCATCCCAGGGATTAACTCACACATATTTGTGATTGTAATTGTCTGGATTTGGAAGAAATGTGAGCAACATGGCCCTACTGCAGCTTGGATTTTTATTTTGGGTGGTTTTAATAGCATTACATTCTATCTTAAGCCTCTTGAACATCTGAATAAATGTTGACATGAAACATGGTAAATGAGCATGAAAATGAATGTATTTGTAGATGTGGGGAAGAAATTCAGAGCTGGGAGAAGTGAAAGTCTATGCACTCTCCTTCCACATGGAAAAATGACCCCATTCATAGGACAGTCATGACTTGGAGAAGCATGAAAGTGTCTCATATAAGTAAGCTCCCCATACAACTGCCCAGTATTTCTAAACCTTAACAGAATGTAACTACTGAATGCCTTAGGATGCTATCCCATTTGCACTGAATAATGCATCTGATCAATCCGTAGTTACTCGCTGTCACCCAGCTGAAGTCAGGGTAGATAAGCTTTGATGAAAGGGAAAGAGTCATCCTAGGATTAAAGCAATCAGTGAATCAAAGAAACATGAAAAAGAAAATCTGAATTTAGAAAACTAGGACAAATCTGATTATGGGATGGCACAGAAGGGGCCTATGGGAGCACTCAGCAATGAGGAAACAGGGGAGGAAGAAGTCAGAGAGCAAGAAGGGCCAAGAGTCTAGGCTACAGGTGTGGGGATGTTTTAGGCTAAGTAGGTGATTAGAAGGACCTGTGAGAGTGTAAATTAATATGATCACTTTGGAAACCTCTTTGGTGGTATCTACTTATGCTGAACATGTGCATACTCCTTGGCATAGCAATTCCACTCCTGGGTGTATTTCTAGCAGAAAGCTGTACAAATGCTCGATAACAGACATACGCAAGAATGGTCCTAGCAGCACCATTCGTAATAGTTCTGTGTTAGTTTGCAGGGCTGCCATGACAAAGAACCACAGAAGGGGTGGCTTAAACAACAGAAATGTATCCCCTTACAATCCTGGTAGCTAGAAGTCAGAGATCCAGGTGTCAGCAGCTTTGGGTCTGAAGGACCCAGACCCTGGGAGGAAGCATCTCCGTTAAAGGAGAAGTGGGGGAGGAACGCCGTGTGATGGGAGATGAGAAGATGGAGCAGCTTGAAAAGATGATGGAGACACACGTTATTCTTTTGTCCACAAGACACAAGAATAGCAAGTAAAAACTCCAGGAAAAACAAACAAACAAAAACTATATAATAAAGTCATATTCCAACTACAAAACAAATTAGAAAGGGGCATGATTTTAACCATCCAAACTATGAGCAAAGCACAGGTAAATGCTAATGACTTTGACCATGTAAAGTTCTAGCGGGGAGGGGAGGTGGAAAGGTGGAGGGAAGGACAGGAAATAGCCTTGTCTTGCATAGAAAGCAGTTATGCCTCAAGTTACTGACAAAAAACAATGGCTTAATTGACTACAAGTAAGTATAAAGCATAGTGATGATATTTTTAAAAGCTGTAGGTAAACAGAAGAAAAAAACGTAAAAATACTGTAATTATCAAGCATTGTGAAGAAGAAGCAAGGAGAAAGAAGGCACCAGAGATCTCTCACAGCCAAGGATCAATGGATTTTGGTCTCACTTTGTTAAATATTTGGGAAATTAATGAGTTGGTCCTTAAACCAACCACTGGAAGCCTGAAATCAGCCATAGTGGGAGCACTTAAACCACAGGAATTGGCAAAAGCTAGCAAATAGGGCAGCAACCATGATTACTAAGCACAGCACTGGCCAAAGAGGCCACCTGGGCACAGTGCATCTGGGGGTATGGAGGGGTCAGCAGAGGGGGACTGCTTGCTCATTTGCTGCTGTCAGTAATATATTTTTCTGTACGTATATA
>NW_012149853.1:1957378-1976068 GCF_000956105.1 Propithecus coquereli | reverse complement strand
GGGAAACTTCCTTCCCTGTTTCCCCGTGTTCTCTGCTGCAAGTTCCTGCAAGCCCTTCTCACACGGTGGGAGTCGGAGGGAAACTGGCAAAGTCCGATACAATCCACTACCTGTTAGCCCCTGACAGCGTTTCAGGGAATGAATACTCTGTCCCAGCAAGTGCACTTTCTGTTGAGAAACAATCCCAGATCTTTGTGTTCCCTTTACCTGATTCTCCGACTGAACAAACCGCGAGCACCAGCGTTCCTGTTGGCTTTTTAGTCTATTGACTGTTCCAACTGCGGCTCCCTTGGGGAAGGGCTGTGGACAGAAGTTTGCACACAGAGCATGCGAACTTGGAAGAATTGTCCCTCAAATCCCCTCAAATGGGGTTGGGGGGAGGCTACTCCTAGGGAGTTCATTCCAGACCCAAAGTACATTAGCTGCCTGAGACACCTTAGAAAAATAAATGATCCCAGGGTCCCTGGCCTCGGAATGTCATTTCCTTTATGATATTTGTTTTTGAAAGGCAAGGGGTGGCAGTAGGCAGAGTGGGTACGAACATGGGCTTCAGTTCTGTTTGCCCCTTTCGCTTAGGAGCTGCATGATTTAGAGGGCAGGTCTTAACTTCTAGGAGCCTCAGTTTCTCCATTTGGAACCAGGGGAAATGATGCCTCTTTCACAGGCTAAGACTGAGGATTCAATGAGGCCGTGCGTGTAAGTCACGTTCCCCAGTTCCCTATGCAGAAAGAGCTCGGCAAATGGTCCCTTCCTGCTCATCATCGGAACAAAAAAGCCCCGAAGCTGAGAGCAGGACAGTATCATGCACTGTTAGAGATTAGAAAGACTTTAAAAAATTGTCCAATTCTTCATTCTACAAACAAGAAAAGTGCAGTTCTGACCGAGGCAGGGACTTTTATAAGGCCAAAAGAAGAATTTGATGGCAAAATTGGGTTGACCATCATCTCGTCGTCTAAAGCTTTCTCAATTTACTATACAGAGACTTCCTACAAGTAATAAAGCAACCACAAATAGAGTTGGACCAGCTGTTTTGTTTTTTTTTTTTTTTTTTTAATATCACAGCCTGAGGAAATGTGGCTCAATCATTTAATATTTCTGATGTGGACCATTGCGGTCAAAGACATTTAAAATAGAAAGCCTAAGCTTTCTTCTTATTTTAAATTAGAGTTTGAAATATAAAGCTTAGAAGAGGTGAAGACATGGCTTTAAATTTAAAAGGCCAGAAAAAGAAGACCAAAGAATTAGAAGATAAACATTTTGTCTTTCAAAGGAAAAGAATTCTTCTTTCTATTTTATAGCCAACCATAACTCGTAAGATGAATGATGCTTTCTGTTAGTGTCGTGCTTTTCAAGTGACATAAAAACCTGGTTTTGCATGAGAGGCTCTGGTGAAGCGGCCATTGTCAGCGTCTGTGCCTCACTCTGCACTGTGGCAAAGTTTGCACTGTGGCCCGAACTTTCACTGGCTTCCTCTGGAACCCACACTGGGTGCACAGGAGCCCGAGGCTTATAAGCAGACTGACTCTGACATACTCAACTGCCACCACCCCAGAGGGTGACACCTCTCGCACCCACCCTCTCCACTTCAGACCACCCCAGGCACAGGCGGAATCATTCTGATTTCAGACAAGGTGAAGAGAATGTCATTTCCAAGAGTTCAGTCATTTGTCTGCCATCCTCGTAAGTTTTGGCTTCTCTGTATAATGTTTATACTTCTGTTTATTAGCTTTTAAATCAACTTATTTTTATTAGCTAAATGCTAGCTTTATTGGGTTCTTAGGTGTTAAGATCAGGACAAACACAGGTTCATGCTAATTAGATATTTTGCTAAGTTACAATAAAATAAATGAAGGGGAAAACGACAAATGTTTATCTGAGATAGAAGTGTTAAAAAGTTGCTATGCTGCATTCTAGTTGTGCCGGGGGCTACAGGGGTCCATGCATGTGTGTATGCTCGTGGAACTCTACACCAGGAAAAAAAAAAGTCAATTTTACTGTTGATATTTACAAACGAAAACTATTAAATCTTGCTTGAATCCTAAAAAAATATTAGAAAATATTGTTTTCCCCAAAAATTGTTGTGAGGAGTTAAAGAAAATCACCTGTCCTTATTTCACTTAAGACTTAGAAAGGGTACTCATGTGAAACTAAAAATCAAAACAGAGAGTTGTGGGTGTGGGTTGCAGAGACTTTGTGCTCACTGGGGCAGCACAGGTACTAAGCATGGCTCATGGGGGTCACGTGGGCCTGGGAAGTCTCCAGGAGTGGCCACCCAGAGAAACTGTGTTCCCTGCCTTTTGTGGCCATGGAGGTATTCCTCCTGTTCTCTCCCTGTGTTCTCCTGATATTTCTTTTCGAGGACTTTGGTTTTGAGGGTTTGATTTTAGAAAAAGAAACAAAACCAAAAAAAAAAAAAAAACCCAACTTGATAGCATTCAGCGCAAAGTAAGGCAATTCCCTGATGTCATGTTAAACCTGTTTTTTTTTTTTTTTTTTTTTTTTGCCTTTTAGCTATGAAATGGAAGTTGCATGTCTGCTGGGCTCATGAATGAAAAGGAGTCCAGATATAGAAGAATAAAAGAAAAACACATTACTGAGGCTGGAGAGACCAGGGAGCCTCATTCTGTGACATCATCTGATTGTTACATTTCTAAGAGCAGATGCTTCAGATGTTTTCTTTCTGTTGTTACTATTTTTGCATGTGCCTGAGAAACATTTGGGCCACACTCAGTGCCCAAGACATCTACTTGTTCCTTGTAGCAGGTGCTGTTTCACCTGGGCACTCACTTCTACCTGCTGAAGGTGGAGGGCTGCTGTCACCTGGGATCTCTGTCTGAAGGCTTATTTCTAGGGTAAGCCAGAAGCGGTGACAGACAGGAAATTTGAAGATGGATATCACTCTTTTTTTTAATACTTAATTTATTTTTTTTTAATTTCAGAATACTAATGGATATCATTTTTAAGTGTGGTCTACACCTTCTCCCACAGTCCCCAGAGGAACTGAGTTCCCATTGCCTGCAGTGCTTAATGGCAGACCTTTTGTATAATAGCGTCCTGCCCTGTCTTGTGGAATCCCCTTTCCCTGAGCAAGGATTTCTGTGGTCATCTCTCAATTCAACTTCTTGCACTTGAATCCTGGCCTCAGAGTGTGTGTCTGGGGGATCCCAGGCCAAGGTATAGCTGTGCATGTTATGCACACACACACACACACATGCACACGAATGCATACACATGCACATATTCACTCGTACATGCATACTTAACACACAGACACATGCACACATGGACCGTGCACGCTCTCCTGTATGCAGCATTCATGCTCTTTTATTTCCATGGGTCACACTCCTGGCACTTGTAATAGAAAGGGTGTCCCAAGTGTTGTGATCCATCCCTCAAAATACTTGCATCTGGGATTTGGCCTCTTTTCTCGCTGCTTAAATGGTATAGTGCAGATAGCTGCGAAAATAAATCTTTGTGGTTAGAAAGAGTCTACATGTTGGTATCTGTAAGCACAATACGTAAATGAATCCGGTTTTGCCTTCCAAAATACCTGACCTTTTGCTTTAATGTAATGTTAACCAGCTTTGATTTCAGAATATTTGCATCTTGCAGACTGTGTCCTGCAGCATCTGAAACGACTGACAAGGGAACACCCCTCACTGCAGGCCTGCTGGAAGGTGGGAGCCCAGATAAAAGACAGGAGATGGGTGGGAACAAAGGGAGTCAACAGATTTCAGAGAAGGCTGCAGAAGACGTCCTTTTGATCCACTCTGACTCCTCCTGGGTGGGATCTAGTGAAAGAAGAATGGCAGGTTGGAGACCACACCCCCAGATTGGCTCTCCTTTGAACTGCGATAGCAAACTGCTAGTCTTAATCAGAAACATGACTGGGAACATACCACCCCGCCTGTTGGCACCATCAGCATGTCAATATTCAAAAACAGCTGTTGTACATTGCATTGGCTTTTCCTTATTTTAAACTGCTGAGCAATTACTGAATGTTTACCAAGTGCCAGGCAGTGGGATAAAGTCCTCTTCTGAGGGCTGATTCAAATAATCCTCCCAAGAGCTCTCCAAGGGATCTGCTAAAATAATCTAATCTATGGACAAGAAAGAAGCAGAGGCTTAAAATGATTAAGTAATTTGGTTAAAGCCAATAGGCAGTATCTGGTGGAGACACAACTTGAACCCAGGCCTTTCTGAGTCTAGAGAATGAAATTTAAATCACAATGGCAACTGTCCCTTGAAAAGTCGGCCACCCCTTCTCCTTGCCCACTTTAGTAGCTCTGTGGAATGTATACTCTCTAAAGAGCATGCCTGTTAAAAATGAATACAGTGCCCATCAGTGTGCTCTGTATGAGGTATAGGCAAAACACATTTTCTGGAGAAGTCGCTATATTACTCAATAGTTGAAATGTCATTGTCATAGTAAAGCAAACGCACTGTGGCTGCTGCTACTTGGTCTCAAGTCTTTTGACCCCAAGTCTGGTTGTTTTTTAGTGCATTGTCTTGCTAGCAGGTGGCTCAGCCTGCACTGGGCCCTTTTCCCTTCTCTCCCTGGCCCCCACCCAGTTTCATAATGTACCTGTGTATGGTCACACAGCCCACAGCTGTTTGCCTGTTATCTGGAAAGATGTACCAGGACAGTCCACAGAGTGAACCTGCATCCTCTGCCACCCAAGACAGGGCCGCATGCCCCTGCAGCACCCCCTTCAGTCAGTTCACACTGAGATGCCCACCATGTGCCAGGCACTCTGCCAGCCTTGGAAAACGTCAGCAGTTAACATGGTGGGTGTGGCCCCTGGCACGTGGACCCCTGATAGAGATCGATGTTAAACAAAAAATGACATGTATGAATTTTCAATTGCAATATTGTAAGAAGGGACACGAAGGAAAAGATTGGAAAGAGATTCAGTTTGGGAAACTTGGAAAGGTTCTTGGAGGGAGAAACATAGAACAAGACCCTGACGGTTTGTCTGGTGAAGGATATGCCAGCTGGAGATGGGGACATGTGCTCTAGCCCAGCAATTCTCAACCCTGGTACACTCTCCAATCACTGGGAGGACTTTAAAAACATCCTCCTGCCCAGGGTGAGCCTCAGACCAGTTATGCTGGAATCACTGGAGTGGACTTAGACAACCCTGTTTTTAAAGCTCCCCGTGAACAGACAATGGAAAAACAAACCAGCCGAAGGCCATTCACATATGTAGGTAGGACAAGAGCAGAAGTCTCCGGAAAGCTGCAGAGAGGTCGACAACCTGGGGGAAATATTTAGGAGGTGACATCAAAGCAGGACCTGGGGCAGATTGGGGGAGGAGTTGAGAGTCGAGGGGAGGATGGGTCAGTCCTGACTTCTCAGCCTGCGTAACAGGCATGATTTGTGTTCTGTTTGGTAATTGATTTAGTGACATCCATTATGAAAACCAAGAGACTCTCGGCAAGAAGCTCACCTGGAGCAGCCATAAACGGCGTTGCTCACATCGGGCCAGGTCTGCCAGCCGGGCAGCCCGGCAACAGGACTCGCCTGTAATGACCTCCAACGTGGAAAGAAAAAGAACTTTCACATCCTGACTCTAAAATTCTCTCTTCACCCAGTGAGTCAGTACATAAACTTTAATTCAGACTCTGGCAGTACTGTCAACAGCTCGTATGTCATTAGCAGAGGGCCTCCGAGGCTCCATGTGCCACTAGCAGGCTGCTTCTGCTGCCTCCCTGGAGGTCGGGATTGCCTTGATTTGTTGAAACCTCAAAGGTAAGGTCTTTCTCGAGAGTGGGGAAAGAACCCGAAAGACAGAACGTTGCCTTTGGTCTCTGTTTAGTGGCTGACAGTCTAGGCCAGATTTCTCCCTCTCAGTGTGGCACAGATGGTTCTCTGCACACCTGGTGACGTGGGCAACCACGGCCACTTGAGGCCCAGAGCTGGATGTCGCAGGGTCCCCACTGAGCCCAGAAGCTCAGGGGGTCAAGCTGGGAGGAACCACAGAATACCAGCATTGGTCTGTGTGGGTATAGGTGCTAATAACAAATAAAAATGCAGGTGGGAAAATTCACTTCCCCTCCTCCTCGGGCAATAGTCTCTCCTAACCTAGTTCTCCCCATAAGTTGTGTCTGCTGCTTCCTCCTACAAATGGGCTTGAGGCAGAATTTGCAGGGGTTGGCGAATGCCTCTTAGTAGAGCACAAACCTGTTCTGTGCCGGAGGAGCTGGACTCCAAAGCCTACTTTCTCCCATTTCTCTCCTTCACTTTTTTAAATTGTGATCCTACCAGGTAGAGAATGTCAAATGAAACATCCAATGCCCGTGAAATTACATAACACTCAGCACAAGCTGTTAGTGAATTCAACTTGTTTCACACAATGTATTTGTGAACTCAAAACAGATCTGGCACGTTCTGACTTAACTTGTCAGTGCGTGTCGGGCTGGGAAGCATGAACTCCAAATGGACTTGCATACAACGTATACGAGCTGAAGAAATCACCCAACACAGCCACCCTAAAATGTTTTTAAATGTAAGATGGTGTTGCTATCGCAAAACGATGCTGAAGAAAAACAGAATCATTTTTAAGGTTTTGAAAAGTCTCTTTATATATGAAACAGCCTTGATTTGGTGCTATATAGTTTATGAGCCTGAAAATGAAATTACAGGACATAAAATAGAAAAAACCTAATCAATATCATATAACCAGGAAGCTTGGAAATTTAAAGGACTTCTCATGTGCTACATTTGAGGCTGTGAAGACCGGAATACGGCATATGGAGAGGAAATTAGAGTTCATGTTACGCCGACTTTCCTTGCCCAGGGGTAGCAGCTCTTCCATCAGCTCAACTTAGTGCCTGACGTCCAAGGCTGGATTGATTTCTGCTCCTGCCGCTGCTCCTCCTCCTTCTCACTGTGTAAGCTCACCGTGAGGTGATTGATTTCTGTTATCATTTGAAACTTGCTAACTCTTCTGGATCTCAAACATGAGCAGTAAATTATCGAGACATTATGGTCTCTGAAGACAAAAAGAGGAGAAAATGCTCCTTTTCCCTCATGGTGATAGATAACCTCAGCCTCTACCTGTCTGCCCCTCTGCCCGCCCCCAGGACTCAGGACACTTTTTGCGGGTTGAGGTTTGGATGAAAAAGCCTGGCAACAAATTCTGACTATCACAGTCCCAGATGTGTGACCCTGGACAAGTCACTCCTAACTTCAGTTGTCTCAACTAAAAATGGAGCTAGATCTCTCCTCAAATATAACCCCCTTAGAGATGGCCGACCTCACCACCTCATCCGTGATAGCCCCCATCTCTCCTTTTTATAACAATTTTTGTCTTTATTTCTTTGTACTATATTTCTATTTGTTGATTTGTTAACAACAGAAAGTGAACCCCACTCATGTTGTGTTCTCACTCCTGGAACAAGACCTGGCCCTGAGCAGGCTTTAGTGAGAGCCAGGGTAAGGGATGAGTAGTAACAGCAACTCTGTTCCCATGAAGGAGGAAGGCCAGCGTGAGTGTGGTGATGGCGGCGTGGCCGGGAGAGAAGAGGAGCAAAGCCACCACTGGGGACGTGAAAGCCTGGTCAGAGGATCAGGAGGGAAGTCAGCAGAAAGCGGTGCCGTGGAGCCTGGAGCAGAGACACTGAGGAAGGAGGATGCCAGCAACTTGGCAGAGGGGCAGGGACCACTGACTGTGAGGCATTAATTATTCCAGCCCCCAGGGATCCGTTCCCCATCAGTGAGGATTTATTGAGTGCCTACTACGTACAAAACCAAGTGCTGTGGGGAATATTGCCCAAGGTGAGAATTTCACATTTCTGGGGAAGATGAGATCAGGGCCTATAGTGATCAATGAAGGAAAGTTTTTTTGTTTGTTTTTTTATGGGAGGCCCTTGAAGGAATAGTGGAATTTCCACAGTGGAATGTGGTGGAGGAGGATGAGAGTGGGAGCAGGTCAGGAAGGAGAGAAGGGGAGGGAAAGTGGGCTTGGAAAACAGAAACTTGATATCATGGTGAAGAAGGTCGATATATAAAGTAGAAGAAAATCCTGGAACTGTTGGCTGGGGTCAGATGGCAAAGGGTCTCACAGCTTAGCTAAGGTGGAGGCACATGAACTGATAGGGAATTGGGAGCCATAGAGTGTTTTGTGAAAACTGAAGGGATTTGGTATTTGGCAGCGTGGGAAGGAGCCTGGTAGACAAGAGAGTAAAGAAAAAGACACTAAGGGCCTGCACTAGGGTGGGTCTCTCTGGGATTAAATGTGAGTGGGCATGGCGGGGACCACACTGCACCACCGGGTCCCCCATCCGGGAAGGTCTTCTGTCACTAACTGCTGGGAGGACTGTGGGCCTCAGAGAAACACCTCACCCAAAACACATCCTGTTCCAGTGGCCCATGTGTAATGACCAACCTGAGAGTGCAAAGGACTGGCCGTCTCGGCCCCACTTGGATGGACTCTGAAGGGCCATGGTGGCCCCAGGGCTGTTGGGTCCCCTGGGCGAGGCTGACACTGGGGGGCTTTGCAGCTCCCTTCCCCTCTGCCCACTCCTGCCTCTCTTCCCTCCATCCATGGGTGTTGGATGTTTTCGGTTTCAGACATGCTGACTTTAGCTCTAAAATATCTAAAGAATCTATGTAATTCAGTATCCCCTAATGTAAAGGCAATTGGTTTTACCCCATTTCTTCTTGTAACAGTTCTGTTCTCAGGGCCACATAGATCAGGGGACCATAGCCAGCATCTGAGCCAATCAGAATCTTCCACTGGGATTTCCTAACTGTAGAGTGAGAGTCATTTTCTTCTCTGGTCCTGCAGCTGATAATATAAGCCCCATACTTCTAGGGACCGTGTCACTTGGACAAGGCCTTGGGTAGGAGTGAGAATACAGACAGCAGAGAGGGAGGAGAGGGAGATACAGAGGAAGCCCCAGTGAGTGCCGGTCCTGCTACGTTCATCAGTAGCGGGCGGAATCCTAAGGTGACCCTCAAGATGTCCAGCCACTGGTGTGCACACCCTGTGTGATCCTCCTCTGTTCCTGAGTGTGAGCGAGACCTGTACATATGATGGGATATTACTCGTGTGATTAGGTTACGTTGTGTGAGAAAGTCTCCACCTTAGCACACTGCAAAGAGTGAGGCTTCTGTCAGCCTTGCGGAAACAAACTGCCAAGTCATAGGGAAAGACAACAGAGAGTGGCCTCTAGTCGCCGAGAGTGGTCCCAGCCTACAGCCAGCAAGATGTGGGGGTGGTAATGACGTCTCCTTGCTGCTTTTCTCTGAATGTCTCAAACTTCCTTCTTGGTTCCCTCAGCTGTGCACACACTTTAGTGAAGAGTCACATCATTGAATTCTCCTTGGTCAAAACTTTGGGAGTAGAAGTCAGGTTCCTCCCAAGACCTGGAATGATGCCAAGACTGAGCACACGTAGATGTGGGGTCAGCATGAATCTTCGTCTGCAAACTCGGGAATGAAAATCAAGTCCTGTACCTTAATTTTCTTTTTTCAGTTAAATTAATGTGATTTCAAACTATCTGAGATTGGCTGGCAGGAAACCCAGTGAAAGGGCTTTCCTGGCACCCCCTCCCCCCAAGTCAGTGTAAAGAGTGCAGGGATCTCATACGTAGCAAAATATCTGTAGGACCCCTCTGTCTTCAGGCTGTGCTGGTCACCTCTGTGAGTCCCACTGCCAGTGCCCATGGCCCCTTGAAGCCTGGAGGTCCTGCCGTCTGGGAGCTTGGCCATCCTTAACCCCAGGGCCCAGGTCCAGCCTCCTGAGAAGGCCTCATGAGTTCCCGTCATCCCCCAGCCCTGGGGTGGAAAAGTCTTCACCACTCCTGACATCCTAGATGTCCTCCTGATCTCAGTCCATTTGGACACTCAAGTTTGGCCCTTCCTTCTCCTGAGTCAGAAAAGACGAAGGGACTGCACTGCCTCCTTGACCAAGAGAAGAGGAGAAAATACAGAAAGAACAAATCGCAGAGGTAATGGAATATCAGGCTTGCAGGGCACGATGAAGCCGAGACCATCTGCAGTGTACTTCATCCCTTCCTTGGCAACCTCTATGAAACCAGACACTGTTCCATTCTTGCAAACAGGTATGGAAGGAGAACAATAGCTGACGAACCCAACAGGCCTCCCACATGGCAGGGCGCCGTGGGAATCCCCTGGTCTGCTTGGCAGAAAGAAACCTGGGAGAGTTCATGGGTAAGCCACAAATATTTTCTTTTCTGTCTTCAAGAAAGGGCCAATTCAAGACTTGATTTAAGGATCATTTAGTGGCACCAGCTGAAGATATGCTTATTTTACTTAATTCCACTTTTTTTTGCAATGCAGTTTATTTAATGCTCTCTCAAGTAGAAAAAATAAGAAATGAATAATATTTCAAAAGTACATTTCCATTTTTTAAAGTTACACGATGGTTGAAACTTTCTCCTTTCCATTTTAGGGAACATAAAGAACAATCCAATTTTAATAAAAATTTTTAAAAATATCATCAGAAAAAGATTTGAAAAGATGTCACTATCAGGCTGCCATTGCTGAGGATTTTAATAAAATGTGAATAAAGCTATGGGCATAATAAGCACTGCATACATACGCATCCAAAGACTCTGTTATCCCATGTAGTGTATGTTGACCCTTCACCTTTTAAATGAGGCCAAGTGCATGACACTGATTAGGTGAGACAGTGCATGAAAAGGCCTGGCAGTGTCTGGCATTTAGTAAGAACACAGTGAGTTCTTTTTCTTCCTGTCATTGTTCCAGGTTATAGCAATAACGTTTTCAATTGCACTGGGTTGTTGACTGCCAAGTGATCTATTATATGTGGACACTGAAGATGCAATGTGAGAAAAGCCATGCAGACCACAGATCCTCACGGTCAGCGATGCGTGGCAGTCCTGAGAAGATCACCCCACCTGAATGGCCCCATGTCTGAAATAATGCCCCTGGAGATCCTGTTCCTTTCTTAACCTTAGAGCTCTGCATGTTCAACCAGCTGAGTCAACCCCCAATGGGGTGAGATCGGGCATCTTTAGCAACCTTAAGAAGCCAGCTGGACTCTCTAGCTAGAACTCAGAGGGCTGGCGCCAAATCTGAATTATTAAGATATAGAAAAGAATGTGCCGCAGCTGGAGAAGACACAAGATACAAACGCTCTTTGAGAGAGTGTGTGTGAATCTGGTAGGAAAGGTGCCCCAGACAGTCCTCAGGCCTGGGCGGAACACCCCTCCTGTTCTCCCTTCACCAAGGAAGCTTGGGGGCAGAACACACCTCACCCGCCCATGGAAAAGTCGAAGGAAGGAGGCTCTGGTTGTTTGGCATGCATCTATTGAAGAATAAATGGACAATGTCACCCACATCCAAGTGTCTTAAGGCTTTGGTAAGAGGGAGGTGATCTCTGAGGGCCTGCCCACAAAGAGGTGGCAGGACAGGTGGCCACATGGCCTTCCTCTAGTGACATGACACCCTGGCAGTGTTCCCTCTGCCTTTGTTCTGCTTCTACCAAGTAGTGGCACCATTAACAGAGAGGACGATGACATCTTTGTGTGAATTGTTTTGTTGTATTTTAGACTAACCCTAAGGAAGGGCTCAGAAAAGCACCTAGGTGAGCGAAGGGCAGGAATATTGGCCCCCGGTGACAGCTGAGCTTGGGGTGTGCCCTGTAGTGACAGCCAGCTTCCTCCCAACTTTGTTCCTCATCTAAAACAATGAAACCCCTGACTATATTTTAATCATTTAAGGAAAGCTTATCTCTGGCTTGTTGCTCCAGATTTGTACAGGTTGCAGTTTATCGATTGCATGTTTCTAACTGTGTTGGGAGGGTTTACCTGGAGCAGGTAAGCTCTAAGAAAAACTAAGCATCAAACAGAATAAAAGCAAACTGCAGGGTATTTCATAACATGATGGAAGAAAGACCACAGTGGCACGTAAATGCCTCAAGATCCCTCAAGAACATGGGTGCACATCTCTGCTCTTCTCTGGTAACCAGACTTACTTTGTTATGGAGAGAAAATACCTTGGCAACCAATGTGGCTCTTAACGGCATCCTGCACTTTCCATGGTTTGTGTGTATCTCGCATCTCTCAGCCCCTGGAGTTTAATCCACGAAGGATCCAATGCACCTGTGCTTCTGTGTCCGCAGGCAGTGCTGGAGACCCCCTTAGGACACGTCAGCATGTCCCTGTGCCCAGCACTGCACCAGACTGCATTTCCAGGCAGAGTGCTTCTCCGGAAAAAATCGGAGATATGTTTTCCCTCAATTCTTCCCCATTGCAAGCATCTAGGGTCCCCAAGAGAGACCCGCGTGGAAGTACTTCCTTTTCTTTCCCTGTTCAATAAATAACATCCTGAAGCTGAGGGAAGGGAGGTGCGGAGAACAGGACCCTTAATTGCGGAAGCCGCCCAGACTAGATAAACAGGAGGTGGACTGAAAAGAAAGCAGGTGAGGATGGTGCAGAGTGTGGCCCAGGAGGGCTGGGGAACTGTGCCCGGGGGCGTCGGTGTGCACAGTGCTGAGCAGAGCGTGGAGGCCCAGGCACGTGCGTCTGAGGCCAACTTTATCTTGGCAGAGTTTTTGTCCTCACGGAGGGCAGTGCTCAACCTCCAGGACACAGAGAGGACCCAGCAGTTACTGAGTCCCCACTCAGTATCAGAGACTGTGCCAAGAGCTTCTCTCCAAGGCATTTCATTCTGATCAACGCCCTTACAATTAATCATAATTGCCCTTGTACATGGAGGTAAAATCGGCTTAGAATGGGTAAGTGCACCTCTGTTCCCATGTCGCTCAGACAACATTGACATGAGAATTCAGGTTCGATTTTGGTTTCCAAAGTCTGCGTTTTCTGGTGGTTCTCACAATTCTCAGGTGCCCGAGAAACTGCAAGATCTGTGCCGTCTTTGTGATGTGTGGATCATTTGGAAATAATGGAAGGTGAAGCTTACGATTGCTGAATATATATTTCCACCTTAATCAGATGCAGTACCACCTTACACAGATTCCATTTAGCAGGTGTTAAGTAATTTAAAAAATTACAGGAGAAAAACAGGACATTGAGAACAATCTGTTGATTTGATTTTTCTGTGACCCAGGAAAAAAGGTCACCTGTAAAATTGTAGACTAACAGAAGCCCCATGTCCAGCTTGGGGACCACTGTGTCTTCAGGAGGCGGGGTGAGAGACCAGGTTTCTGCTCACGGCTGGTGGAAAGTGAGGAGGTGAGAGCCCTGCCCTCCCCCGCCTCCCTCTGTGTCACCTCTCAGGTCTGTCTGGCCTTGCTACAAGCACCCACCAGAGAAGCAAGTCAGTGACTTTTGTTTTATATTTTTATCATTTCCTTTCTCATACAAATCACCCAAATTTCTTGTTAAAATTTTATAAAACACAGACAAGACCAAAAAATATACAAATGTATTTGTTATAAAAATTCTCCACTAACACACCACCAGCAATAAACACCTGGCCCTGTAATTGTTCAGATACTTTTCTGTGCATGTCCAGGTTATGGACTTTCCCTTTGGTGTGCCTACCTCTCGGTGTCCCTTCATACACAGCTGCACTCATGTTTCTCAACAACAGGTCCCCACCATGTGTGCGGTAAATTGGCAAAGGTCCATTTTGAAAATGCAGATTTGTATACTTTTCATTCTAGGAATCAGAACCTTGTACTGCAGGAAAGCTGAGACCAGAGCTTGGTTTAATCAGTCAGGGCCTTATTGATAGACATTCAGGCAATTCCTGATTTTTTTCTCAATGGCACCATCCATACGATGCACATGTATCTTTATACATTGCCTTCTTGGAACAGACTCCTCAAAGTGGAGTTGCTGGCTTATGGGGTCATTTGTACACTTGCCCAGTGCCCTCTGGAGCAGGAGTACTGATGGGCAACCTCCCCCAGCCCTCACTCCCACCCCCATCCCCAGCAGGCAACACAGTGCTTTAAGCTCACATGATGCCTTGAAGTCTCAGGGGAGCACTTGCTGAAACCTGGAGGCGGCTGAGATGCCAGTCTTCACAATCATGAAGCCCAGAGATGAAAACCAACTCTAGCAGTGCCCCACCTTGCATCAGACCCTGTCCTGCCCACCCCTCGGGGTTGTCGCCCCCTGTGACTCCTGCACCTGCCATGCCTAGAGCAGGTCCCAGGCTGATCACTCCCACACTGTCATCTGGTTGAATGAATCTCCAGTGGAAGGACTTCAGACGGGGGTGGTGGGAGAAAAGGGAAGGGCCCCCATTGGCAGCTCCACTGTTGGCTCACACACCAGACCTGGCAGGGGCAGCTGAACTTCCTTCACTCAGCAGATGCCCTTAGAACACACACCTGTGGCAGCCACTGTGCTGGGTTCTGGGGCCACAGTCACAGGGAGGACTCAGTCCCTGGCCTTGAGTTCCTTGTACTTGAGTTGGGGAGACAAAATTAGAGAACAGTTAGAATGTCAAGTGAGTGGGGGTGTACCATCTGTGCGGTTTATTATCCGGGGAGATAAGGAAGGAGCTGAGACCTCCCGGAGGTCCCAGGAAAGTCATCAGAAAGCTGACACTTGTTCTGTTATGTAAAAGAAAAACTTTTTTAATTGTGAAAGGAATACACAGTTGTAAAAATCTAAACCATATAAAAGTATAGAGCAATCTTAGAAACCCATAATAACGGCATTTCCCTTACATAATTATGATTATGCCCTGAACTCCAAAAATCTGTATTCAAAAGATATATATGTATGCATGGACACAGTGCAATCTTATTTTACTGCCTTTTCTTTCAACTGGTTTTCTCACTCAGCAATATAGCATGGGCATCTTCTCAGGTCAATACGTTTGTGGCCTCCTTTTAAAATTATTTCAGGGGCTGTAAAGTAGTCTACATTACGGAAGGTCACAAGGTATTTAAACGATTGCACTTAGCCTTCCCATGGATCAGTATTGAGTTATGGATTTTACGGCCAGGCTCTCCTCATGCTCTGTCAGATATTTCACTTCGAGCTTCCTTTGTGGGCAAAGGTTCCTTTATCAGTACCAATAGCCTAGCATGGAAACAGATTGTTGGATTCTTGAGTATATTGTCTTAGAAGCAAACACGGACCATAACGATCAGGGAAGCACAAGTTACCAATAGCGTTGGGTATAGGTCAGGACACTGAAACAGAGATACATTTTCCTGAAGAATGTTCTAGATTTCAAAGCGTTGGCACTGTGGGACCAGCCTCTCAGGGAGTTGGCTACTGCTGACCTCTAATGGCAATCTAAGGTACTACGCCAAAAAGCTCCTCGGAACGCTGGGACCTGGTTGTGTGATGTGTGGTTAATCCAACTACAGTTGTGAATTCCCAAGATCTTTGAAAATGGTGCTAAATTGTCTCATGATTAGAGGAGGCTTAACAGAGTGGCATGGCGTAGATCCAGCGAGTCATGCTTCAAATTGGACCCCTTATTTTTTGGCTGGAGCAAATGATCGTTTTCGTAGATGCGTAATATCGCACATAGCGCAAAGATACACATACACGGAAATGCTCACATTAACTCGCCCACTGGTTAAATATCTGGTGGCTTCAAAGCCACAACATTACCAGCTGCAGTCCAGAAACGCTTGTAACTATTCGTTGCCTGCCTAATGTTCAGTGCCATGGGGGAGTCGAGCAGAGATCCTCAGGCTGCCCCTAAGTGCCACACGGGCTCTGAGGTCAGAAATGCTCCGTGCCGTATCCCCAGGTTCACAAGCCCGAGAAAACCTCATTCCAGGTGGCAGGGTTCGGCCACCTGAAAGAATTCGGAATCGAGGAGCTTATGAACGGCTGCTGAAGCCAATCCCTGGACCGAGATGGAGCCAAACCAGGTGAAAGTCCTCAAAGCAGCCGACTAGCCCCCGCCGTGGGCTGTTTTTGTAGAAAACAAAAAAATGAGTCCTAGAAAACAACCAAATACTCATCCTTTGGCTGTGTTTGCTTTCCAGTAGGAATGACGCAGGTGATTTGCCCAGTAGGGCCCCGCGTGGTGTCTAAAGGCAGTAGGCAGGTGCAGATGGGCAAACATTGGCGGGGCATGAGACTCAGGGGAGGCAGAGGCCAGGGGAGGCAAGGAAAGGGCGAGAAACGATACCCAGGTCATCACGACAAGTACAGCCAAGAGAGACTGCCTGGCTGGGGAAAAGGGGATGTGCTATGCTACGTTTTCACGAAGTGCGATGATGTGTTAGTGATGTGAAAATCATGTACGTTTTCTCTCCAGAACCTTAGGGTGAGACTACTCGAGTTAGTATTCTGGATTTTGGTTGTTTTTTTTTTTTTTTTTTTTATCACTAGGAGAGAGAGAAAAGATGAATTTCACTACTTCAGCACTACAGAGTGCATGTCACTTTCAGACCCTAGAAAGACAAAGTGTGGTTTTTAATAACCACCACTTCATGTGGCTGAATAAAGCTCTGAGACTGACAATGAGATCTTTTCCTCCAACTTCACGGAGTTCACCTACCCCTGGCTGCCTTCTCCTTCTCTGGGAAAAGTGTAGCTATAGTGTAACCAAATAATCAATGGTGGTGTTTGAAAAGTGAGAAGGCAAATTCTTACTGGCTTTTGGCTGTCATTTTTTCTATGTATTTTAAATGACATATATTTGTACTAGAATATATATATATTTGCTGTAGAAAATTTAGGTAATGAATACAGAAAAATATAAAGGAATAATTAAACCACTCAATTCTACTCCATGACAATGTCAACATCTAATATTTTGATATGTATCCTACAGTTATTTTTATTATTATTATTTATATCTATTTCTACACCTCTATCTCTTTATCTATATATATGCAGAGTTGGAAATAAAATCATCTATAGTGTTTTGCAAATCTGTTTTATTTTACTTTAAAATGATTAAGATGTTTACTACACATTCTTATAGGATGTAAAAGGTGTACAATATTCCTTCATAAATCTACCACAATCTATCATTCAAATAATTTTCATAGTTTTATTACTGAAAATAATGCTGAACATCCAATAACATGTCCTTTACTTATTTATTGTATAACTTACTAATAATTCAGAATCACTACATAAGGAAAGATGAAAGGAGCTGCCCAGGCCCTTCAGTTAATGGGAAAAGACGTTTTGATTCAAAGGCGAAGAATGGCTAACCTAAGGCTACACAGAACAAGTCAATATGTGTTTATAAAAAAAATCATTTCAAACACTATGGGATGAGATAATCAATAGGGAAATAAGAAAGAACCCTTCCCTGGGCCCATTGCTCTAAGGCTGTATTCCTGCTGGCTCTAAGGCTCAGCAGGTGGCTTCCCAGCCACGTTGCTACAGAGCCCTGGATGAAAGGGAGGGACCCTGATTATAGCTTGAGGACTTTTCACACTTTGACTACTTTATCCTCACAGCACACCAGGGAGGCTGGTGGTCAGTTTCTATCTGAGGGATAAGGAATCTGAGGACAGGGCACAGAAGAGGTTCCCAGGAGCAGACCAGAGATGTGGTCTAGTTTATAAAGTGTTAACTGGATGTCTTTGGGATCAAGGCCTTTGGAAGGAGGGAGTGGAGAGAGGAGGGAGGAGTGAAGGGGGGAGGAATGAAAGGGGAAGGAGTGGAGGAGGGGGAGGGCGAGTAGAGGGGAGGTAGAGGAGGGAGAGGTGAATGGGGGAGGGAGGAGTGGAGGAGGAAGGAGAGGAGGGGGAGGAGAGAGGGAGGAGGGAGAGGGAGGAGGGAGGAGTGGAGGAGAGGGAGGAAGAAGGAGAGGAGGGAGGGAGGGGTGGGGGAGGAGGGACAGGGAGGAGGGGAGGGAGGAGTGGAAGAAGTGGGCAGGAGTGGGCAGAAGCAGCAGCTGAGCTGTGCTGCAGATGGGACAATGCCCTGGTTAGCCCCTCAGGGCAGCCCCAGGATGCGCAGAGGTGGCTGGGCCTTTACATTCCTGCATCCATGATGCTTCAGGGGCAAGGGCTGCCTTGAAAGGGGCAGGACCTGGGCCATTCTGCAGCTGAGGCATCCCTGAGGATCTGACAGCTCCTCCCAGGAGGGGCTTGTGGGCACAGAGCACTGAGAAAGGCTTTCTGAGTGAGAGAACTGACACTTAAAGCCTGATCAGATCATCGAAGCCTCTTTTCATAACCCTTCAAGAGCTGTCAAATGTGGGGAAGTTAACATCCAGGATCCATTCTGAGACCCCGAAGACTCCCAGCACATACCACTCTCCCACCCAGCATGCATCGGCCCCGCGAGGATTTCTCTGTTGCTTCGTCACCTCAGACTCGTGTTCATCTCAGGGCTTTTGTGAAGGACGTTTTACCCAGCTGAGACTCTCTACCCTCCCTACCCGGTCCAAAGATCAAGTTTCTGCCAAACTTGAGAAAGAGAGAGAATGCACTTGGCCCCAACCTAAACCCTCTCTCCAGCTCCCCTCTCCTTAAGAGCATGTCCTTAAGCAATCGCATCATTTGCATATTTATGTATCTTCTTACTCCCATAGAATATCTACGTTTCCACTTTGATTCTCATTTAAACTTCAGGATCTGCTTTTTTCCAAAGATCTAGTTTGACAAAAGCCAGCCTCAGTTTACCTATTTGCTATTTTATTTTATTTTTTATTTCAAAATATTAAGGGGATACAAATGTTTTTGGTTACATGGATCGCTTTTGTAATGCTTGAGTCATGGCTGTAGGTGGGCCCATCACACAAATAGTGTTCATTGTACCCATTAGGTAGGTTTTTGCCCCTCC
>NW_012149853.1:1935587-1957328 GCF_000956105.1 Propithecus coquereli | reverse complement strand
CCCCCCACCCCCCTTCCGCCTGCTTGATTTCCCCTGAGTTTTACTTCCCTCTGTGCACATGTGTGCTCACTGGTTAGCTCCAATTTAATAATGAGTACATGTGGTGTATGTTTTTCCAAACTTGAGATACTTCCATTAGAGGTATTCCCTGAACAGGCGTTACTCAGAAGTCAACATGGCAGATGAGCATCCAGGTTGGAGTTGCTTTAAGCCTCCACGGGGAGGGGTAGAGAAATATGGGGGCCACCCCTAACTACTTCTACCTCCTCATGCCTTCCAGTCCTTTTATCAACCAGCAAGGCTTGCAGATTCTGCATCTTATTTAACAGGTAAGTGCCAAATTCTGTCCATAGCCATAGCTATGTTCATAGTATCAATAGCATTATTCGTAATCGGCCAAATGTGGAAAGGACCAAAATGTCCATCAACTGAGTAGTGGATAAACAGAATGTGATATATCCATGAAATGGAATATTATTTAGCCATAAAAATGATAAAATATTAATACTTGCTGCAACATGGATGAAATTTGAAACCGTTAAGCAAAGTGAAAGAAGTTGGACACAAAAGACCACCCATTCTATGACTGCATTTATATGAAATGTCCAGAATAGGCAAATTCACAAAGACAGAAAGTAGATAAGTGGTTTCCAGGACCTAGAAGGAGGGGGCTGTGAGAGGTGATTGCTAATAGGTATTGGGTTTCTTTTTGGGGTGATAAAATGCTCTGGAATTAGATGGTGGTGATGGTGTACAATTTTGCAACATACTAAAAACTGCTAAATTGTATATTTCAAAAGGGTGAATTTTATCACATATAAATTATATCTTAATTTTTAAAAGATGATGGCTTTAAAAGTAAGAAAATATAGCATAGTGAGAAAAATACAAACTTCAACTGTAGATGAATTTATGTTCAATCCTGACTCTACTATTTACTAGCTAGAGACGTCGGCAAATTATTCAACTCCTATGAGCTTCAGTTTCATATTCTGCAATATGGAAATAACAACACCTACTTTTAGGACTGTTGTAAAAGTAATTGGTAAAGTGTGTGGACGGAATTATGCAGTATATGTGTATAATTAATATCATTATTAATACGTTATTGATAATTTGATAATTAAGCTATTATAACTGAGAGGTGACAACTACATATTCTCCCATTTGCACTGTGGGGTTTGGAAGCATAAGCCCCTCTGGTACTTCCTGGTAGGGTTGGAACACCCACATAGATAATCAAAATAGAAGGCCTAGTCATCCTGTTAGCTATGGGGCCACATTGGTCATTGACAGGATTTCTACACAAGCCTCTAACCCTTGAGGAATAGAGGGAAAATGGTATCATTCTGGTTAGCCTAGGTCCCTGTACACTCTGTAAATTGCCATGGTGTTTCATTTCTCATTATGTGGGTTGTATGGAATTAATCAAGCTATGATTCTGGCCACTGGTTTAACCACAGGCCTGTCTGTGCTCGTCCACAGTTTCCCGCAGCAGTAGAGGTGCACACCACCCCTGCTCCAAGAGCTCCTCTCAAGTTGCCCGAAGTTCCTCAAGATCAAGAAATATTTTGGAACTAAAAGCACCAAAGCTTGTGAGATGTTCTGTTTTGTTTTTAATGAAGAATGAAGGTGAATATACAAATGAATAATATTCTTTCTGAAAATGAAACCAAACCCTGGTCAAAAAAGTGAGTCAGCATCAGTTAATTGAGGGGGGCTGTCCTAAAGGAAATTGCATTTTTCTAAAAGTGTCTCAGAGAATGAGGCACCGGATTTATATTTAATAGATTGCCATCTCCTATGTGGGAAGATAAAGTGGGAATAAAATATATGTCCACATTCACGCCCGGGCCAGAAGATTCGCTTTTCATTTGATTTGAACAAACAACTAGAAAATATTCCCCAGGATTTAACCAAAATACTATATAGTTGATTTAATTCAGTCGATTAAAATGGGAAAAATGACATAATTGCTCCATAATTAGCCACAATACATGCTTGAATGCAAATGTCATGTTGAGAAAGTAGTTACTCCGTTTGCAAAAAAAGAATTTATTTTTAATTATCATGGATACATAATAGTTGTATATCTTTATAGGGTACGTGTGATATTTTGTTACAGGCATATGGTGTGAATTAATCAAATCAGGTTAATTGGCATTTAACATTTCTTTGTGTTAGGAACATTCCAGTTCCACTCTTTTAATTATTTTAAAGTATTCTCTTATTGTTGATTATATTCACTTTGTTGTGCTATCAAATATTGTTCATTCTATCTAACTATATTTTTGTACCCATTAGCCATCCCCACTTTATCTCCCCACCCCCACTACCCTTCCCAGCCTCCGGTAACCATCATTCTATTCTCTGTCTCCATGAGATCAATTATTTTTGAGATTTAGCTCCCACATATGAGTGAGAACACGTGAAATTTGTCTTTCTGTGCTTGGCTTATTTCACTTAACATAATATTCTTCGATTCCACCTATGTTGTTTCATATGGCAGGATTTCATTCTTTTTTGTGACTATGTAACATTCCCTTGTGTACATGTACCACAATTTCTTTATCTGTTCATCCAATGATGGACACTTAGGTTGATTCCAAATCTTGGCTATTATGGATAGTGCTGCAATAAACAGGGGGAGTGCAGATAGATTTTTGAGATACTGAATTCCCCTCCCTTGGATATATACCCAGCAGTGGGATTGCTGGGTCATGTTGTAGTTCTATTTTCAGTTTTATGAGGAACCTCCATACTGTTTTCCATAGTGGGTGCACTAATTTACATTCCCACCATCAGTGTACAAGGGTTCCCATTTTTCCACATCCTCGCCAGCATTCATTATTGCCTGTCTTTTTGATGAAAGCCATTTTAAGTGGGGTGAGATGATATCTCATTGTAGTTTTAGTTATTCAATTTAACCCTAGGCTAAGGCTTGCTTGCTTTTAGAATATTGCAAGTATGATAAGGAGTTTAATTTTCTTCTTTCTAGTACCAGTTTCACTAATATCCATATAATTTTTAATCATATAATTTTATATTTTAGGCTTTCTATTTCTCATTATTCAAAAGTATAATCTTCTACTATGTTCTAGCACACAGTCTATGAACAAAATAATGTCTTTTTCCATGGTGATGAAAAGAACTTTCACTCTGTTTCACAAAAAGAGCATGCCTACTTTGCAAAACCAAGCTTTTTGTACATATTAAACCTATTCACAATTTCTACATAGCAAGCTATAAGCTGGTACAATCCTTCTAAATGTGGGAGTTACTTAACAAAAATGTTTCCTTATTAGAAAAACCAAACTGCTTTCTCTTATTATTTGAAGTAATGACTCCAGTACATTGCTTTGGATCAGCAAATAGACTTTAGTTAACGCCGATACACATGGCGAACTACAAAATCTAACCTCTTCCTATCTCGGTGCTGAGTCTGGGACTCTGCATTGTAATAGCAAATTGCAAGAAACACGGGAAGTCGAGTTTGTCCTGTCACAGCCAGAGCACACATGGAGCAACTCTACTCCAGCTGGGTAGAATAGAGCTGGTTGAGAGACAGCTGGGTAGAGTCTGGTTGAGAGACAGAGCAAGAACATCCTGGGTTCTCACCAAAACTCCGGACTGTGGTGTATTGCAGTGGGGAGTCAAGAGACACCCTGTCCACCACTTGCAAAAGCCCCCATCACCTGATAACCAACCCCTCCCTCCTTTCATTCCCAAAGCTCCCCCAATGGGCTTTCTGCTATTTATAATCAAGATGACAAATAACAACACTAAACATTTTTTTGAAATCCAAAGAGATAAAAGGAGGGCATCAGTTTAATAATTATTAAGAGATGACCTGGGGGTTGAGGGGTAGTGATTGTGAAAGTAATAAAGTCATGAGAGGATTTCCCTTGAAGTATTTCCGTGCTAGTCTATCACATTGCCATCCATTCTTTGTCATCGCCCTGGAAGGGTGTATATCATTCCAAATATGAGGCCATCACAAAAATATTTTTGAAATAGTCATCTGAAATCGCCTTCAGCTTCGACAATGCCTTTTCTCCATATTATGGGAAAGGTGACCGTGCAACTCTTATCCTAGTCCTCACAGCAATCCCGGGATACGGGTATGTTTTCTCTTCTTTTACAGATAAAGGGAATGTGACTTGGAGAATTAATTTGCTGCAAATCACACAGCTAATCAGGGGCAAAAAAAAGAAGGCATGGACTCAATTCTGGTGTTTAAGCAGAGCATTTTCCTCTATGATACATTGCCCTTGTTTCTGTCTGTTGGCTAGACAGAAATATCAATCTCATTCCATTTAAAGATTATCAAAGTGTTTAATGAGCAATTTTATCGTTTTGGGGAGGAAGTGTTAAGAAAAACTTTATCTAACTGACTTCTTTTTTTTTTTTTTTTTTGAGACAGAGTCTCACTCTGTTGCCCTGGCTAGAGTGCCATGGCGTCAGCCTAGCTCACAGCAACCTCCAACTCCTGGCTCAAGTGATCCTCCTGCCTCAGCCTCCCGAGTAGCCAGGACTACAGGTATGCACCGCCATGCCCGGCTAATTTTTTCTATATTTTTAGTTGTTCAGCTAATTTCTTTGTATTTTTAGTAGAGACGGGGTCTCACTCTTGCTCAGGCTGGTCTTGAACTCCTGAGCTCAAAACGAGCCTCAAGCCTCAGCCTCCCAGAGTGCTAGGATTACAGGCATGAGCCACTGAGCCCAGTCTGTTTAACTGACTTCTATTCATAGTTTTATATTGTGTAAAAATTAGCAGAAAACATAGAAACAGAATATTTTGCCTTAACATTGTCTTAAGGATCCTTAACTGGTAGCCTCAAAAAGAAGTTTGCATTGAGATATGGTTTTACTAAACATTTGGAAATATGCACATCTAAATACAGGAATGAGAACTTTATAGCAACAATAACTAGACTACACTTCTTAATATTAGCTATCACTTCCTAATATGTTCACAGTCACACTGTTCTAAATGTTAATATGGATTCTATCATTCAGTCCTTAAAATAATTGTATTAATATAAGGTAAGCGTGGTAACTTTTCCAAAGCTGTGCAGGTAACAAGAACCAAAGTTAGGACCAAAATCCAAGATTCTCTGGTGACCTCTATGCTTGTAATTTTTCTTTTTCCTTTTTCCCCCACGAATATGGAGACCATGATCTTCCTAACAAAAGGGTTACAATATATCATATTCATCATTATGTACACTCACAGACACATATACAAAGACAAAGGAGACTTGCTATTAACTTCGATTATATAATTAAAAGTCAAAAGCCAGTCATTACCATGTGACTTAATATAGAACCTGTGTTTTTTCCAAAATTAGGTCAATATGCCATCATTGAGCCAATGCTGTAAGAAAAATATAGACGCAATGGTGAAGCAATGCCACATGTTGGAAGTGTGTATGCTTATCATAGTGAATGCTTGAAATGGATGTAAGATCGGTGATCAAGTGCTAACAGTTACACTTCTTGATCTGTGCAACGTTTTCCTCTCGAGATGTATAGCACCCAAAGCAATACAGTGACTCAGAAATACTGTAAGTTTCTGGAAGCCACATCTGTGCAAAAAGTGAAACCAATTCAGTCAAACAACTGGTTAATATGTTGAGCAAACCCAGTGAAACCAATTATATTAATATGTTACCATGTAGAGCTTCCAAAAATATAGGCCATTACTGGCTCTTCAAGTTTGAATATGGGGATTTCACAGACAGAAGAAAAGATGAGAAGAGCCTCTGAGAACCTGTTCTACACCCTGCCCAGGGCCTGCAGAGCAGACAACCTCGTAAAGCAAAGATAGAAAGTGGCCACTCTTGGGATGGAGATGAGCAGTAGTCCTGTTGCCTCTAAATGAAGTCACAGGGCACTCCATTGCTCCCTGTGAGCAAAGCACAGGGACAAGGAGGAGTGGGTTGGCTTGAAGAATCACACACACAAATATATATATAACAGAAGGAACAAAAAACATTACAGGCATGAAGTTGTCATGGAATCCTGGATTTTGGTCCTAAAGGTAAAGACAGCAGAGAGCTTCATTTAAAAAAAAAATGGCCTTCGAGGCAGGCCTAATTTAGAAACAGCTCTTTTTTGAGTACAAAGATAAACATTTGCTTGGGAGTTGTCGCCTTCAAACTATTTCTGATGCCAATGCTGGGAGAAATACTGCCACCAAATAGAGCTTCCCCCTTGTACAGGACACATATGGTGCCTGAAACCTGCATGGCGTTGAGATGGGCCTGCCCTGCAAGGGCAATCTGTGGTCTCTCCAGGGAGACAAACAACATCTGCACATATTTTTGGATGATTATAAATCTCACTAACAAAATAACTTACTAATCAGACAAAGAGGAAAATATTTGCAGACTACTTATACTAAAAAACAAAACAAAAAAACAATAAAGATCTGATGTATATCAATGCTATCATCATGATTAACTAAACAGAGAATTCTTCTCTTACCCAAAAAACGTACTTTTTAATTCTTAAATTGGTAGTGTAAATTGGTAGTGTAAGTGCTTCTGAAGGGTTTCATTGTTTTGACTGTTGAGTTGGTTGACATTTGTACGGCTTACTGGTGTCTTGGTCTCTCTGTTTGTGCTTAGTCAGTCTAACAGCAAACAAAAAACAAAAAGTCTTTGCTAATGGAAAGGAGTTTTATCCTAGATTGGTATTCAAATCACCTGACCATGAGCTTTCGGAGACGTAATATATGATGTAGTGTGACCATTTTATTCTTGAAACTAGGAAAAAAGGTGCACACCGTCCCACTGAAGCCTGCAGGGATGATGATGTATCAGCTCTGTTTTTTGCAGTTGACATGAAATGTTTCCTCGTGGCATCACCTTAATTTGAGTTTTCAGCGGGATGATGACAGTTACACTGTCTTTGCCATGAAGAAAAGCAGATCACTGGAACATCCTGTGAAAACGTTTGTATGAAGGCTCTGGCTTTCTTGCTCGCACCCCCTCTTTTACTGCCAGTGACCACCCATGCTCGAGCTGTGTTTTGGCTACTCTCCCACTGATGAGTTTTCCAAACCCTGTCCGTGGCTGCCAGTTAAATGTTCTGCCACCAGCGTACAGAAAGGAAATGCAAGCTGGATTATCTTTTCTTTTTTCTTTCTTTCTTTCTTTTAAACTTACATGTTTATCCTTTTCACCTTGATTCCTGGAAGAGTCAAACATCTGAGAGTCAGGCCAGAGCTGAAGAAAATGGTTGTCCCAGCTGAAAACAGGAAAGATCCCAATTTGCTTTGTAAAGCTCGTGCTGAAGATCAATGTTTCATATTGTCTTTGTGTGATGCAGTGCTTCCTAATAAAAACAAAAAGGGATATTTGACCGGAACTTTAAAGGTCCACGCGGCAGTGATGTTCAGCAGAGAGAGCGCTGCTCCTTTTGCGTGGGGCTGATGAAAGAAAGGATTCTGACACTGGATACCCACGCACAGCGGCGGAGCGGGGAGAAGAGAAGAAATAGAGGAATAACCAGGCGACGGCCCCAGCAAAGCAACACACCACAAGGCATCCAATTCCAGATTAGATCTCGCTTTTATGCCCCTCTCACAAAAAAGATGCTTTAAATTATTTAATGGAGAAAGGTAGTACTTTGAACTGAAGGAAAATCAAAATGTTACAGCTCTGAGGGTTTTTTTTTTTTTGGTCTTATGGTATCTAGTGAATAAAACCAGCTTTAAAAAAAAAACAACAACAAAAACTAAAAAGCAAAGTTGTCTCATCTTTTATAAAAGGGAGTTCAAACATTTGGTACAGATGAAGGCTGGTCAAGCATTTAAACACAATTTCAGTGTCTGACAGTTCTAGAATAAAAGGCATTTGATTCAAAACAGTACTTCGTGTTGGTCAGTAATGCAGGCTTCCACTAAATAACCAGAATGCACAAATTGAAATAAAGTGCAATTCTTTTTCCAGAGTTAATGAAAGGTTCCTGTTTGTGAATTCAGGGCTTTGAAGTCCGAACCTTCCAAACAGCACCAGGAATGTACTGGTGATTTATTACTATTTGGACAAGTGGCGAACAGAGCATTGCTCTATGGAAAGTTGACATTCCCTACCTGTCAAGGCAGCTTTCTTGAAACTGGGACATCGCTCCCTTTGCTGTAGCTCCTCTGAGGGCCTAGAGCTGTGCCCTGGTGGGGGGTGGGGGTGGAGGGAAGTGGGCGTCCACAGCGTTTGGCCTGGTGGCATCTCTCCTGGGCCAGTGCCTCCCATACTCTACCTTTCCTTGGGCCCCCGCCCCATCCCGTGGGGCTGCTAACCTCCTTGTCACCCTTCACACTCCCCCAGATGAAACTCACTTCCTCTGTCCCATCCTCCCGTCCTTTCTTTGTGGCACTTGGTTTATACTGTGAACTAATTCTAGGGCCAGTTTCGTCTGCATCGCTGCTGCATGGTAACTGGATCTGGAGAGGCTCTTGCAGACTCCTCTCAGATTCTCCCAGGTGGCCTGTTCTATACTCCCTCCCCGTCCTTGCTTACCCACACTACCCATCCTGCGAAAGACCGTGCCCCAGGACTGTCTGGACCGACAACCATTGGGAGACTGAGGGGCTTCCCTGAGACAGGTGGGATCTGAAATAAGAGCATCTCACATGCTCAGGTGCGGGCATTCACAGTCATTGCCAGGTAGGATCCCAGGCAGAGACACAGGATGGGGGCGAGACTGTGTTTTGATACTATTCACATTGGAGTGTCTGCCCGCCCGTATCTTACTCCAGTGCAGTCATAAATCAAATTGATCACAAGACATTCCCAAAGCTGATGTGCGTTACTGGGATGTTTTCTTTTCTTATTTTGATATTTGCTTGGACACAACATGATTCTAAAGACCTGTAATATAAAGCAGAACCCATAAGCCATCGAATGATTACCTTATCTAAAAGTTGACTTTGCTATTTTTCGAGTCTCTGGTTTCATACATCCTCATGAGATCTCAACCAGCGGGCATCTGTGACACGCTCCCACACGCATGCGTTTGCGAGGTGGTTATCTGGATGCAAAAAAAGGCCAAGACAAGAACAGCATCAAGGGCTTCATGGGCCAGTTGGAGATGAAAGAAGAAGCCTTAAAGGAATCCCTGGGTGAGGTTCTCACAGGGAACAGAGCACTAGAGAGGGTTTCAGAGTGGACACCCCTGAGGGAGGACCGCTGGCTCTTGACCCTCGCTATTCACTTACTGACAACATGGCCTCAACACATGGACACGTTTCAGAACCGCCAACTTTCTGCTTACACATCTGAGAGGTGAAGATCCTGTGGCAGCTGCCTCAGAGATCACTGTGAGCACGAGAGGCTGAGACTGTGCTGCGCTTGGCACTTTGGAACGCGCGCTGATGGATACACGCACTGACTGTGACCAGAATGTCCTGCAGTCGTGGAGAAAAGCTACACCCATGGGAAAGGCAGGATTTCAGCTAGACATGACACAGTGGGTAGGATTTGGATCAGAGGGCAAGGACTACCCATTTCAGGAAGTGGCAGGGAAGAAAGAATGAGTAACGTGTCTTCCTCTCCCTTCACATTCTAAAATCATGTCTTGTTTTCCAGGTCTTACAGAAACACCTGGCTCATTTAAGAGAGAAAAAAATAAACATTCTTACATCACGTTTTTGGTGAAATGTTTAAAATCGAAACACCATGCACTGCTTTGCTGCGTACAAAAAACCTAAAGAAGATGGAGGGACAGAAAAATGTTTGTTTGTTTAATTTGAATGGAGGATGGAAGAAACAGTGATCTTCAGACTCCTGTCACTTAGCTAAAATTCATTGCCCAGTAACACCCTCTGCAGGGCTGTCCTGCCCTTCCCTCCTTCCATTCCTGCCCTAACTCGCTCTTCCCCAGGACAGAAGGAGGCCCAAGGCAGTGCTGAAGGAAAACTGCACTTTTGTGTTTCTAGATGCATTCCTAACTGAAAACATTCGGACCCTCAGAACTGAAATTTGGGTGAGGATTCCAAACTCCAAGATGTGTTCTGAAGACTCAAGTTCATTGGTGACTTATAAATGTGTTGATCATAACTCTCTTCATAGAATGACATCAGGACATTTGAATGTGAAACTGAAGAATTTACTCACCCACCTTTATGCTTCCATGAGGCCACACAGCCAGAAAGACAGGGGCTTTACTTTCTCCAGAGCATTGGGGTGTTCCCTTTCCTTCACATTAAACAAGTAGAAAAATGGTTGAAGATTCCTTGAGATGTTGGTTAAGAAAGAGTAGAGCAAGCATTTGGAAATATGGGAGAGGCAGAATGCATCTACAGCACTGTAGTAGACTCCTGTTCCTCAGAAAATGTTTTATCTGGCTTCACTTTGGATGCGAAAGATGAATGCCTTCGAAAACTCTCATTGCTGTACAAATGACATGTGCTAATGCCTCAAATTCACTGTTTACCCAGCTGTTTCCACACAAGGTACCTGGAACATGGGCCAGAATTTTTTTCTGTTTATGAATCTACACTCTCACTTTTATTGCTATTTCTGTAAATTATGTTAAGAGACAAAAGAGGTGTGGAGGTTTTGAGGAGGTGCCCCAAGATGCTCTCATATTTCTGCAGTCACTAAAGCCCAGCTGGATTGCACGGTGGAAATTAACCGTGGGGTGACACATTCGTGATGAGAGCAGCCATCATCAGGGACACTCCCACCCACAGTTTTTCTCCCAAGATTCTGTTACTCTTCAGTAGGACAAAGATTACCCAGGGGATGTCATTGGAAAGTCTGATATAGCCAGGAACCACAGCTTCTCTGCAGAAAACCCTGCAGCTGTCCTTGTCAGGAGACATGTTGAATTTCAGAAGCTGAGAAAAATGGAAATATTAGGTTGGCAGTTAGAACAAAATTAAGAAAAGATTAATATTGCTGGTAACTGAAGCCATAACCATGCATGAGGTCATGCAGAGAGAAAGCACAGAAACAGAGAAGGCCCAGGGCGAGCTGCAGGGCTCTCCAACGTTGAGAGAGCAAGAAGGTGGTTTATCCAGGTATGAAATATAGCAATTCAGAAATCTCTGATGTGTTAGATCAATATCTGACCATGTCCATTACACCAGGTCTGTAATGGATCAGTAGAATGAGACCTTCAGAAAGACTCCAGTGAGTCTGGCATCGAATACTAAGTGGGTGTGGGGGAGGCGTGGAGGTGGAGTGGGGAGGAAAATGTGAACTTGGGATGCCAAGTGCCCTTCCTAGGTGTTGAGGTTGGTAACGTTCTGCTGTCCAAGGTAAAGTCTGTGCAACGCATGCCTGGTCACCTCCAAAGACAAATCTAGAGCCTCGAGCCACGCTTCACTTCTAGAAGCAGCACACATTTCTAATTATCTTTACAACCTCTCGAGAAAAGGTGTTTGGAAGCTTTAGAGGTCAACAGCAGGAGGGTTGTGCATTCCTGAAAGCTGAGCATATGCCATTCTCAGCCTGAGCGAGTCTGTTGCGAAGAGCAGTGCCATGGCGATTTCCCATTCTGAAACTGTGCTTGTCTGTTAAATGCCAGATGCCAATGTGTCACCATGGCTTTTTATTCTAGAACCATGAGCTCCCAAAAGGAGCTTGCACAGAGCGGCCAAGAAACTACTATTATTATTCATAGTTCATGTGGTTCCAAAGCTATCTTTGCCTCCATTTATTCACAATTTGAGTCTGATCTTCTCAGAGTCACTGGCTTCCCAATATTGCTGTAGATAATTCAGTGTTGGTCTCTTGTGGTTAAAGCGTATGACTTATGCCAATCTACAGGCCTGGAGAGTGACTCTGAAGCTGAGGCTCACAATCATCTCATCTGCAGATTCTATATCATACTCCACTATTACCATTAGAGACTTTCATGTTGATACAAATCCTTTATCTACTCTTTATGATGATTAAATTGCAAAATAACCCATGCATCATTCCATGCTGTCCTCTATCTTATCTCAATAAAGAAGGGGTAGCTAATGGAGGAATTGCTGGACGTCTTCAAGTCATCCCTCAACATGAATCACCTCCTAGTAAAAGATGAGACAATTGCATTTGTATTTCCAAAGCCAGCTGCTGTGTTTTCTAAGTCATATCTCAAATATATATATGTATATGGGTAAGGTCTTTGTCAGTGGCACCTAAGGCTGGCTGCATATTAGAATCATGTGGGGAAACTGATTTAAAATTACAGAGTCCTTGGGCCAGGCGCGGTGGCTCACGCCTGTAATCCTAGCACTCTGGGAGGCCGAGGAGGGCGGATTGTTTGAGCTCAGGAGTTCGAGACCAGCCTGAGCAAGAGCGAGACCCTGTCTCTACTAAAAATAGAAAGAAATTAATCGGACAGCTAAAAATATATAGAAAAAAAAAAAATTAGCCGGGCATGGTGGCACATGCCTGTAGTCCCAGCTACTCAGGAGGCTGAGGCAGGAGGATCGCTTGAGCCCAGGAGTGTGAGGTTGCTGTGAGCTAGGCTGATGCCACGGCACTCTAGCCCAGGCAAAAGAGTGAGACTTTGTCTCAAAAAAAAAAAAAATTACAGAGACCTTGGGGTTCCCAGACATTCCAAACATCCAACCTAGAGCCCAGGAGTCTGTATTTTTCACCAGCGTTGCTTGTGCCTTGCTATGGAATATACATTGAATATATAGTATTTTCTAATGTATAGAGCCAGGCTAAAGGAAGGTCTGTGATATGATAACTCTATAAATGACACAGAGGTCCATTGCCTGGTTAGAGGTGAAACTGTTTTTGCACTTATAACTATCCTGCACAGTGTCACTGGTTACATAGAGCTCGCCCAATTTGATCACTACTGCAATTGCTTTGGTCGATATATGGACATAAAAGGGCCTTATTAGAGGTTTTTTCATTATGCCCCGCAACTTACAAATAAATGCTGATCAGAGAAGCTAGAGCAGTTGCCTATCAGACCCTGCAGACAACCCTCAGCGTGGGTCATCAACAGCCGCTGCGAGGTTACTCCTTTCTCGGCTTGGCACTTAGGACTCAACAGCAGGAGTCCATCCTCTGGTCAGTTAATGATGAGATGTCCCAAGGCTTGCTGCGGCCCCCTCTTCATGCTTGAGTGAGGCTCAGAGGGTGTTCCCGGTGTCGCCCATGCTTACACCTACTCCTCTGTCTTACACAGGATGGCGTTTTCTATGGGATCTTTGCCTGTCAGAGGTGCTCCAGGAGAGACGGGCTGGCATAAGTCACCTCATCAGCCCATGAGATATGTGTTCTTCCCAGGTTGTCTTTGACATCAACAAAACCATCAGAAGCATCTTCCTCACAATGAGACTTCTCAGAGTGTGGCCATGGACTCCCTGTATCAGCGTCCCCTGGGTGGTAGCTAAAAAACCTCTCGATGTTTGGATCCCTCCCTGGGCCCACTGAGTCAGAGATCCTGCTGGTCTCTGGAATCTGTGTTCTTAGTTTCTCTGGGTAAGTCAAATATACGATGATTTTTTTGAAACTAGGCTCCTAATTACAGAGTCTCAGAGTGAAGGAAGCAGTTACTTGCCACCTTTTGCCATGCCCAGCTCATGAATGACACCAGGAAGGCCTTGGAAGGAAGAGCTCCAAGCTACTGCCCGGCTGGCGGCTTAACAGTAGCATTGCCAAGTCCTCCACCCGCCACACCCTTGGGCTCACTCATCTCAGCAAATGAGCTTCTACCTCTTGTAAGTCTCAACTCTTTCCGCCCATCCCGGCCTGCACCCAAAATCCAGCAGAGAATTCTGCCTGCTTGCCTGAGTCCCATCATTTTGCCACCTCTACTGCCTCCATAGCTACTGCCTGGGCCTCCAGTTTTTCATCCCTGCCCTCTCACCCTCTGCTGACCTCCGTGAGGCAGCCAAAGTCTCCTCTGAAAACATGAGGCAGGATGTGTGACATCACAGCCCAAGCTTCTCAATGATTTCCAACCTCACTCAATAATAGAATTGAAGGTCCTTACTGTGGCCTCCAATCCCCTAAATCCTCTGGGCCACACCTCAGACCTCATCTCCTTTGGCTTCCCCAAGCCCCTGCCCTCCAGCCGTTCCTGGATGACATCAGCCACATTCACCCCAGGGCCTTTGCACTTGCTGCTTCCTCTGTCTGGAATGATTCATGCCAATCTCTGTGCAGATGGCATTGCCTTGCTTCTTCCCTGATGACTGGCTCAGAGAGTTGCTCACCCCTCCTGCTCCCTTCCTTTTCTTTCATTCACAGCACTTTTTATTTCCTGATGTGTACATTTTATTTATTGTTCTTTTCCTCTTAGTAGAATATAAAATCCTAGAGAACAGAGAGTTTTGCTATTTCTGTCTGTCTTAGCTTGGGCTGCCATAACAGAATACCACAAACTGGGTGGTTTAAACGACAGACACTTATTTCTCATAGCTCTGGAGGCTGGAAATTGAGATCTGGGCCTCATGGTTGGGTTCTGTCAGGAGCCCTCTTCTGGGCTGCAAACTGTCAATTTCTCATTGTACCTTCACATGGCAGAAAGAAAGTTAGCTACATAGCTCTCTGGCCTCTTCTTTGTCTTCTTCTTTTTTACAATAAATTTTATTGGCCGGTCTGGAGTCCTTGCATGCCTACTGTCTCACAGCTGCTTTCTCAGCCTGGCCCAGCATCACCATGGTGGACGCCTTCCTGGGCAGCTGGAAACCAGTGGACAGCAAGAATTTCGATGACTACCTGAAGTCAATCAGGGTGGTTTTGCTACCAGGCAGGTGGCCAACATGACCAAGCCTACCACAATCATCGAAAAGAGTGGGGACACTAGCATCCTAAAGACACAGGGCACCTTCAAGAACACAGAGATCAGCTTTAAGCTAGGGGTGGAGCTTGATGAGACAACAGCAGATGACAGGAAGGTCAAGTCCACTGTGATGCTGGATGGAGGCAAACTTGTTCACCTGCAGAAGTGGGACGGGCAAGAGACTACACTTGTGCAGGAGCTAAGTGATGGGAACCTTATCCTGACACCCACGGCAGTGTAGTTTGCACCGGCACTTATGAGAAAGAGGCATGGCCGGCCTGTGCCTTCGCTGACTGCTCCTCTGCTGGTCGGCTGACCCTCAACTCAGAACCACATTCCCTCACTTTTTCCTCTGCATTTTGTTTGAATCTGCCTTGGTTGAGGGATTCTTCTGGGGTCAGGTGTCACCAGCCTGGATCCAGTTCCTGTTGTCATTGTGTGTGTGGTTTTTATTTTAAATTGTATTCAAAGGGTTCTCTGAGGTCAATAAAGCAGAGCCCAGGGCACCCAGTTGCCTTTTTGCCTTTAGTGACATAAAAAAAAAATTATTGTGTGTATTTGAGGTTTACGACATGATGTTATGGGATACACAGACAGCAAAATGGTGACAATAGTGAAGCAGTCTAATGTATCCATCATCTCACATAGTTACTTTTCTTGTGACAAGAGCAGCTAAAATCTACTTATTTTACAAAAATCCCTAATACGATTTTATTAACTTTGGTCCTCAGGTTGTCCATCAGATCTCTAGGCGTGTTCATCTCACATACCTGCTGTTTTGTCTCCTTTGATCTACATCTTCCCGTTTCCTCTCCCTCCACCACCACCACTGATGGCACCCACTGTTTCCTTCTCTATCTCTGTGTATTTGAGCCCTTTAAAAAATATTCCACATATAGCTGAGATCAGACAATACGTTTCTTTCTGTGTCTGGTTTATTTCACGTAGTATAATGTCCTCCAGCTCCATCCATGTAGTGGCAAATGGCAGGATCTCCTTTTTTAAGGCTGAATAATATTCCACCGTGTGTGTGTGTGTGTGTGTATGTGTGTGTGTGTACACACACATACATATCGCATTTTCTTTATCCATTCCTCTGTCAATGGGCATTTAGGTTATTTAGGTTGTTTCCATATTTTGGCTGTTGTAAATCATGCTGCAATAAACATAGGAGTGTAGATATCTTTATGAGATGGTGATTTCGTCTCCCTTAGGTATAAATCCAGAAGAGGGGTTGCTGGGTCATATGGTAATCCTATTTTTAATTTCTTTGGGAACCTCCATACTATTTTCCATAACAACTGCACCAGTATACCTTCCTACCAACAAGGTACTAGGGTTCCCTTTTTCCACACCCCGGTCAAAATTTGTTATACCTTATCTTTTTGACAATAGCCATCCTTACAGGTGTGAGGTGGTAGTTCATAGTGGTTTTAATTTGCGTTTCCCTCAAGATTAGTGATGTCAAACATGTTTTCATATATCTGTTGGCCATTTTTATGTCCTCTTTGGAAAAATGTCTATTTGGGTCCTTTGTCTGTTTTTAAATTGGGTTATTTTATCTGCAATTGAGTTGTGGGAGTTTTTTAAAAAAATTTGGATATTAGCCCCTTGTCCTAAATGTAGTTTACAACTATTTTTTCCAAGTCTGTAGATTGCCTTTTCATTTATTAATTGTTTCCTTTGCTGTGCAGAAGCTTTTAAGTTTGATATAGTTCCATTTATATGTTCTTTGTTTTGTAGCTTAAGCTTTTGGTGTGAGATGCAAAAATCCTTGCCAAGGCCAATGTCAAGGAGCTTTTCCCTTATGTTCTCTTCTAGGAGTTTCATAGTTAAGTCTTACATTTAGGTTTTTTATCCATTTTGAGTTGATTGTTGTGTATGCTGTAAGACAAGGGTCCAGTTTCTTGGTATCTTCTTACAAGGGCACTAATCTCATTCATGAGGGCTCCACCCTCATGGCCTAATCACCTTCCAAGGCCCCGCCTCCTAATACCTTCACTCTGGGAGTTAGGATTGTAACATACGAATTTGGGGAGGACACAAAATTAAGTTTAGTGTACTGTTCCTGCTAATTCAAATAGTGTCTGGCACATGGTAGGCCCTCAAGAACTATTCGTTGAGTGAATAAGTGAATAAATGAGTCCTTGGACACTGTGCTTTGAAAAATTGTTGAAATTGCTGGAGGACCTCATGAGATAGGCATTGAGTTTGATGTCTTTCCTGGGTCATCTCACTGAATTCTCAACCCAGTCCTGTGTGGCTTTATTGTCTTGATAGAAACAAGTAATTATGACTAATCGCTGCCTTTGATGCCTTTCCTTCCCTTTCACTTCACTGCTGCCCCTGCAACGGTGTGGAACTGCGATTTAGGGCCAGAGTAGCCCAGAACACATTTTGGCCAGAGGCCTGTTTGTCCTTGGACAGCCTCATCTCCACCAACACCCAGATGGCATCTTTCTCAGCTTACTCTGCTTGTCATCTCATTTCCACGACCCCCACTTTCTGCTTCCTGAGCTGCACTCCGCGGCTCTCAACATGTACCGTGAGCTCCGTGGTGAAGGGCACCTCGGATTCCATCGTCCCATGTGCAGGTGTTGCTGTCGCTGCTGCCTGCCCTGCAGCCATTCCTGGAAGTGGTTTCCGGGAACATTCAGGACCTGGCTTCAGCGCATGTCAGCCTACAGCGCCGCCACTCAGGGCTGTGGGCAGGAGAGTCCCGAGCTTTCCCAGAGGTTCGCTCCTGGGAACGTGTGCTAAATCCACTAATTTCAAGTAGGCTTGGGGTGACCTGAAACACATTTTCCCACTTCTAACTCAACTCAAGGCTCTTTCCCACACAGATTTCTCTCCACCCTTTTCCAACCTACTTTGGAAACCTTAAGTTGAGTGAATTTAAAATGAATTCAGTTAGGTAATTTGAAAGAAAAAAAAGCAGGGCTGGGAAGAGGCTGCCTAGAGTCCCATCTGCTCTGGTCTGTCTGCAAGAAGATAAGATCTGTTTCTTTTTCTCCTCTGTTTCCAGTGTGCACCCAAGTCTGACATCCCCAACATAAAATGTGCTCCATTCTGCCGGCAGGACCCAGAACCAAGGCAAACGAGAAACGCAATCATGGCCATGGTGCCTGAGGTCCTGTCTGTGATCTTCTCTGCAGTCTGTCTCTTCCCTCTGAGGCCCCAAGGTACCAGATGCCCCCATTAGCTCAGCAACGAGGGACTGAAAGGCATATCAAATTAAAGCGAGAGATAAAAGGCCCTTGCTCTGAAAACTGGAGTGGAAGGGGAGCTCAGGGAAGGAGCCAACCCCAACTCTCCCCTGGGGCCAGGTCTGCTGAGATGATGTGGCTGCCCACCTGCTCCCTTGTCCCCTCAGCAGAGAAGTTGTCCAGGTGGGCAGCCCAGTGTGGTGGCAGCAGGACAGCTGGAGCCGGATGCAGAGAGGAGCAGATGGATCTGGGACGAGCTGGTGGGGCTGGCAGGGCTGGTGATCCATGCAGTGACTGTGACTGTGTCTGTGATGGTTAGTGGTGGCGGTAATGGAAGTGCCACCACCATCATTTCAGTTTTGGTCTTCTGACTCACACTAGCATGGCAACGTTGAACTTCAGTTCGAGGGAGTGTTGTAAAGGTGCCCAACATAAAGACTCTCTGCCCTTTGAGAATGAGCACTGTGCTGGTTCTCCTGGTCTGGTTCTATCTAGACATTACCATCCACCCATCACTTAGCTATTGATGTGTGTGCCCCTGTGTACATGCATGTGTGTGAATGTGTGTGTCTATGTGCATGAGCATGTGTGTGAGTACACAGACACACATGGTCTACTGTGTATCACGCCATGTTGCTGGTATCAATCTCATTTCCTTTTCTCCACCACAAAGATTTCTTTTGTCTATAAATCCCCATAACAGAGATTATTTTTACTTTGTTTGGTGTTCAAATTGTTTTTGTTGTTTTAAATTTTTAATGATTTTGAGTTTTTTTATTTCTATTCTTATTTTTATTTTAATTTATACTCAGCATCCCAGCAGGCATGGCTCCAGGCGCTCTTGTGTTCCAATGTAGGCAGCTACAACACACAGGAGCAAGTATCCTGTGGCTTCTGTTGTGATGATACCCACTCATGGCTTGAGCTAGCCACAAGGGAAAGCACACTTTAGGGTTACTAGCTGTTTTGAAAGGCACAAAACGTCACATCTGACTCCCTCCATCATGCCATTCTCAGGGCTCAGGCTGGGACTTTATAGAAGGTAAGGAGGGACACAAACTTCCTTACTATTCCCCTTCAATAGTCATTCACTGAACACATATTCGCTGAGTGCCTACTACCTGTCTAGCACGGTGTTCAATGTCGGGAACCCAGCAGGGACAAAGGTGAGGGAGCCCTGCTCTTAGGGTGTCTGCTTGCTCCTTGCCTCCAGGGGCACTAAGAAAACCACTGCAGGATCCTGTAGTCACCACCGTCAAAAGCCAAATAAAATGGGAAAATCGATCAGAGAATACTGTTTTCATGATACCAAATATTTAAATATTTGGTAACATTTTAGTTAATTTTTATTGATTTTTTCATTTTCATTTCATTTCATTTTTATTTCAGTTTTCATTATTCAGTCTTTTATTCAACAATTTTTTTGCCGATTAAAATAATATAATTATTTATTTTTAAAATCAACAAAATATCATACTGGTGATTAAAAATAACCCAAACTTAGTAAAAGTACATTCTAATGAACATTCTCATTCTCTGCTGATGAGAATTTAAACTGATACAATCTTTCTATCCTTGAAACTTTAATGCTCATTGACACAATAAATTGTCCTTAAGTAGTCTATCCTAAACAAACAATCAGAGATTCAATCAAGGATTTATACAAAGGATGTTCATGACAACGATACTTAAAACCAAAAGAAATTTAAAGCAACCTCAATGTCCAATAATAGACATTAGTTAAATTAATTATGGTGCATGTCTATGAGAGAATATTATGCAATTATTAAAAATTGTGCTTACATAGTGTGATTTTTCAAAAACACTTTATCAGTAAAGTGTTTTTGCATAAAATTCAATATACATTCATTAGCAATAAGTCTTGCCAAGACAATTTTATTTCTTTTTTGAAGGGGTAACTAGACTAATATATAAGTGGAATCCATCACATCTAAAAGGGCAGATAAAACTCCTAATAAAGAGCTCCTAGTACACCTGGAGTGTCGTGGTTGCCAAGTGCCAGAAACATAGAGATGAATAAAATGTAGCACCTGCCTCCAAGAAGCTCATAAATCAAAGACAGAGGGGAACAAATGGAAAATCACAGCAATTCGATGTCATTCAACAAATGTTCATCGCACACTTACTATATGCTGAATCTGCAGCAGTGAACAAGTCATACATACCCACTATCCTTTGGAGTTTTCCAAAGCAATTGTTTAAAGTTGATATACCACACACACTAAATCAGGCAGACACAAAAGCAAATGTTGCCTATCGAGGATTTTCAGTCTAAATTCAATGATCTGAGTGGGGGTGAGGGATGCAGGTTCACGAATGAGTGACATGTGGCACCAGCCCTCAGAAAGGCTCATCCTGCGATGCCCAGGACCAGGGAGGCTAAAGCAGAGGAAAGAAGTCACAGGGTAGGGGGGATCCTGTTTTACGTCGGGGGTATCATCTTTTGAAGATCAAGGAGAAAGATCCAAGAGAAAAATGAAGATTGAAGAACACACACAAATAACAGATCCTGTTCCTAAAGAGGAAAGAAAGCTGAGCTCACAGGCAAAGGATTCACTTTGGCAAGGAAGGGCCCAACAACAATAGAAAGAATCTGAACTGGAAATAAGGGACATCAAGCAAGTTCATGATAAAAAAATAGCAAACTCCAAGCTTTTCAGAGATGATGAGCTCACCCTCTGTGAGAAAGGGCTTAGACATGGGGACATAAGGAGAGTGGCAATGGAATCCATGGCAAGCTTGCTAATGGATGGATCTCTCACAAATATTGGGCATTTACAGATTTTGTAGGTTCAAATGTGCATGCCTCTGTGAGGAGAGTCAATTGAGTTAGCTTTGGGACCAGGTCATGTGATGAAGGGACTTAAAGACATACCTAAAACAATCTAAAGAAACTCGTGCATATCTTAGACACATTCACTTCATTCATATTGTAGCCAACACCTACACATAACTTCAGAAGAGCTGGGAGAGCTTGGATGTTCCCTTACTTGCAAAGAATCAGAAGCTCAATGTAGTAGAGTGGGAAGATCACAGGGCTGGGGTCACCCAGACCGGGATGGAGTCCTGCTTGACCATTCAGCAACTGGGCGACCCTGGACAGAGAGCTCAGCCGCCTCCTCCGTGGGCACCATAGTTCCTACGTGGGCGGTTGTGGACAGGACTAAGTGGTGGTAAAGGTGAAGCAGTTAGCACACAACCACACAACAATCACTCACTACCAGGGGTGGGGAGACTGTGGCCTCAAGGCCACACGTGGCCCTCCAGACCCCCAAGTGCGGCCCCTTGGCCAAATCCAAACTTCAAAGAACAAATCCATTTATTAAAAGGATTTGTTCTGTAAAATTTGGATTCAGTCAAAAGGCCTCACTCAAGGATTCAGAAGGCCACGTGCGGCCCCAAGGCCTATTGGTTGGTCTAGTTATGTTTTTTCATATTTTGCTATAGGACAAAAGATGGACCACCAGGAGGTGGCTTAGGTTCAGATTTTCCCATCATTTACAGCGGACTTATGAAGATGATGCTTTTATTAATAGTCAGTGATATCATGTCTTCTGTAAAACCACTGCAAACCACTCTGTCTAGAACTCACACTTAATTAACAAGGTCTATCTATCTATCTGTGTGTGAGGTTTTTCTTAATGGTTACTTTCTTTGATTTGGTTACTATTATGTCCTATCTTCTCACTTTCACTTTAAAAAATATAACAATTCTCTCCAAATTCTCAATACTTATGTAAATAAGTTGTTAAAAACATAAATA
>NW_012149853.1:1899022-1933086 GCF_000956105.1 Propithecus coquereli | reverse complement strand
ATCACTTTGGGTAGTATAGACATCTTGACGATATTGATTCTGCCGACCCACGAGCATGGCATGGTTTTCCACCTGTTTACGTCCTCGGCTATTTCCTTCCTCAATGTTTCATAGTTCTCCCTGTAGAGATCTTTTACCTCCTTGGTTAAAGGACTGTTTTTTAATTTATATGAATGGAGCATTATTTTATTCATAATGTTTTACAACTTGCTTTTATTTCTCAACATTAGATTTTAGAAATTCATCTCTGCCAAAATAAGTAGATTTAGTGTACTTAACAACAGTGTAGTAGTTAAAATACATCCCCAATTTATTTATTCATTAGCAATGAGTAAACGTTTAGATTCCCTCAATTTTAAAGTATTAAAAATAAAAGCTTTCTTTTTTTTTTTAGGTACAAGATATATCCTTGTACCTTCCTTCTTGTACAAGGTAGGGATTTTCCTAGGGTTCATGCCTGGAGGAGAAACAGGTCTTAAGGTTTCTTTACTAGATAATAGCCAAACTGCCCTCTGAAGTGCTTATACCCTTTTATAACGTGACCATTAGCAGGGAAATTTCCTTTTTCACTGTATCTTAAGGAGCAAATCCTCAAAAGGAGACTGGGGCAGAACAGGAAACAAACAAAATTTAAAAAGAAGGTGCAGCTGGAGATTGTAAGCGGCAGCATCGTGGACGCCTTTCAGTTCCCCTGGAGTTCTGGCTTTGCCCTGTGAGCAATGGAAAGCCTTCAAAATCTCTAATATGAGCTTTGTTAACAGGTAAATATTCTCTTTGCTTCTTTCTTGAATCCTAAATGAGTTGTTTAGGCAAGAGCCCTAAAGACTGACGATAGCCTCAAATGTTTATTGATTCAGATCTTCGGAATCTAAGGAAGTCAGGTCTAAGAGCCAGATATTTGTGGGCTAATTCCTGCTGTTAGTTTCTTAGAGATAGCTTGTTGAGTTTTCTCTTCCCTCCAACATCTGTCAGTTGGAAATCTTACAAGAAATACTCCATGGCCAAGAACATGAACAAAAAGGACCATGTCCGACACTCTCTGGGCCCATGGAGAAGCCACCAAGGTAGACTAAAATTTTGTTCAGAATGATGGATGATTGTTTCACCAAGTTCTGATGCTGATGGGCTTTGCTAATCCAATATGATTCAGCAAATATTTTCTAGATCTCTCTTGTCATCATTTCTTCCTTATTATTCTAAAAGTCACCTACTGTTCTGGGTAAAGGCAGATTTAACCTTCTTCTGAGGCTACATCTCTGACCTTATCTTCTGGCAGCCACCTAGAAGGATGGCTATTTAACAGGACACCTGGGCTGGTTCACCTTCCTTGGATACTCATGTCCTGGAGTGCTCACCTATCCTAGGGACAGTTCTTTATTTCATTGGAAGATATGAACAAATGTGTACCTGAAAGAGCCAGTCCTTCAGGATGGATCCTGAGTGGCTAATTGGGCCTAAATTTAAAATAGTGGCCATTTGCTGACTAGAGAGATCATACACATACTCTGAGTTATCCCAAAACCCACATCTCTGTTCCACTTTGGGACTCCAGAGCTCCTCCAAATCAACCAATCAGAGCCCACCTGAATGAACCAATCAGAGCTCATCCACCTTGACCAACCAAAGCTCAGCTGTATCAACCAATGTGAACTAAGGAAGCTTGAATCCTTTATTTGCATAAACAGACCTGATTGGGAACCTGAGCAGGAACTTAATCTACAGAACTCAAACCTTCCATTTGTTCTCCAGAAAGCACCTTCATTTTACATAGAAGGCTGTGTTTCCTTGGCTTGCAAACTGTTCACTGCAATAATGTTTCTTTCCTCCAAATTCCTTTTCAGAGGACTTCTGTTCACAGAGGAATGCTAAGCACCATTCTCTCCCTGGGCAAACCCCCTTACTTTTCTCTTCCAGTCTCCCTAGGACATAGTCGCAAGCTGTGCCAGAGAGAGAAAAAACTAGACACTTGGGGTCACAATACATAGCAAGTTATTGCTCTAGCACCTCTGAGGAAGGTGTGTGCATACCCACAGAGCAGGGGTTCCTCCATTTACAAATTCTCTAGCTCTAGATTCTTTCATTTGCAAAAGAAAGAAAGATACTTTAAAACAGGAGAGAGGGAAAAAGAAGACAAAACCTTAACCAGGTGTGGGGTAGAGCAGTGGAGCTGGCCTTAGGGAAGACCAGGGACAGGAACTCTCTGCTTCTGTCTGTGTGCTTGCCTTGTTTTCCGCTGTCTGACCGTCTTAGTGCAGCTGGAGTAACGGCTTCTTCTGTATAGAGTCATGGGGTTCTGTACGTACTGGGACCAGAGGGATAGGACCTTTCACATTGATCCCAGTTGAAACAAGCCTCATGGAGAAGTCTGGTTGGTTCAGCCTGGGCCGGGTGTCCCCCAGGTCTAGGGCGTCAGAGAATCCTGACTGACACTCCTAACCTGAAGAAATGGTTAAACAGGAGGGATACACATTTCATCTGAAAGACAGGAAATGCTGTTCTAAACAGAAAAAAATCATTGTTGTCCACTTCTCATGGTGATATACTCTGATTCCACCAGAACATGCCTGAACTTCCTGGCCTCAGATACCTTTACCTTGACCAATGCTGCATAGAAAGGAATTTTCTTCTGTGACAGAATCCTTTTTGGTCTTCCAATTCTAGTGGCCACTTTACTTTTCATTTCAAATAACTGAACATGCTCTGAACTTTCTCTGGCCTAGGTGTCTCTTAAAGGCAAATGCTTGATCCAAACATTACCCAAAGAGTTAAGGTTCAGGGACTTTGCTGAGGCCACGGTGCCCTGTCTTCTCTTGTGCTCAATGACACCAATTTGCAAGTGCCTTGTAGTTATTTTGCCTGGGTGGGGGCCATGCTGGCTGACGCACATCCAAACAAGGTGAGGAAAAGATGCACTGACTGAATGAATTCTTTACAACATGGAGACTTTCCGTGCTACCTCTCACACATTGCCTGTTGTACCTCGGGCACAGCTGCACGTGCAGCAGCACTGAATAAGTACTAGGACCAGCAGCCTCTCTTGACTAGGGATGGTCTTGGGGCCTCTGTGGTTTCCTAAGGGTTAACCGGGGAGAGGCGTGTGGGATTCCAGGGCCTGCAGTTGATTTCCACGAGTCACTCCTTGCAGAACCAATGCCAGTACAACATCTGGTGTGCACCTGAATAAATCCCAGAAGTTTCCATTTCAATATTGTATAAATTCTGCACCTTGGCTCACGGCTATTAAACCCACTGTGGTGAGATCTCCAGCGAGCATGGCAGTATTTCCGTCACGAGGGAGGACCACTCCAAGGACAGCAGCGTGAAGACATCTCCACCCACCGCACACCCCAAAGCCTCTGGAGACAGCTGTCATCTAGGTTCCTTCTGCTGGTAATTCCATTTAGTTCACTCGGTTTTTTTTTTTTTTAAGCAAGCTGTGCATTCCAGCATGGGCACTTTCTTACTCTCTCCTGTGGTTCCTTCTTCACCTCTTCCAGACTCAGTTTCTCCTGAAAGGCACGGCCGTGTGTACCCTGTCTACCCCTCCCCAAGCATTCTGATCAGCCAAGACTTGTCCTTCAATATGGCTTAAATTAAAATCAGGTCCCTTGGAGGGGGCCACCAACTCACTGCCTTCCCTCTTTCTCCTTTGCTCCTTTGTGCTGCTGAACAGAATTCTTTGAGGAACTCTGGGCAGAGTTGCCCATCCACAGTCCTGGACTCTAGTTGCTTCCCCTGAGTGAGAGTTGCAGCTGGAGTCACAGTATATTGGAGGCAAATAGGTCCTGTAATGTTATCTGGCCCATTGCTCCATTGTGTAAATAAAAATAATGAGTCTGCAAGAGGATCCTGCTGCTCCCAGGCCAACCAAGCATCCTTAAGCCTCGTAGCCTTGCGTGCACTCTGTCTTCTCCTTGGTACATCCCTTAGCACTGCAGCCTCTGGTGAACTCCAGCTCACCATTCCACATGGAGCCGCAATGGCACCTCTGGGGAACTTTCTTTGCTCCCTTCCATGGAATTCATTATGTTCTCTTTGGGCTTCCCGGTGTCACACAGCACTTCTGTTACAGCCTCTCACAGTGTATCAGACATACAGATGCTATCTTAGTCTGACAGCAAACCCTGAGACAAGGATGCTAATGCCAGCACCTGACTTGGGAGCCAATACGGGGAACCACCCATGGGAGATGGGGTGGGGAGGAAAACCTATGAAGGGTGGGGCCTAGAGCAGGTTCTGCCTATGGACACTGGGGGCTCAATCCCTTGAGACCCTCTGACTAGCCTGAGAAGAACATGCCTCAGAGCAGTGCAGAACAAGAAAGCTGGCGCATTTGTCTACCGACTTTGGTGCCTCATAAACTGTCTGGCACTGCCAGCCCCCTCAAACTCAGGACAAAGTGCCCTCCTCAGGCAGAGACATCCTGCAACTGTGTGCAGGGGACTTTCAGTGTGGTCCAAGGGACCAACAATGTCTTCTCCACATGCTAACTTTCTTGTGTCCCCCAGAGAAGAAGAATCTGGAATGTTTATCTCAGGGTGCCCAAGATATGGTCTATAGCAGGCAAACTCATTATTTTCACTGAGCTTAAAAATGAATTAAACCAATTAATAAGCTCACACAACTAAGGGACAGATGTAAAGTTTGAAGTTGGGCTCTTGATTCAATGTTTTTCCAAAGTGCTGTATTCCTCAGAATTTTCAGCCGGCTCACCCCTCTGCTAGCATCAGGGGAGTTTATGTATGTCCCTTGAGTCTTGGGGGACTTAGTCCAAAGCAGGCTGTCATCAGCAAGGTGGTTTTTTAAAAGTTTATTTCTTAAATCTCTATGAATTGTATTCTATTCCATAATGTATCTACGTTTCTTTTAGTATTTTTAAAACATTTAAATTACCAGTGAAAATTATTAACTATTGTTTGTACCTTTTTTTATGAGAAATTGACCTTCTAAGTTCATTTCCTGTGGCTTCCTGTATCTCCCAGAACATACCATCCCCAGGCGGAGAATCCCAGTCCCTATTTCCATGTGGGAACTACACATCGCAGAGATGGAGGTCTATTAGCTCTGCCACCTGGGACGTTAGGGGTCTCCTGCCTTAGCCTTGGGACCCGTGTTGCCTGAGTCACTGAGCTGCGACCCCATAAATACAGAATGACTGCTCACGCAGGTGAGAATCCTGGTAACATCAGAGTGGAGAAAGGGAGGCACAAGACCTGCAGTGTGTCTTCTCAAGGGGCTGGTTCGTGTTTGCTTGTCCCCCATGTCCCCTTCCACACTCAGAGATCGCTCCTGACTGTCTGCCCTGGCCCACCTCACCCTCCACACTCACCATGCAGAATGCTCGTACACCACAGCAGTGGCCAGCCATACAGATTCTCCTGAAGATTTTGTTAGAGGTGAAGGCACTAAAATTGGTGGATGTCCCCATGAAATAGCCTTTCTTGGGCCTCCTCAACCCAGTGTCAAGCCTTCCTACTTGAAGATTAAATAAGATAATACATATATATATGTATTTATATATTTATACGCATATATATATATATACATTCACATATGTGTGTGTGCGTGTGTGTGCATGTGTATGTGTACACCTGGATCCAGATGAAAATAACCCAGGACCCCAGGTGATCCACTCTCTACGTGAGGTGAACTCAAAGAACCTCAGCCTAGTCAGTGCGTAGTGACTAAAAAGGAATTCCAATTGTTGTTGCTGTCTACCATTTTACCATTTAAGGGGATTAAATTTATTACCTATACTCACATTTCTCAAAATGTTTAGAAATTCCCTCAAAGTTCTCTGGGGCATCTCCCACCAGACCTCCACCCAACCTTTGCTCTGCGCTCTTCTCCTCCCACCTGCCCCCACCCTCTCTGCTGCCTAGTCCAGACAGGCGCTTAGGAGGTTGTGTGTATTTGTTGAATGAACAGAGCCTCAGGGTATCTGTCTTACTGCCTCATCTTGACATGAAGAGAAACTTACATCCTTTTACTATATAAATGTCAGAGATCGTCATTATTATTGCCAATATAGCAGGAGGCAAACTGCATAATTAGTAAGAGTTTCATCAAGAACAGCATCTTTCCAGAGGGAAATCGAGTGCAATGAGGCCCCAGTGCACATTCTGAGGGGTGCTGGAATCCCCCCAGGAGTGGGGGAGGAAAGCAGTCGTGGCCCTCAGTGCTGTGACTGCAAGAGGAGGTGTGGACACCTTGCGTTTTGGCTTCATCATCTCCAGACAGTTAGTGGTATTTGTCCTTAGGAGATGAGCTTTCTTTAATGCTGCTCAAGGGAGCCCAACAGCCCTGCAGTTCTCTTTAGTGGGAACAGAAAAAAATAAAAGTCAATTGGAGGAAGTGTGTCCAACCTCAGCCACGTGAATGAAGCTCCCATCCCCAGGGTGGTGGGAGTGCAGGACAGTGACCGTGCTGCTTCATGCTGGGCCTGGCCACCCTTCAAGACAGCAGGAGTTAGACTTTGGAGAAAATGAAGAGAGTACTTCCTGGGAAAAGGTTCGAGTTTGCTGGGGCAGAGGGCAGACTTTCCTGGAGAGATTTCAGTAGTGAGGGGTAAAACCCCCTTTCCCCATGTGTGTGCTGAAGCACCCGGGGAGATGGAAGCACATATACACAGAGCACCCTGGTGCAGATGCCATGGGGGTGGCCCGGATCTCCAAGGTGCCTTCTGTCAGCTGCTCTGGCAGCAGCTATGAAGCTTCTCAATGGCAACTTCTCCAGAGGCCTCTAAGCTGCGCCTCACTCCCCAGGAGCACCTGGGGGCCAATGGCAGACAGACGCTGTATACGAAAGCCCAGCCCCTTGCCTAAGACAGCACCGACTGTCCCGTGCAGCTTGTGCCCCTCCCCCAGGATGGGGCTCAGGCTGGATTTCACCAGCAACCACACCCTTGCTCAGTTTCCCCTTCCCCATCTTCTCCACCCACCTTCCAGAGCGTCTCCTGAGAGAATTGCTCAATCAGTTACTTGCACAACAATCTCCACCTCAGATTTTCCTTCCGGTGAGCTCAACTTAAGACAACCCCCTTGTGAGGAAGAACCGGCTCTCTCTTTGAGATGCAAAGATGGGCCATGCCATCTTTCTGACATAGAGAGTGCTTTCTGGAATTACTCTACATCTGTTGAAGGTCCTCATGGTCTGGAGATGCCAATCTGAAGAGATGAGGAGGCACAGTCAGAAACGGGATCTGTGCTCTCCTGGTTGAAATCAGTTCTTCATCTCTCAGACAGCCAGTGGGTCCGCAAATTGAGCAAACTAATTTTTTGTTCTTGGTGATAGCACCATTCCTGTAACGTTAGCTTTGCTGCCTGCTCTGGTGGGTGTGTGACAGCAGAATGCTGGCTCGGTGGCACATACTATCTGTCAGCTGGCTCTGGTCACAGAATACTTACTGACGTGAACCTTTCTCCCATGCTCAATGGAGGCGATGCTTCTGCTTTCACTCCGATGTTTTAAAGATGAAGCAATGACCCCAATTAGCTTTGCTTTCTTTATATGATTCTAAAAATAACAACTATCTTCTTTTATGTTTTATTCAAAACTGGCCCATGAATTCTCAAGGATGCATCTCCTTTAATGTGTTTTCATTCAAGAGCCCCAAAAGCAACAGCAGAAAAGATAAGCATTTTGACATGTGTTATTTTTAAATTCTTAAGATCTAAAAAGTTAAAAGCAAAATATGCTCAAGAACAAATGAAAACATGTGAAGTCAAAATGTGCCTTCTGGCCCTTGCATCTGTGCTGAGGCAGATCCTGCTTCCTGGAAGCCCGTCCACCCTGTCACCAAAGCATCCTCCAGGCTGAGACTCTCAAGAAATACTATCTGGTCACTCCAATCCCAAACATTCCCTCCTTGACTGATCACCCATTAATCATATTGCACACTTGTATCTGATGATATCACATCAGGAACAGGGCTGAGATTGCTGGAACAGCTTCGTAAAGCTTGGCTCACACCCCCTCCCCAGGATTTACTGTGATACTGAAGGACTTACCTGAATTACCTGAGCCACAGCTACTTCTGCAGCCGTGTGCCCCTTATACTTTTACAAGGCCGTGTACAAAGATTAAGTGATGCATGGACCCTCAGGAACCCAACAGAGTAGACCCTCAACACATATTTGCCCTCCCCTCTTCCTGGCCTTCCTCATGTTACTCATCTTTACATGGAGAATATGTACGTCGTGGTTCTCAACTACATTGAAGGCTACTTATGAGGATGGGGTCAGAGTGCACGTGGTGTATTGGAGAGGTGGTCCCAGCAAGTCCCAGGAAGTGAGAGAAAGAAGGCAAGGAGGTTGCAGAGAGGTAGCGAGCGAGCTGCTACTGTGGGTAACCAGAGCTTAGTGCTGCGGAGAAACCGTGAACAATGACAGAAAGCTTGTGCCTCAGGGTTATCCAGCCTGAGGGCCCTGGGGGCTGGGGACTATTTAGTGCACCAGCCCCCATCAGTCACTGGCTAGGGGCTGTCCTAGGACACATCCAGCCTGCTCTGTTCTCCAACAGAGTTATCTCCCAAGGCTCCAGGCGAAGCCCCGAGAGATGCATGCATGCAGCTACTGGCTACTTGACACTCTGCCTCGAGGTGGACAGCATTTGCTCCACATGCCTTCAGTGAAGAAAAGAGTCCACCCGTGGTTATGACTGGCTCTAAAACAAAAAGTTTGAGTGTAAATATTAACCTTTGTGCAATGCGTGGTGTTAGTTGTAGACTGCTTTTGCTGACAAGAAGGGGAAAAATCTCACTCCCACATTAAAGATTTTATTTAAATCTGGCTGGGAAACTTCTTTAAAAGCCCAGCTAGCTTGAGGACATAGCGTATGGAAGCATGAAAGTGCACATGTGTTTGTGTATATATGCATTCACATAATAAGCCCAATTCAAATGCTTCCTGCAGGTCAGTGAAGTAACCAATCAGACTGTGCAATTATTACAAGGAAAAGGAGAGGTACACACTGAGAAGGGTGATGAAGGATGAAGTGGTGAGTCCTGATGCAGATGAAGGTGCACGGAAGTAGCATTGGCCTGAGAGCTTACAGATGCCTGGCAATGAACTAGGTGAAGGGTTCAGGGTGGGCGTGGTGGGGGACCGGGAAAGGACATGGTGCAAGAGGCCCTGTGGCAGGAAGGAGTGTGGAATGAAGCCAACGTGAGGACTCCTTATTTCAGGGGTTTGGGGATGTAACCTTAGCTGAGTCATTCAGTTTCTCTGCATCTGAACTATGAAAAAAATAGCACCTACATTACAGCAACCCTGTCCAAAAGAAACTTCTGGGATGATAGAAATGTCATATCTGTGCTGCCCAGTGCGGTAGCCTCTGGCTACCTCTGACCACTGAGCACATGAAATGCGTCTATTGAGACCGAGAAACTGAATGTTGCATTTTATTTAATTTCAATTAATTTAAATTTAAATAGCCAGAGGTAACTAGTGGCTACCATATTGGAGAGTGTTACTTTAAATTGTCGTTTTAGGGATTAAATTGAATTCATCTTTATATCTAAAATGTCTGGCACAGAACAGTGCCCCTTCCACCTTGGCACCCTTGCCTGAGGTGAGATCCTGGTGTCAAAAGTCAGGTCTCTGTATCCAATACTAATTTAAAATTGCCTTCAACAGGAGTTTGGTTCCAGTGTGGCTTGCTGCCAGCAGTCCCCGCTGGTAGTGATGACATTCTTGGCATTCTTCCAGCACCATGATTGACTTGGCCAACCAAAGACAAAATTCAAGTGGCAGCCACTAAGCAGTATGAAATATCTAAATTTTAACCCAAATGGGGGACAAGGACAATCACCAAGGCTGCAGAAGCAGGGCTCATCAGATGACCCAAAAGACAAGAAGAAAAGGCCCGTTTAAAGACTAACAATCAGTGGCTGAAAGCTATTAAGCTCACTCCTCTAGTTCAAAGGGATTTGAAATGGCAATTTGTCAGGCAACTGTTGTCACTTTAGATGCCTCCAGTGCTTTCTTTGAAGCCCTTGATTGACTGCAGGAGGCTACGCCAGATTCTTCTAAGGACAGGATTTCCACAGTTGAACACATTTATGTCCCAGTAATTATGGTTCTTCCCAAATTTAATCAACACAAGGCAAAAGAGTGCAAATTTGAGAAAACATGCATGTGCTCTGCGAGGTCCAGGCTGTGGCCTTGGTGGCTCTGCACAAAGCCAGAAGACCAGTTAGCTGGATAGTTTTGGTCACTTAATCGTACTGATCAGATGCTGGGGAAAGTTTCCCTGCTGGCGAGGGAAAAAGGGAGCGTCATAGATTGGGGACATCTTCAGTTCTGCTTGTTTCATCCAACAGTGAAACAGCTTTGGACTTGGGACGGCCAGTTTCTAGGAAAGAACAGCTAACTGAGAAACAAGCAGCCTAACTAACTCACACAGTGTCATTTCTTTAGCTAACAGAGGTGGGATGTAGAAGCAAGTTGTTCACTAGTTGTTTCTGAAAATAGACACAAAGGCCAGTATGCCCCTCTGAGCGGCGGGTGACAGGTGCAAGTGAAGATGGGTGCAGAGGAGGATTAGTGAGTGAGAAAGAGGGCTGAGAACTGAGGCAGCCACTGAGCCCTAACGCAGACTTTCTTCTGGAAATGCCCAGAATGGAGAGAGAATGTGATAAGCACTCTGAAGCATTTTTGCCTGAGGAACAACTGTCTTTAAGTTAATTTGCTATTTGTGGCACCCTAGAGAACCCATTCATCAAGAATGGGGAGCTTGGAATGGGTGCTTTCAGAGTGGGGTGTGCATGGGGACATCGCCAGAGCGGTGGCCTCTCCTGAGCCTCCTACAGGAGGGTCAGATGGGAAATGGTCTCAGGCGGAAAGGGACAGAAGCTGTCATCAGAGCCCAACCTCTTCCTAAACTTTTAAAAGCCCTGTAAAGCAGGCAAGAGCAGCGTCCTAGGTAGGAGGAGGGAGAGTGACATATAGTAAAGATGGGAGCTGAGGTGGACCCCTGTCCAGCCTTGGTAACACATCCATGGTAAATAACTAAAGAAAAGCTACAGTGGGAAAAAAACCCCATGATATCCACATACAACATGTGGGGATGGGGCCAGCCATGAGGTTGAGGGGAACACCTCACCAAGGCAAGGTGAACAGATGGAAATATGGTGAAGCCAGGAAAGATCTCGAAGGGCAGGGTGGGAGGAAATCCCACTTCTGTTTCACAGGTATTATGGTTTGGATGATTGTCCCCTCCATATCTCACATTGAAATTTGATACCCAGTGTTGGAAGTAGGGCCTGGTGGGAGGTGTTTGGATCACAGGGACAGACCCCTCACAGATGGCTTGGTGCCATTCTTGCAGGAGTGAGTGCATTCTTTCTTTTAGTTCCCACTAGAAGTGGTTGTTGGAAAGAACTTAGCACCTCCCTCCCCTCTGTCTCTTGCTTCCTCTCTCACCATGTGATCTACACACAACAGCTTCCCTTTGCCATCCACTATGAGTGGAAGCTCCCTGAGGCCCTCATCAGAAGCAGATTCTGGTGCCATGCTTCTTGTACAGCCTGCAGAAACATGAGCCAAATAAACCACTTTTCTTTATAAATTGCCCAGCCACAGATGTTCCTTTAAAGCAACACAAAGGAACTGAGACAACAGGTGTATATTCCCAGGTACAGGAAGCCAGGAGACAACATATGTGTGCAAAAGCACATGTACACACAGTAGGGGTCAAAGGCCAAAGCCCACCAGAGTGTTCACCATTCCGTTTGCGATGCGTACATGTTGGCTGCACAAGGAGAGTGCCTTGACAGCATGATGCCACGAGGCCACATGAGCATCACGAACCCTGCATTTATACTGATTGATCTATCTCATGTAACTCAAACAGCATTCATTCTCCATGAATAAACCAAGAAGAAACTAATCCCTATGTGAGATTCTGGGTAAATTACTCAGACGAAAGAAAATTAATGACTATATGCATAGGCGGCAGAAATCATGTGGCCTCAAAATCAAATCCAGTTAGCAGGCTGAAAAGGTATTCAGAAGAAGAGATGTAAGACTTCGATGTTGCTAAATTCATTGGTCTGAATTTATTCTGGAAGAATTGTGCCTTCCAAGTATGAAAACAGGATGGGAAAACATTTTTCCTGGAGTTTTTAATCATCACTCTTCTAGGCAAGAAAGTTGCCAAGATCTTGAGTTGGTGAGGTCCAGGCCAGGGTTGTGAAGAATTTTGAAAGAGGCAAATGCTAGATATTAACTGCATAACAGATGAGTCCATCTCCCAAGGCATTTGCACATGGTACCCAGTCAAAGAAAAACATAGCTACTTCACTCACATTAAAAATGGAAAGCCTTCACCAGCTCATGTATTATGAAATACATTTTAGAATAAATGTAAAATATCTCATTTGTAAAATATCTCACTGTAGTCTAGCAGGCCACTGTAGTCTAGAGCCTCTTGGCCATTAGCCAGGTGAAAATGCCTTCTTTGTCAGTGGACGAAAGGGAATTGTTGAACTATTATTGCTAAAGAGCAGAGTACGGCAGGACTAGGCATTTCACTGCACAAGGTAAATTACACAAGCATCACGTGGTGTCCACCAAGCTTTACCAAGCAGCAGAGGGTCTCCAAATTAGTGAGCTTCGGAATCCCCTGGAGGGCTTGTTAACACACAGATGTTGGGGTCCCAACCCCAGAGTTTCTGATGCAGGAGGTCTGGGTGGTGCCTGAGAATTTGCATTTCTAACAAGTTCGCAGGTTATGTGGATGCTGCTCACCTGGGGGCCATACTTTGAGAACCACAGCCTTAGACAATCTTTTTTTTTTGGCCACTCAATTTGGAAAGCGGTAAGCATAGAGAGTGCGGTAGATTTCCATTTCCGCTCACACCTTTGAGACTGCTCAAATAGGAAGTTTCTCCAGCTGAGTCGTTTTCCTTTTAAAAAAAAAAAAAAAAAAAACAAAAAAACATCAGGTTCATTGAGTAGTTCTTAATGCTGTCTTTAGATTTGATCAAAAAGGCCTTCAATTGTTATCTTTTCTCATTAGAATTGTGATTTTTTTGATTCATTGCCTCATCAATAGATCCTGTTGATTAATTTAGGTTCTGGCAAGAAGAGAGAGGTCTTCTCTGATCTTTGGCCAAAAATTCCCCCACAACATAGTGCCCACTACATGGTTTAATCCAGTATTCCTTTAAAGAAAGAAATAAGGCTCAGTGTGAAATTGCCATTTCTCAGTGAACTCATGCTAGCTTCTTGTGATCACAGGTTCCTTTTAAAAGGAAAGCAGAATGGGTAATGTATTCCAGAATCTTGCCAGTGACAGACATGTTAGGTGTCTGTTCCCTTGATCCATGTTCCCTCTGCAGCAAAATAAAACTTAAGGACTTGCCTTTTCTCCATCGACTTTACTCCATCATTTCCCAGCAATGGGCTGGTGCCTGTGGCCGTCTTTTGGCTTCAGCCATGTCCTCAAGGGCCCCTTATTTGTCTAGTACAAATCATGCTCTGCACACTCAGGACTTGCAGGCTCACCTCACCTCCACAATAACCTTCTTTCTATTCTTAGTCCTTGCTCCAGACTCAGGACACATCCTTTTGTCAAAGGAATCTCCATGGGCCCAGCTCCTTTCTCCACATCTCTAGGAATTGCACACTCGAGCATGAGCAGCTATGAAGGCCCTGGTGGTCTCCAGCTGATGTCCATGGCTATGTGTGTCCTGGACTTGTGTTGGGAGGAGATGACAAAACAGGCTGACAAGCACAGATCCATAGGTGAGATGTTGCCAGACAGTCTCCTGATTGCAGTTCCTCTGGCAAGGGCGAACTTGGTGAAGCACCCAATTTGTTCCAGTGAACAAGATCCCACCATAAAAGATGCTTTGTGGGGGTGGATGTTGACTCCCCACAAGTCCTTCACCTTATCCAGGTGACCCTCACTCTTCCCTGAACACAATGGTCCTGTTTCTTCTTCCTGAGACACTCTTACCCTAGAAATCTGCACTATTGGGGTCTTTACCCAAAGACCCCTTCTCAGTGAGATCTTTCCTGAATATTCTACTTAAAATTGCAACTGTTCCCGCCCCAACTCTTGCAATCCCTCTTTCTTGCTTTATTTTTCTCCTTAGCACATGCCAATATTGAAAATGCTATTGATTCCACTGGTTTTATCATGTTTATTTTCTGTCCTCTCTTGTACACAGAAATTTTTGTCTGCTTGTTCCACTGTTGTATCCTGAGTATTTGGAACAGTGTTTGGTGTGTAGGGAATACTCCTCAGGAAATATTGAGTGCGTGAATGAATGAATGAATGAAACGGAAGAAGGAAGCTGTGAGAGGGAAGGTGGGAATGGAGACCCTGCGCGCTATCTTACCAGCAGACATCATCTCAGCTGCAAGGACTCTTAGATACAAGGCTACACAGAAGTCAGATATTTGATTATCTTACAACTGTCCATGCTCATGCACCCCATCAAAGGACTTGGGGTCCCCCTGGAGTTACTACTGCAGTTTAAGGGCATCTAGTCTAGGTAGTCTCAAATGGCTGTTCAGCTTTTAAATTTCATGATCTATGAACACTTAGATAGCTTGTCCTCCGACACGTCATTATTTCCTCCTCCCTTACCAGCCTATGTAAGATAGAATCAAACCTTCCACCTAATGCAAAGAGACTCCCTAAAATTCTGGCTGGTGCTGGAAAACTTCCACCCAGCAAACTTGGTCAGTTGTTACAATGCCAGACCGTCAGTAAGAATGTAATTCCACTAGCACTGCTGTTTGTAAGTAATAACTATTAATATGTGACAAGCTCTTGCTAGATACTTTCAAATATCATCTCATTTAATACTCTCAGTAAACTGATTGGATAGTGAAACCCTCATTTCAAAGATTTGGAAACTGAGGCTCAGAGATGTTACATAGCTTCCTCAGGTACGTGCAGTTAGCAGGTTGGGTAGCAGGATGGAAGCCAGTCTGACCTCAGAGTCCATGCTGTGTAGCTTCTGGGTCCAAGTTTCAGCTCACCCGTCCTAGGGGGCGAGTGACTTTGGGGGACACTATGCCAACGATGGTTCTGCTGTAATTCCAGGCTTGGATACAGGGGCTAGTTTCAGAAAGGTCACACGGGCCAATGTGATCAAAGCCCAGGCATCTGGACCACTCAGGGCCACCTATGGGCCTGTGGCTAAAAACCTCTGGGGTCCCAGGAGACCCCCTTCCCCTTCCTTCTTTTCCATCAAGACTCGGGGCCTACATTTTTCACGCTGAGCATGGCTAACGGGCCTGAAGCCACATCTGTGTTTCTATAGCAGCCTCCCCTTCACGTGCACAAATAAAATAAGGGATAGTCAAGTCGGCACCTGTGTATACAGCCACCTGCTTTGGCCAGACAGATATTTATTCTCTGTTGTATAAATGAGGGAAATTTGCACTCAGCCCTGAAAATTTGGCCACACTGGTTCATCCTTCCTCCTCCCCAGTGGTTTCTCCATGGAGAATGGCCACAGTCCGTTGACGCTTCATTGTACTCGGCTTTGAGACCGGCTCACAGTCCTGGGAAGATCTGTTTTGCACCTGTACACGGGCCTCGTAAGGTGCTCAGGCTGTCAGGGAAATCCTGTGCTCCAATGCTAAATCAAGTCCTATGTGACAGGGAGGAAGTGCCTTTAAAGGCAGGTGTCTAATCCTGTCACACATTATTTTATGGGATGGCCCTTTACAACAGACGCCGTGCAATGGGGCTTGCTTTAAAGGGGTCGGCCTGTCTCACTGGGTTGAAAGTGGAAAAGATGTAAAAACAAGGCAAGAACAGAAAGCAGGAATGTCAGGTTCAGCACGCGTCTTCACCCCCCACACAGAAAGAAGCACCCATGAAGTGCCGGGGTTCTGCCTCAGCACACTGTACATGCTGCATTCGTGGGCTGTCATTAAAATGATGGGAGAATCTCTTCTTCAGGGCATCCTTACAGCAAAAGGGTGACGGAAAACGGCATTTCGGAATGGCTAGGTTGTTATTTTTCTTAACTAGTTATCTTTTTAACATAAAATATTTTAGTCAATTCCTATTTAATTGCAACGTTTCTAGAACTGGTGCAAACAATGACATTTTAAAAATACCTTTAAGAAAAAACTTCCTGTGTTTAGAACGAGCACTCACACGTCACGTCATCCCCCAGGGAATGGCTCGGGGGCTGAGGTGGGGAAGGTGCGCTGTGGCTGCACCCTTGAATACCTGAAGAAAATAAGAGAAAAAGTAAAGAGGCAAGAGGATGAGGCCTAAGTCCCATCCCTGCTGGGGACATGGCCCAGCACATGGCTGTCTGCTCATACAGACCCTCTCGTGACTTTATTAAGAGACCTACTTCTTGGGGTGCTTCATGCCATTTCCAGACCTCTGCCAGGGAATTAAATTCTGATTTCTTGGGTTTATACCACATATTGAAAAGACTGTTGGGTTCTCCTTAGCACAAGAATCTGTATTTTAGAAACATATCCCATGAATCCCTTCCTAGCTTTCCAACGGCTTTCTTGCAAGTCCTGCACCAATTTCTCCACCTTAGGCTCTGGTCCCTGCACTCCAGCCCCCTCACTAGCTTGCTCTGTCCGCTTCAGGCCCACACTTGCTCTAGGTATTTCTGCCAACATCCCATTCATGACCCACTGAGCAAGGCTGGGGCTCAGGAGAGACTGGTAAACAATGCACCACTCGACAGGAGTGGACCACCCTGCATCTCACTCAGGACTCTCATCTTCTAAGATGCATTCGTCTCCTGAGTAGTAACAGAGTTGAGCAGGGATCACATAATGAGGAAATGGGGACAGAGGTCCTTATCCATGGGCAGCCACTGTGGATTCCAAAGTAAGAACACCTGTGTTTCAGGTATATATGTACCTGGACTGATATGGACCAGGCACTGGGAAGGGCAGAGTATAGCGTCAAAACATCAATGGGGGGAGGCTGGAGTCCGTGACACTTGTCTATGGGGAGGGAAACAAAGCTTGGGTGGTGGACATGGAAAAGCAGAGTAAGTGAGAAGTTGAAAAGACTCCTTTTCATAGTTTAAATTCTTGTTTCATCTATGTCATGTCCTTTTAGGATTGTTTTAATTAAACATTAAGGAAATGCAAAGGAAATGCATAAAGTATGTGTAAGAAAAGTAAAGTAAAATATATAGGAGGCACAATGGGTAATGATATAGTAAGCATCCTCGAGCCACCACCCAGAGGAAGAGAAAGGACAGCAGCAGCAGCTCAGAGGTGTCCTGTGGGCACCACACTCATCTCATCTCATTCCTCCCATTCCAGGGTTTTCTTGATAGTTTTACCGCATATGAAAGTATTCCTAAAATACAGGAATTGGTTTTGTACGTCATCGAGAAAAGAAATCACAGTGTGTGTCCTTTGCGGTCACTTGCTTTTCACTCAATACTATGTTCTGAGATGTAGTCCTGATTCTCATGCAGCTGTCATTCATCCGTTGACAAGAATGGAGGATTTTTCCTTTATCTGGATATGCCACAATTTGTTTTGCCCTTTTCATTTTGTGAGCATTTGAGTTGCTTTTGGCCTGTGTATTTGCATGTGCATGTGTACACACACACCACCACAATCAAAGCTGCTGTGTATGTTCTTGCACAAACGTTTAAGAGCAAGCGCTTCTCTATGGAATCTATGTAGAGAGTAGAATCGCTGGGTCTTGAGGTGCTCATGTTTTCAACGTTCCTGGATAATACCAAGTTGTTTCCAGGGAGGCTGCAGTATTCAACAGTCTCTGGCACTACATATTAATAATTGTTCCCATTTCTGCACAACGTTGCCAACAATTAATATTACCAAAGTCTTAAATTTGTTTTAGTTCTGTGCACGTGAAATGGTATTTCATCTGATTTTATGATTTGCAGTTCTCTCGTTCCTAACTAGGCTGAACTGCTTTCAGATATTAATTAGCCATCCAAGTCTCCCCTTCTGTAAAGATCCTCTTCAAATATTTTGTTCATTCATCTGTTGGGTCATTTTCTTTTTTTTCCTTTTTGTTGGCATTTTTTGGTGTAGTTTATGTATTCTATATACTAACCCTTAGTCAGTTACATGCACTGCAAGGAATCCTTTCCCAGTCTGTTTTTGCCCTTTGTTTATTTCAATTTTTTATTCACATTATTTCCTACTTAAAATCTAGTTGAATTATTTCTTTCTTTCCAGTTTGTACTTCTTGGGACTTGTTAAGAGCTCCTACCTATCCCAAATTTACAATGACATTCTCTTACGTTTTCTGCTAAAGGTACCACGGTTTTGCATTTTCACATTTAAGTCTTTATCCATCTATTTGTTGTTGTTGTCATGGTGTGAAGTAGAGTTTTAACTTCATTTTTTTTCTATATGGATGATGCTATGGTCTGAATGTGTCTCCCCCCAAATTCATATGTTGCGATTTAATTGCCAATGTGATAGTGTTAAAAGGTGGGGTCTTTATGAGGTCATTAAGTCAGGAGAGGGGGCCCTCATAAATGGGATTAGTGATGTTACATGGGAGCTGTTCTTCCACCACCCACCATGTGAGGATGCAGCAACAGGCAATGGGTGCCTTCTTGGAAGCAGAAGAGCAGCCCTCACCAGACATGGGATCCATAAACACCTTGATCTTGGGTTTTCCAGCCTTCAGACCTATGAGAAATAAATTTCTGTTCTTTGTAAATTACCCAGTCTAAGGGGTAGAAGAATCCAGGCAATGAGTATAGCTAAGAAGACAACAGAGGAGCGAAAACTGCAGAAGTTTCTAGGACTAAGTAATGTAATGGGAAAAAGAAAATTACTAGTTGAAAATGAAAAGATATATCAAGAAAGAAAGTAAGGCACAGAAGAAAAGCCAAGAATCCACTCCATATCCAAGAGAGATTTTGTTTTTTTATTCAGACAAGAAAAGAGGCTCTGGAACAACTTCTGTCAACAAGAGAGAGAAGGATGGAAACAGGTTTTAAAGAAATTATATATTTATATATAAGACTCCCTTAGTGCATTGCTTGAGAAAACAAAGTAAAGATTTAAATTGTCTTGTAACTGGATTGTGTTTCTTTGATTGTGATTCTCTGCCAGAACCGGACGTCGAGGCAGCTGATACGGGTTATACAGGCACCCCTTGGTATCTGTAGGGTGTTGACACCAGGGCCCCCAAAGAATGCTAAGATCTGTGGATGCTCAAGTCCCATAGTCAGCCCTTCGGAACCAGTGGATGGAAGAGCACATGAAACTCAGGAAGGCAGAGCTACTGTGGTTGAACGGTGCTGGGGGCAGGTCTCCTGAGAAGCTGCTGGAAACGCCCCTGACTCCTTAAGGTACAGGGCAGGCACAGTTTGAAAACTTGTGGTCTACCTGAAGACCCTGTAAACTTGAAAGTGACAGGCACATGTGGTATGATCAGTCACGACAAGTGGCACTGTGTATAAAGCATTCTTATTAAATCATGGTCTATATCTCCTTGAATGCTGTTAAAACACAGATCCCAGAGCCTGTCTACCTTGACTCAACTCTGCCAGGCTTGCTTATTTAGCAGATTCCTTATCATTCTCATGATCCATGGATCTGTGACTGATGCCTGGATCTGTACAGAATTGCCCCCAAATTTGAGAAACACAGTGTCAGTGCAACAGGGAATTTGCAAACTGACAGAAAGATTTGCACAGGTCTATCCCCATAACAAGAGCAAGTTTTGTGGTTTGCATGTCTTGAAATAACACATGCAGAAGTCACTTAGCTCAAGTAAAAAATATTTTTCTTTGTCCTCAATATTCCTGGAGAGGCAAAGAGTTATTGGCGGAACCTGCAAGTCCATTTGTGCATAGCGTTGGAATCAATACTTTAGTTTGCACATATATGCACCATAATTTGTCAAATGTAAGAGGATTTCGCTATTATTCATAAAATGAAAATTTATTAAAATTGTTGTTGTATTTAAAGTAGAACCAAAAATTATTTGGTTCAGTTATAATTATACAAGGATTGGGGGAAAAAAAGGATTTGTGAGGTCTTTTTTCCTCCTAATTTGGGAGCTACCCAGTTTCTCTCACAAATATAAACCAGCAGTCAGTGCAGAACTTCAAAATAGACACAGCCCGAATAGTGCCCTCTAGTGACTGAGCAGGCAAATTGAGCCGAAATGACTACAGTCCGGCCTCCAAGGCGACTACTGATCCTTGGATCCACTGGGAGGTGCGTGGCCACGTGGCCTTGGCAAAATGGTCAATTTGTGGCCACTCCATCTCTTCTAGTCCCCTCCCTGTGCCATTCCAGCAGTGCAATGACACGCCACAGAAATTTTGCAACCCACTTATCTATGTATTTAAGTGACCCTTATGACATCATTAACAAAAATCAGGGATATAAGCAACACTCAGCGAACACACCTCAGTTTGGTCTACACCTTGCTTTGGAGGTGAACTCTATATAGGAGCTTTCTAGAACTTTTGAACCTTGTCCAAGTATTAAATGACACTTAAAAGTCAACTTGTTAAGTAGTATAGTGCAATCACATGAATAGGTTTGTATTTAATTTTTTAAGAATTTCAGTCTACTAAAAGGGAAAAAAAAAAAAGAAAAAGAACCTCAGCAGGAAAAAGAGTCCCTGCATTCCATATCAGATGTGAGAAAAATGTTCAGTTTGCCTCTTAATGTGTTAACATGTGGTCAGTCTCTCACGCCTGCAACTCAAACTATTAGAGGTTCAGAGTTTTAAAATTACATAAAACTTTAGTGTGAATGGGAAAGGGAGTTTATAAAACTGTTCTTAGTGCCACTCTTCTCCCCTCTGTACTCTCTGTCGCACGCACTCGCTCCCCCCAGCCCACATGCCCACCAGCACACGCTGCCACCCATGAAACAGGAGTTTCAGGGTTTTATTTTTTTCTTTGTATGTTTCTTTTCATCAAGGAAATGGTAGAGGCAAAACCTCCCTAAAAGGCTAAAGATCCCCAAGATTTGAAAACTTAAAGTCTAATAATTCTATTGCGTTACTGATATAATCTTTTTCCCCTCTTTTTAATCATGCACCTAAATATGTTTCCTAAATGTGGAGCCAGAAAATGAAGAAGAAGGAAACATTCTCATGAAAAAGAATCCAACCTCGGCTTAAAATGTATATGCAGTGAGAGGTTTTCACAAATCAATTATTCTCTTTAGATTCCAAGGAGCTAATTGAGTTGACTTCTTGAGCAACCGGCATTTTCCACTAGCAGGCAAATTTCCCAGTGGGAAACTTACTGATAAAACGACTGGAACCAGCGCGCCACCTAATGGTATTTTCACACATTGCAGTTTACTAGGAAAAGGTAAAAACCTCTTGGAAATTTCCCTTTAACAAATAGCTGGAGTCAGGTAAGATTCTCATAGAATACTAACATTTGCTGCTTATCCCAAATATTCATTCACTTTATAGGAAAATAGAATCATTTTATCCATGGCTTTCAAACCCTACTCTTTATTAAGAAATACCAAGTTGATCTGGTTTGCTGTTAATTTTTATTTTCCTTCTTCCATTACTGATAAATATTTGAAATGAACATAGCAGAGGCAAAAGGGCATCATCCAACATCATTCCTACCCCTCAAAGTAAAATAAGCCCTCAGGTAATCCAGAATCAGCCTTGCAGATGTGGGAGCTGCACAAGGTCATTTTACTCAACATGAATCGAAAATTAATTAAGCTCAAAGTTAACACCATCAAAATTGAGAAAAGTAAAAAAAAAAAATTGAGACAAGTAGACATCATGCATGTCCTAGAAAGATGCATCGAGAAGAACACAACATCACTTCTGTGGTTTTACTGCCAAAAATGAAAGACATTGGAGAATTCAAATTGAGTAACAGTCCACGAAATATCTGGCCTCTACTCTTCAAAGACATCAATGTCAAGAAACACAAAGAGAGGCCAAGGAACTCCTCCAAAACAAGGATGTCAAAGGAGACACAAATCCAAGCATGATTGGATCTCAGACTGCAGTAAATGGCTAAAAGAAACATTGTTTGGACAAGTGATAGCATTTGAAAGTGGCCTCTGGACTACATAATAGCATTACGTCCAGGCTAAATTTTCTCATTTTGATAATAATACTATGGTATGTAATATAATGTCCTTCTTCATAGAAATATATACCCTGAGGAAATCGGTAAGAGTTTGATCCATATAAGGACGCAGAGGGTTGAGGTCGGCTTGACGTGGTACAAGAAGGAGATTTGTCCGGACAGGGAATCCTGAGACTTGTGACTCCTGGCTCAGGGCTCAAATCTGCTGTGCTCCAGCTTCTATATCTGTGTAAAGGGAAATGGTTATTCTCTGACCTGCTTTCCTTGACCTCCCAGGGATGCTCTGAAGGTTAAACTGGACAACAGTCTCAGAGTTAGTTAAGAATGTGTTAAGCCCCTGCATGGTGGAAAGTGGAGAAAGTGCTATAGGGAATACCCTCTCCTAGTGAAGGCATGAGTAGCCCGAAGAGAGACACTATATGTCTCCATGAACTAAAGTCAGATGACAAAACAGAACCAGTTAGCAGGCATTTGTATCTTGTACGCCTACAGTGGTGCCCTGTTCCCGGGGCATTTCCCTCTATATTACCTCATCAGATTCATGCAATGCGAAATGCAAGTATGTGGAAGAGATAGTAAAAGCTATATTTTATTTATGATGAAAGTGGGGCTCGTATATGAATAACAACACCTCAATCTTGTTTTGTAGAAGTTAGTCCTGGAAAGAGCTGGTGCGAGTTAATAGGCCAACTGTCTCGTGGATGTCCACTACTCTTTGCTTTGACCCGAGATACTCTCTTAGTAGAGTAACCGTAGTATACAGAAAGAGCTGTGTCTTTTAAATAGTCCTCCTGGGTCGACATCTCACCTCTACCACTTCCTAAGCAGACAGACTTTAGCACCGGTTGCTCTCCCTGTCTGAGTCCCAATTTCCTCATGATCTTGTGCGTTTAACTGCATAGACATGTGCACGAATGTTACACAGCATTGTTTAGCATATTTATTTATTATAATTTGTTGTAACTTTATCGAGGTATAATGCAGATTTAGAGAAGGGTCATGTCCTCAGTGTACAGCTCCATACACTTCCTCAAGAGAATAAACTCATGCACCATCACCCAAGTCATGACAGGGAAGCTTCTAGCACCCAGACCCCCTTTCTCCTGTGTTACTAACAGCATGAATGGTATTCTATAGTCTGCATCACTTTGCAAGTTGCTCTTTCCAATCAGCATCATGTTTTTGAACTCTAAACTACTCTATTGAATTTAGTTCAAATTGAGAATAATCATTTTCTATGGAATATTTTAAACAGCTTGACAATTAATGAAATAAGATAATACATAGAGGAGAGAAGGTGGGAGAGAGAAGAAAGGAGGGAGAGGGAGAGAGAGGGAGAGAGGAAAAAAGAGAGTGGGTTTTCTGAGTCATTTCCCCCACCACCCAGCACAGTGAATCAGTCTGCCCAAACTCAGGAATGACCCCTTCTGTGGCCGCCTCCACTTGGATAGTTCTGCGTCCCCACACTGTGCATGTGAAGGAGAATGTTCTGGAATTTCCACTCACCTGGGTGTTCTCTGACAGGTCATTTTTAATACCCGTGACCTCCCGGGGGAAATATCCCTCCCCTGTCTCTTCATTGTACCTCATTTTCAGATGCCAGTGGATGGCATAAGCATTTTATTATATTTATTTTTTCTTCCTGGCTAATCTTGGTGTTTGCGTTATCAGCCAAAGTGGAAGAGACAAGAACTGTCTGTGGTCCCATCCACCTTACCCTGGGGGTGGGGGGCATTGATCTGTAGCTGAGGTAGAGATTTGAGCCCAGGTTCCTTTCACAACTGGTCTAATGAGCCTCATTAGGAACTGCTGCCTAAAGGCCCATCTGACCAATCAACATCAACATCGGCTGCTCCCCCTCGCTCTTGAATGTCCACTTTGAAAGCTCAGCCATGATGGTTCCCTGATCCATTCATACTTTCTTGGTAGTTCGAGGTCCTGGTGAGGTCAGAGGATAGTTACAGCCCACAGGAAGCGTTTGAGCTGGTGGTCACCTCTACAAGAGCACAGATGTCTGTCTGCCTGGCTCCTCTTCCTCTCTGCAAGGCACAGTATGAACGGCAGGGAGCACTGAGGGGACTCTGGGGCCAGAACAAATGGGCTTCCAATCCAAGTGCCACCTAATAGCTGTGTGACCTTAGAGATGGTGTTTAGCCAACTGAGAAGCAATTTCCTCGCCTGTTCCCATCTTGTATGAGAATTAAATGAAATATAGAATATAAAACATAGATTATATAACCAGATCATGTTAGACATTAAGAAATGTTATTGCCTTCCTTTTTTCACTCCTTTTCTATCTTTAAATCTATTTTTTCTATCTTTAAATCTCCCTTCCTCTCTCCTTTCCTTCCTTCATTCTTTCCTTCTTTCTTTCCTTTCTTTCTTTCCTAAAGCAAAATAACATGTTGCTAAATCTAGGTGGTAGGTTCGTGGATATGTGTTATATTTTATCTGTGTATTTCTATGTATTTGGAATATTTAATAATTAAAACATTTAAATAATACCCCCACCCTCATCAAAGCAGAATCTCTGCAGGTGAGGCCACTTGCATTCTTTCCAAGCTCACAGATGATTCCATTATGAAGCTGGAGTTGAGAATCATTGGTTAATCCCTCTATCCCAACTGCTAATTTGGGGAAAGAGTTATTCTGTTTGGTCTAGGTTGGGTTAGTGACCCCTGCCTGGTTCAGCTTGTCCTGATTGACATGAGCATATACCAGAGGAATTGGGGGGACAGATATTTGAAGATTCCAGCAATAGCAGAGGGAAAAGATGTCCACTAAGTCTGACCATTTGTTTGGGCCAGGGAAAAGTAGAGAATTACCTGCAGAATTCTAACCAAATTCAAGGTCAGTTTATGCCCCCAGCCCCATGCCCATGTGTAGGTGTGGCGACCAGAGGCCTGGGAGAGATCCTGCAAAGCTCCATCTTGCATTACCCTCAAGAGAATGAACCTTGAGAGGTCGGAGCTTCAGAGCTGAGGTCTCCTACATTCTGTCCAGAGTCAACCTAAGTCTTGAGTCAGCTCTTCCCCACCCCAACCCCATTATTGATCTTGACAATGTGCCAGAGGCCTGTGCCCAAGATTAAGCCCAATCAGCTTCTGCCTTCTTGAGCCTGAAAAAATGAAAGGCACGAAGAGATTGACTCAGATAGTGAAAGGCTGCTTTTTATTTTCTGTACAGTGGACTGCCAAAAAAACACAAACAAACAAACAAATACCAGAGTCATATATAATCAGGAAAAATATTAGGACTAAAAGACAGACTCAGTTTGAGCTAATCTGTCAATGAGGGGAAAAAAAGCAAAATCAGGTAGGAGTGTTCTGTTGTGTGCAATGCCAGTATGATCATAACATAGATTATTATAAAAAAGTATTGACTTAATCAAGACCAAGTTCAGGAATTAAAGGGGTACAAAGGGTACAAGATTGGGAATTTTAAAGCACAAACTTAGAGGTTGAGAGTAATGACTGGAATGTACTGGTCATCTCCATGCAAACTAACAAATGGATGTAGGACATTGTTGACAAAAACATAAAATATCGTTCAAATAAAGGAAATGTTCATAATGTTTTCTGTTTTTATGCAAGATTTCCTTTGATCCAGATATTATAAGAATCAATTTATGTGCCTTTGCATGATATTGGTAGAAACAATGACAATGTTCAAGTGTAGCAGGGAAAAGATGTACGTGCCTGTGAGTTTCCATATGCATGTTTGGGGGGAAGGGGCACATTCCCCCAAGTGCCCTCCCTTTCTTTTTAACAAAAGAATAATCAAGTCACCAATCCTTTGCTTCTGAGGTTACCAATCTCCAGGTAATATTCCCACTATTGGCCCTGCTGCTCTTGGCTGGAGGACACTGGGGAACATGAGCTGTGCTCCAACAGTTGAAGGCAGGTAGTCTTCCCTTCAGGTTGTATCCCTTCCTCCAGATGAAGCCAAACCCTGCAGTCTTCTCTCTCTTAGTCAAGGCTTCCAATGTGGAGAGATGGAGCATGTTACTGCTTCTCTTCTTCCTCATGCCAAGATTTGAGTTTCCCGTGCTCCTGTTCTCATACTGTTCTTCTCTGCTTTTTCACCTATATCAACAAAATTTAAATCTGTCAGCATTTGACTATGCCCTCTGCCAGTGGGTGGTATTTGGATGTTCAAATGTAGAGGGTATGATCAAATAAAAAAGTCAATAAATAACTTCCCCACTGCCTCTGCAACTGGATTTGTGTAACCGTATCAGACAAAATCGAGTGCATATATGAGTGCGCAGTGTGGCTGTGTTGAAGATGGCCTCTGTGGGCACCAAAAATAAGTTTTGAACTCTTCATGGTCTGAGAAATGAGAAATTGGAGGAGCTGACTGTTTCAGGAATCAGCGCCTCATCCTTTTGTGCAAGAAGCTAAAATCAGGAAGATTCGGGTGTGTGTGAGGAGGTCTTTGTTTGAGGTAGTGTAGATCTGTCCTAGCTCTGCCCACAGAGAGGGCCATGAAGAAATGAATCTTCAGCAGTCATAAGCACACCTTGCTCACGGATCTCATTTACTAAATGCCATTCTCCACTAAAAGGCATCAGGGATCTTTGGAGAAATGGTTGGGCAAGAAAAGGTCAAAATGAGCCTGTAACTTTTCTTTGAGCCATAAAGTACAGAAGTACTGAAAGAATGACAGGAGACATGCTGTGTTAGACTGTTCAAGCTGCCCTCACAAAATATCATGGGCTTGGTGGCTTAAACAGAAATGTATCTCTCACAGGATCTGGAGGTTGGAAGTTCATTTTGAGGTTCAGGCAGGGTTGGTTTCCAGTGAGGGCTCTCCTCACGGCTTGCAGATGGCCACCTTCTCACTGTGTCCCCGCAGGGCCTTTCCTCTGTGTGCACGCAGAGAGAGAGATCTCTGGTGGGGTCTCTTCCTCTTCTTGTAAGGACACTTGTCCTGTTGGATTAGGACCCCGCCCTTATAACCTTGTTTAACTTTAATTACCTCCTTAAATACTCATTCTCCAAATATAGTTACATTGGGGGTTAGAGCTTCAACATATGAATTGGGGAGAGGCCACGAGTCAGTCCATAACACATGTCAAAGTACCATGGAGCCAGCATGAAGGGATACTGCCGGCCAAATCTGGAACCATTTGAACATCGACATAAATAATGATAAGAACAGAGTATAACCTTTAATAAAATAAAACATCCATGCACTCATGCCGATATAACTAAATGGATAAATAAATTAAAAAGCAGAGGAGATGGAGCACTGTTCCTTGAAGAAAGCCAGCTCATCGGTGTAAGGAATGATGGACTTAGACAACCACAGCTACCATTTAGTGATCATTTAGTGGTACCCAGTTTAGGTAGAAAGTGCCAATGAATGATAAAAGTAGTGAGTAAAATTTTGATAAAGAGTGGAATATTTACATGGTCTCAGAATATCTCCCCCAACATAGCTATACCTTAAAAGAGAAAGATAGTATAGAAATCACCTTGACCAAGTGACCAAAGATAGCTGATAAGGGGACAAACCAGCACTGTGTGCCTCCCGATATGACGCACTGAGAACACAGCATCATTCCTGGGATATTGCTGTCAAAACATGCTTAACCTGAATCTCATCATGAGGAAACATCAGACAAACTCACACTGAGCAAATTCTACAAAACAACTGACTTGGGCTCTTCAGAATTGAGAAGATCATGAAAGACAAAGACCAAGACTGAGAAATCATTTCAAATCAGGAAAAGATTTGAGAGACTTGACAATTGAGTGCAATGTGTGATCCCAGATTGGATTCTGGACAAATAAACACACATGCACATGTGTGCACACACATACACAAGCTCATGTACATGCGTGCACATCCGTACTATAAAAGATATTGAGACAGCTGATGAAATTTGAAATTTGAATGTGAGTTGTGGGTTAGATAATAGTGTTATATAAACATTAAATGTCTTAATTTTAATAATTATGTGGTTATGTAAGCAAATGTCCTTATTCCTGGGAAATACACATTGCAACATTTAGGGATAAAGAGAAACAATGTAACTTACTCTCAAATGATTTGTAAATAACGTGTATGTGTGTGTGTGTGGTGTATATTTGCGTGTGTGTGTGTATGTGTGTGTGTGTGTTTGTGGATGGATGGACAGGTGAATGGATGGATGGATAGAATGATAATGTAAATGGAACAAAATGTGAATAGTAGTGAATTTGACTAAAGGGTATGTAAGAATTCTTTGAAGTATTTTTGTAAAATTTTGTACGTTTGAAATTACATAAAAATCAAAGGTTAAAAAACACTTTACTAGGGCCGGGCGCAGTGGCTCACGCCTGTAATCCTAGTTCTCTGGGAGGCCGAGGCGGGCGGATGGTTTGAGCTCAGGAGTTCGAACCGTCTCTACTAAAAATAGAAAGAAATTAATGGGACAACTAAAAGTATATAGAAAAAAGAAAAATTAGCCGGGCATGGTGGCACATGCCTGTAGTCCCAGCTACTCGGGAGGCTGAGGCAGAAGGATCGCTTGAGCCCAGGAGTTTGAGGTTGCTGTGAGCTAGGCTGACGCCATGGCACTCACTCTAGCCCGGGCAAAAGAGTGAGACTCTGTCTCAAAAAAAAAAAGCAAAACAAAAAAAAACACTTTACTGTAAAGAGGTAGAGTAACTAAGAATCACATCCCTGAAAGTGGCAAAATGGGGGCTGGAACTGAGAAAACAGGGCCCTCAGTTTCCCACTCTCACTCCTTGCTCAGATGAAGGGGGTGAGTAGAAATCTGACATCTGATCCCTATCTGCCTCAGTTTACCACGCGGTCTAAAATACTCTATCCTTTCCACTTATGTATGCTGAAAGAAGATAAAATCTTTTTAGTGAAAACCTACTTGCCACGTGACAATCACCCTGCCCTAAGGGCTCCCACCTCGTACCCTCAACCATGTGTTCCTCCTGACTGGCTCAGGAATGGCCCGTCTTAGAGCCAATTGATCGTGACAGCAATTTGCACATACCACAGCTCTGTGTGTATCTCCACTCTGATCTGATCTCAAACTGAAATGAATATTTGGAGAAGTAAAATTTACAGCGAGCAGAATCACATCGAGAGATGGGGGTTTCCTCCAATCCAGTTTGTGTATTTCAACGATCCATTCAATATCCTGTGTAAAACATGCATCATCTTCCTACAGTAAAACTTAATGCCAGGAAATTCAATGATGGAGCAATCCAGTGGCTGTTGTCATGGTACAATTTTTAGAAGGATTTTGGTAACGCTTTTGTCATATATTGATTATTTGTGGCTGCCATTCTGCTATTATCACTTTATTCTTTTAGTTCTTTGGGTTGTAAATGTCTCCTTCAAACTACAATCCCTTTCCAAATTAAATTTTCCAGTGTATATTCAGTTAGGGACTTAGCGATAAGTTAGTATCAAACCAGTATGAATTGAATAATTACAGAAGATGAAGATTTGAAGAGGAAGAAACTGATCTCTAATAGAGGAGGCCAAGGGCTAGATAGACCAATTCCTGTTTTATTTAAGCCCAGAATTGGGTTGGGCCTAAACAAATAGATGTGTTCTCAGTGGTGTACTTATGTCAAAACTCATCAAGTGGTCCACTTAGGATTTGTGTTTTTTACTCTGCATAAATTTTACAGCAAAGAAGAAAAAGAAGGATGAAGAGAAAGAGGGGAAGGAGGAGAAAAAAGGGAGGAAGAGAGGAAGGAGAACTGTAAATAAATTAGCTCTATTTAGTTAGTGGTGTGAATGCCGCAGTGTTTAGGGGTGGAGGAAATTGATGTCTGCAATTTTCTTTGAATGCATTCAAAAGATAAGATGGGTGAATGGATGCATGGAGGAATGAGTAAAGCTAAAGCAAGGAAGTATATTTAAATGTTAATCATACAAGAAAGGTGGTGGGTTGGTATGTGCTCACGGCAATGTTTTTAAAATGTTTAAAGTTTCCATCTGGAGAAAAATAAAGGTGCTCTACTATAATAAAATACCAAAAGTTCATAACTTTGGGCTGTTACAGCATCAAGCAATATATGACGTTTGTCCAAAAGCAATCTCAGGCCACAGAGTTCTCCTTCCCTAAAATCAAATCTTTCTTTCTCTGTTTAGTTCTGTAATAAAATTCTAAAGTCAAACCTAGATATTTTTTGATATTTGACCTGATACCACACTAATAATAACAACACTCCATGAACATGTACATGTCACTGGGCAGGGAACTGTGTCTGTTTTGTTCCCTGTTTTATCCCTGTTGCTTAGAATAAAACCTGGGACCCACTAGGTGGGAAGAATGAATTGGAATTAAAAATTAAATGAAAGCATGAGAAATGGGATTCGTAACAGGGCCTGTATGTCATCTGTTAGCAAGGCCAGAGCAACAATCACACTTTCTGTCTAGTCGAGGTACCAAGACCAATGAGGATTGGAACTAAGAGGTGAGTTTCTAAAAATTTATTATTAAATCATTCAAAAATATTTATTGGCAGATATCCCATTGTGCACAAGGTAACTTTGTGTGATGCTTCACATCTTTGGCTATGGCATCAGATAGATCTGGATTTAAGTTCAAACCGCTCACTAACTGTGTCACCTTGAGTAAGTTGACCAACTTCTCTATGCAGGGGTTTCTTCATTTGCATAATGGAAATAGCAAGGATTGTCTTAACGTGTTGTTCTGAAGACCCATGAGTTATTTCTAGGAAGACCTTGGCAGAACCAGGTACAGAATAAGAGTTCAAAACCTGGAAAATCTTTTTATATAATAATTATATAATAATTTCAGACTTCAGACTTTTGGAGGTGACCACAAAGTCCCAAAGATGAGCCATGGGGAATGGTTCAGATGGACGTTTGTGATGAGAACACTTTGGGAAAGGCCCTGGGCTGGGCACATAGCCAGCCCAGGTAGCAGAATTGCAAGATGTGACAGGATTTGCAGACAGTGGCCATCTGCTGAAGACGACTCACCTGTCATCAAGCATCCTTGCCTCAAGCCTTCATCATGCAGTGTGGTTTGCTGGCTGTCATTGTACCTCTGCACAACTTAAAGACATGCTTAGAAACTACTATTCCAAATATCATATTCACAAATGAGCAATCATTAGTGGGGCAATCAAAGACTGTCTCTGGCATTTTCCACCTTCCCTTTTGCTCTTCCCTTCTCTTTCCTTCCTTCCTTCTTGCCCTGAGTACGCGACACATCAATAAGAAATACTGATTTTTCAATGCACAAACCCTGGAACAATGAGGCCGTGCCTTTTACATCAGTGATCTTCAAACTGGGGTACTCACACCCCTGGAAGAGTGTGAACACTTTTGCTCCGATAAGGGTAGTTTAAGAAATTCAACTTGTGCGTCTGTGCCTGCATAACAGAGTTTTCCAAGATCTGTTCCAATCCCCCATTGTGGATCAGACTGTGCTGCCCTGCTACTGGGTGAAAGCCCTCCAGGCATCAAGCAGAAGGGAAACCTCCCTTAAAGATGAATCAGCTGTTACAGAGCTCAAGGGAGTTCCTGTCTTTCCCTGGCTTCTCTTAGGAACGAGCATGTTGCACACATTTGGAGCCCTCCTGAGGTATTCCGAAGGGCATACGGTGGATGAACAGGATGCACGGATGGAGGCTGGCTGACAGTACAGATATTTAAGGGCAGAGGGGCCATAGCATCACTTGTGTTGCCAACCCAGATGATTAAAAAAAACTAAAAAGGCCTTTTCCCACATAGACCAGCTGCAGTGTTTGCTTAGTTCCTTTCCATCTATGGCTCACAAAGCCTCGCAACCCAAGGAACGCCTCCTTCCTTCGCTCTCTGCCACTGATGCTAGTAAACGCACTGCACCGTTATCATAATCCCAAAACTATTGATTTGCCATTGAACTTGATTGACAGGAGATGGAAACCAGTTATTTGTGCACACCTAATTTTATGTGTGAGTTAAGTGACTTGTGCTGATTAGACGTGGAACAAAATAAACTTGAAGTCCCTTGAGACAAAGGGACTAGTTTTATTTCGCTTGGTTTCCTGCAGTGATTGTTCCTCGATAAACTGATGTGAACTGAATGAATAAATGAATAAATATATGAACAAAATAGCAACATGCCTGAGTCCCCATCATACAGCCCAACTTTGTAGGGAGCAGCTGAAGAAAAAGTTTTCTATGCTTGCAGTTCAGTTTCATTTGGCTTAAAACAAGACTCCCCACATTTGGCTGTTCAGTGCTCCCTGCTCATTTTCATTGCAGATAAGACATTCTATTTCTGCTAGATAGACATTATTGACCTATTTTTTTTTTTAATTTCAGTGGCCAGATGGTGGCTGGAAAAGGCACAAACTTTTCATTTCTCGATGATGCTACATCAGCTCTTAGTTGGAATTTCTTAGAGATCAGTTGGGAGTCACTGCCAGGAGAGACCACCACCACCAGCATTTGGCACAAACCATAATTCAAACAAAAACTAGCAGGTGATGGTGAAGGACAGAGGTGATGCAGGGTGGAGGTGTGTGAAATAGCAGTTTCCAAAGATCTACTGAGCTCAGCATTGAGCTGGCTTGACCTGGAGGGTTTCAAAATAATCAGAAGTGCCTGTTTCGTTTTGTGTTTTCCTAAATGAGGTATCAGAGAGGAGTGGAAAGAACATGGATTTTGCAGCCCAACAAATCTGTTCGAAAATCACTCCCGACTTAACAGCAGACTACTGGGATAGTGAGAAGCTGGTGAGATCTGGGTTTAGAGTTCTGGCTCAGCTACTTAAATTATTTTGTGAACTTGGACACGTTTCTAAACCTTCCCAACCTTCAGTTTCCTTATTTGTAAAGTGGGAATAAGTGGTATAACTTCTCACAAGGCTTGGGAGCCCAGTGTCAGACACACAGCACGTGCTCACAAAGCCTGGCTGTCATGTTCAGCCCCGTGAAGAGTCATTTAACTTCTCAGATCCTCATTTATCTTCTCAACTCCTCCTTCACCTCGCTTGTACCGTATTGGGAAGACCACCACAAAATGCACACGAGGGTTTCTGGCACACGGTGGCTCTAAAGAAAAGGTTATTAGTAATCTTAGCATTAGTAGCATTATTTGTACTAGTACTATTAAATTGAATACTAATTAATAAGAGTGCTAGTGCCAGCAGTTCCTGTAATCAAGAAAGTTTATGGGTAAGAGAGATGATGCAGCCAAGACCCAGATCTGGCCCTGCAAAATGAATATCAGAAAGTACATTTTATTATTTTGCATTTTTCAAATCAAATGGAAGTTTTCCTTGACTCTCTTCTCTTCCATTTTCCTTTCTGCCCTTTGGAGGCCATTAATCTCCTATTTTCAGACTGACTTAAAAAAGCAAGCCGCAACGCCAGTGCCTGCTCTCATTCCTCTTCTAAAGCGATTTCAGTTTCCTCTAAAATATTAGATTTTTCCCTCACTCTTATTTACTATGCACAGATGCAGAAGGAGAATTACTCAAGTTTTGCAATAAAAATAAGCTTGGCTTTGCGAGCACCTGCTTTCCGCTGTTTAATAATGCCGAGCTCCCTTTTTCTATGTGCTTCTGTTTACTCTTCTACAAATTATTTTTGTTCTCAGTTGACAAAGATAAATGATAGGATTAATATATATTGAAGAAGTCCCTGTGAACAGTATGCCAGCCCAGAGGAAGGGTGGGTATTATTTCCCTCAGGTAAGGCAACACAGCAAACTGGATTAAGAGTAATTTGCTGTGGGGCTTATAGATGATCATGATCCATTAGTGGTGCACCATTTATGAAAATTGCTTTTTCTTAAAAAAAAAATTAGAATGACTTTCATTACCTTGTCAGAACTGAGCCAAGCCAACTGCATTTTCCCCCAAGGGAAAACAAAATACCAATGGCAAGGCTTAGATTTTTTTATTTAACCTCAAAGTAATTTTCAAACTGTTGAAAGTAACAGTGAGAAAAAAAATGTATGGCAAGAAACTTTATTCTCTAAGGTTTGGGGATGCTGTGGTATGGTTAGAGCTGAAAACTCTAAAAAAATAAATAAATTA